>NC_136798.1:34903823-34941323 GCF_951216825.1 Electrona antarctica
GCTGCTAGCTCAGTGGCCCGACTGGAACCCGACTGGAAACTAACTTGTATTGCATTATCGGTGGCTGTATCAGTCGGTAATCTGTATTGTACATCCTTACACTGGATGTGGTGGACATGTGGTTTTGACACAGTATAGCGTCTATACACAGATAATAATAGGCTGTCACCGTGTCACGGTCATGAACGTTTTGTTCATCAATTGTCATACAAATAATTACTTTTTAACATTTTGTGTTTGGCATCGAACATAATATTATAATTATAATATCTCATCTCCATATTTAATCTTTGTGTGTGTGTTTCTTTTTCTTTCTTTCATAAATGAATGCCCTACGCTGTTGTATGATCAAATAGGGCCTACTTGATCATACAACAGCGTCACACAACAGCATCAGCAGATCTGCAACTTGTAGATCTGCTACTTTTGCTGTTTTTGAATTTGAATCGTGAACAGACAGATTACAAACGATTGAAAACTGGAAATACTCAACTTCTGTATATGTTGATACAACATAACTTATACGATTGGGGCGGTTGCATTATTTTGTCTCTGTGCTCTCTCTTTTGAAACATTTAGATCCTGTGTCTAAGGTTGGACATGACCTTTGACGCAATCCTTGTTTATGGTTTGACACACATTTTGACCTGAATATCAACAGTCTATTTCTCCCCTCAGAGAAAGCAGGCAGGCTCTGTTAGTTTAATACATCAGCATGTGTGCGGGAGACCTAGTAGGGGCCCTATTTTCACCAGTACCTTACCCCATATCCATAAACATCTTTACAATCTTGAAATCATGTTTAAATAGTTCAAATAGCCGATTTACAAGCTCACAACGCGTCAATGTAGATCAGCTATAGTTGAACCACTTTGAAATGATTTTCAGACTATTATAAAAAGGCAAAGACGTTTAGGCATAAGGGGCAAGGCAGTGACGAAAACAGGGCCACTAGGGTTCAAATCCAGGGTAGAACAGGGCAGTCACATACAGTAGTGTAGCTTTAAGTAAAGTATATACGTGAGTAAAAAAGAAACGGATGCTACCCATCATTGGGTTAGAGTTCCTTCCCACCATTGGACGGATGCTACCCGTCATTGGGTTTGATGCATGGCTCGGAGGCCGGGCGGACAACCTTGAGTTAAGAGCTGTAATGTAGCAGGTGATGGAGGAGAGATGCTATCTGCCTGGCTGGCTTCATGCAGGAAGATCAAATGACTTCTTGGGGAGATTGGAGCGCTGCCCTGATCACTGCCAGCCAGCCAGCAGTACAGCGGTAGAGAGTTTGCAAGCTCCGCCGGGGACCGACATGAGTCGATTAGGGCCGTGTTTGGGGGGGGGCAATTATTGTATTAGTAGATCTGGCTTGCATCGTACTCAGACTTATTAAAGCTGCCAATAGAAGGAGAGGAGTTCAATGAGTCCACATTACAGTACTGTACAGTACAGTACTCTCAGCACATAGCAGATGTCACGCTCTTATTGAGCGTGACATCAGAATATATACTTAAGGTAAATAGTACGTAGAGTTGCAGAGAGAATAATGCAATGTTTCAAAGCATCTGTCTGCACAGCATGCTATCTAATTATGTACATTTGAAACTATATGATACCACATAAACAATGAACCATAGCAATAATCTGGGGACCCCCCCAAAATAATTTGGCGATCCCCCCCCCCCCCCCCCCCCCCTGTTTCTGTTTCCCATGTCTGGGGTGCGGACCAATTTGTATGGGCCACAAGTAAATATTCCCTTTTTTGTCCATAAAATAATATAAATATTGAAAAATATATTAAAAAAAAAAGAAAAAAAGATAAAATAAATATTTTCATCAACTAAATGTATTCCAACACATTTTAAGTATTTCATAAATAAAATACCAAATAATTTATATAAATAAAGTATGTAGAAAAGAGTCCTTTTGCACCTACATGTCACACTCTGTGCACACTCTGTGCATAGTGTGCCACGCCACGCCTGGGTCGTCTCCCCCTGATTCCCCTGATTCACTGCATCCACACTGCGTCACGAAGATGCCAAAAGCCGCGAGCGGCAGGCGTCTCTTCCTGGTTTTCAGACAGCTGGTGGAGAAAAAAAAGCTCGCGCCACTTGCCCTTCCACTTGCCGTGGGGGCAAGCGTCTCTGGTTTTCCATCCACCAGCTGTCTAAAAACCAGGAAGAGACGCCTGCCGCTCACGGCTTTTGGCATCTTCGTGACGATTACAGTGTGGATGCAGTGATTGAGAGACTTCCTGAGCTCCACAGGTGTGAGCTGTTGGCCTAATGACTGCCTAGTTGGCCAGAGACTTGATTGATTGATTGAATACTTTATTGGCAGAAATGTACAGGGTACAGTCAAACAGAAAAGTAATCAGTACAGGCAGTGGCGGCCTTATATATGTTTCAATCGTTTCAATTGAAACGGGCCTTGAGTCTCCAGGGGCCTCCATTTTTTTATTTTTTTATTTTTTTAAATAGAAAATAGTAGTAGTACTAGTAGTAGTAGTAGTAATGTTGCATTGCATCGCAGCCTTCCAATCAGCCTTGTCAATTATTCGGACTCATTGGTAACTAGTTGGTAACAGCTAATAATCACTATCATGTCACGTTAACCTGTGTTGTTTGTTTGTACTTTTTCCCACTTCCCAGTGTGTGCACTCACTGCACTAGCAGCGCTGAGAGTTGCGATTACTTCATTGTATAGCATATGCTGCCCCACAGTTATACCTTAGCTTACAGTAATTTCAAGACAAAGTACAATTGTTTAATCAATCTGCTTTTGTGTATTTTTCTACTTGGCTGTGCTGAATGCTGTTCATGCTTTGAAGTCCGATAATACACACTTTTTAATAATTATCCCTCTCCGTTTGGCATGCTGAAAAGTGGATTTTCAGGCCTGTTTTAAAGGACGCCAGGGATTTGTATTTTTTGAGGGAGAGAGTCAGGGCATTCCACACTTGGATGGCAGTGCTGTAGAAGGAGAATTTGCCCATGTTTGTTTTGAAAGTGGGTGGTACCAGATCGTTGTTCACGCTTCCTCTTGTATTGTGGCTGTGAGAGTCACTCACTTTTTTGAGGTAGTTTGTCAGGTATGCGGTTACAGACTATAAGCCAAATTCCAATACCCAAAATCTCTGCCACTCGCTCACTCACACTCGGTCACTCCAGCCTGGTGGTGTTATGGTTGAATTGGTGACCTGCTGAAATATGTGACAATCGTGTAGACAATCACATAACGTCAGTGTCTGAATGTAAATTGTTGCAGTTTGTTTATTAGCAGAGTTCAACCTATAGCGGTATTTAGGCCATGCACATATTTAAAGACCTCCATGTATGTTGTGTAAAGTCCACAAGATGGTCACATATTTCGGCAGGTCACCAATTTGACCATAACACCACCATGCTGGAGTGTGAGTGGCAGAGATTTGGGGTATTGGAATTTGGCCTGTCTGTGACTGCTCTCTGTGCTGGTTCATTGTATTCATTGTATGGTTTGTGGGTTCTGTTCTGTGTTTTCGCCCTGTGAGGTGTACGTCGTCATTTAAATTCCACCTTGGTTTCCTGAGTCTACTTTGAAGTTGAGTTCTGCATGGACATCGCAGCAGGCAACCAGTGCGAACAGTGAGAAATAGCAGTATTTATTAGGCTACTGAAGTTACAACGTTTCGGTCTATTCCGTCCATCAGATACCATTTTTCAGAGTTCACTCCAAAAATGTTTAAAAAGAAAACGCAGCTCATCTGCTGAAAAAACATAAGTAAGGTGCTGGTGGAGTCATAAAGGGAAGCTCTGCACACTCATATCTGTGCACAATCAATGTATTTATTTTGCAAGCTTTCGGTCTACTGACCTTCTTCCTGACTGAAGAAGGTCGGTAGACCGAAAGCTTGCAAAATAAATACATTGATTGTGCACAGATCTATGAGTGTTCGGAGCTTCCCTTTATTTGTTTCAGCGTTCACTCCAAAGAAAGTGTAAACCTTAAATCTTGAATTACTTATTTACTGCTGGATCACCTAAATGTATTCTTTATGGCATGCTTATATTTCTCTATAATGGAATTTATGTTATTTTCCACTGGGGGTGACATAACTTGCTTTACTCTGAGGCGTTTTGAGCTTGCAAATCGACTATATTTTAAACTTAATTTTTTCACAAGCATTGATTATACTTATTTAACAAATCAGGACACATTGGCTGCATAAAACAGTAAAAAAAAAAGTCGCTTCTGGTTCTTGTCATAAATTGATGGGAAAGTTCTCATGGCAGACCCAGTCTGTCCGAGACAGACGTGTGTGTGTGTGTGTGTGTGTGTGTGTGTGTGTGTGTGTGTGTGTGTGTGTGTGTGTGTGTGTGTGTGTGTGTGTGTGTGTGTGTGTGTGTGTGTGTGTGTGTGTGTGTGTGTGTGTGTGTGTGTGTGTGTGTGTGTGTGTGTGTGTGTGTGTGTGTGTGTGTGTATGAGTGTGTGTGTGTATGAGTGTGTGTATGAGTTCTGCCTGGGCGGCTGACCCGTTTGTCATTTCCCTCTTAAAGCTGCAAGCGAGACGAGGAAGATAAGCATAAAACACAGACTGGGTGCAAATTAAAACCCGTGTCAGGTCAGGTCAGGAGGCATATGGTTCAGAACTAGAGCTGGGCAATAGGATCTGTCAAATAATATGGTTACATTTCAATCCAATTTAATTATTTTTCCAAATCACAACAAGTTGTTTTAAGTCTGTCATTATTCTGACGCCCCATTATTCCCACAATCTATAACTTCACACTAACCTAGATGTCGGAATTATGAGCGGACCCCGAGCACAGATCCGACATTGTCCCACTCTGAGCAAGCAATGTTTTGCAACAAGTGGCAAAGGAAAACTGTTCCAGCGGGCGCTGACAGATTCTGAGAGATTTGTGACTAAATGACTACGGTGGAACACAACTGGAACACAACAAAAAGTAACAGTTTTTACTGTACACGGTTTCCATGACCATATAGGTCACTGCTGCAGAAACCTCTTATCTCCATATCCATCACAAGTAGTTTTGACCGAGTTTCGAGCTTGTAGATCTGCTACTTTTGCTATTGTCTTTTTGACCTGAAAAGCAGTGGTGTAAGGTAACCAAGTACATGTACTCGAGTACTGTACTTATTTTTTAGGTACTTTTCACTTCTACTCCACTACATCTCAGTTCCAAACATTGTACTTTTACTCTTTTACCCTAGTTACTTTGTAGATTTTGATTTTATTATTACAAAACATACATTAACCAACGCGTTATTAACACGTGCGTGCGCATGTAGATCTGCTATTTTCAAAAGATTTTTATACATTCGAAGACTTGAAATGGGATATTCTGCACAATTAGTACATACTTATGGTTTTGATACCATTGTTCATTTTGATACCAATACTTTTACTCAAGTTAATTTTAGAATGACTTACTTTTACTTGTTATAAGAATCTTTCGCAGTATTGGAAACCTCACATGTCCAAAAACTCACATTCTAGGGTTAGGTAAGTATATTGCTAGAATGTGAGTTTTTGGACATGTGGTTTCCAGCCGACAGAGGCCATCACGCATTAGGCAAACGGGAGGGAGCATAATGTCTCCATTAATCATGTGCTGAACTCCTTAGTCACAGCTGAGCTGCTAATTAAGTCAGACCCACTTCTCTGTCTCTATGGCTTACTTAACCCCTTCAAACCGGGAAAGTGTAATTTTAGACTTTAATTTCAAGAATCGAAGTATATCGAGTCGACGTGTAAACAGCAGCATATCATGTCAAGGTTTGACTTTTATCATATCGTACCCTTTTGCAATGCAAATAATCGGTGAAACACTTACAAAGCAAGGGGACCAGTTGAAAAGTTAGGGCTGAACACTGTGTGTGTGTGTGTGTGTGTGTGTGTGTGTGTGTGTGTGTGTGTGTGTGTGTGTGTGTGTGTGTGTGTGTGTGTGTGTGCGTGCGTGCGTGCGTGCGTGCGTGCGTGCGTGCGTGCGTGCGTGCGTGCGTGCGTGCGTGCGTGCGTGCGTGCGTGCGTGCGTGCGTGCGTGCGTGCGTGCGTGCGTGCGTGCGTGCGTGCGTGCGTGCGTGCGTGCGTGCGTGCGTGCGTGCGTGCGTGCGTGCGTGCGTGCGTGTGAGAGAGTGGCATGTACATATAGGTTGGTTGTAAGAGGCTTCCGACAACTTTGTATGGCAAAAAAGCAGCAAAACTTCCAACCAAATATGGTGAAGACGCTGTTACTCGTACCACTGAAGGGTGTGTGGTTATTTGTCCGGGATTTGTATCTCTTATGTGGACATAAATAAATGATTAGTGTGTTCGTGTGTGTGTGTGTGTGTGTGTGTGTGTGTGTGTGTGTGTGTGTGTGTGTGTGTGTGTGTGTGTGTGTGTGTGTGTGTGTGTGTGTGTGCGTGCGTGCGTGCGTGCGTGCGTGCGTGCGTGCGTGCGTGCGTGCGTGCGTGCGTGCGTGCGTGCGTGCGTGCGTGCGTGCGTGCGTGCGTGTGCGCGTACGTGCGTGTGTGCGTCAAAGTGTCCCAGAGCAAGACCTTACTGCCCCCACCCCCACCACCCCATGCTCAGTCTGACCACTTGGGCTTCGTCTGTAAAACATACGGAAGGAATTGCCCCCGTGGGATCACATGGGCCAAATGACTATTAAAGTATTACACCGAATCTCTTCAGTGAAAATAGGCGATCTGCAATCTCACAATGGCAGCGCGTTCTGCGTTGTAGAACTTGTAGATCGGCAATTTGTTGCCGAATGTTCACCAAGAAGAACAGGTAGTCGTGTGGTGAAGAATAGATCTTGTGTGGTGAAGAAACATAAACGAATGTTTAGAACTAATAGCCTACAATTTGGTCATTCATTTCATACACAGACACAAAACAGTGTTAATTCTAATGAACTTACTGATTTAGTCTCACATTTTTTTAATAACACCATTTAGTTTTAGTCTTTTTAGTCATCTGAGTTAATGGTTAATGTGGTTAACCGCTAACGTGACATGGATGTGTTCCAGGTCTCAATGGATTAAGGCTCATACATAGTCCTGATTTTCGGTGGTGGGGTGACCACCGAACTACAACATGACCTCACGAGCCGCGGTGAAGAGCAAACCACCGCCACCGCTCCAGCCCTTCTCTCTGTTTTTACTCACCACTGCTCAATGTTATTTCAGCTCCGGTGGTCAGCTCACCACCGGAGCGGTGGTCACCTCACCACCGAGGTGAATCCAGACTATGAATAGGCCTTTAGTCTTATTCGACTAAATATTGAAAACCTTAGTCTTTTAGTCTTGGGGCTATATCTTGCTAACCTTGTCCCTAAACTTATTTGACATTTCACTGTTCAAAAATGTTTTAGTAGTTTAGTTTAGTTTAGGGATAAGGGGTTTAGCATGGACGAAAATAGAGCCCTTCTTTAGTCTTCATTTTGACAGCAACTTTTGATTTAGTCTTAGTCTTTTGAACACACCATTTACAGGTAGTTTTAGTCTTGTTTAGTCATCTGAAATTCTTTAGTCTTAGTCAACAAAATGAACACTAAGAAATCAAGAAAATATATCAATAGAACAACGATAACACAAAAATGAATTTAAACATAGTGACGTCAGAGTTGAAAGTGTGCCCGCTTATCTAACATCCATTATTCAACCGTGCCAGAGCTAAACGACCAAACAGCTGTTTACCTCCATTCTCCTGAACGTGGTTCTTTTTCTTTTTTTCCCCCTTTTTTTTAATGTTCTGTTTATTAATTTTTCAAGTATTAGTAAGTATAGAAGTAACTTGAGAAATACAAACAGAGTAACAAATACAACAAAAACTGAAACACAAACAACACACAAATTCCAAATCAAGACAACCAAAGAACATTCAGAACAAAACAAAACAAAAAATACATATATATATTAAAAAAAATAAAAAATAAAATAAAAACCCCACTCCAATATAGTCAATGTACAAAGCTCCTGAACGTGGTTCTAAACAATCAGCAGCAACTGGGGCTGAGTGTAATCGCTCCTTTTACACGCCGTCCATTATTGATGACCCGGAGATGTGTGTGCTCTATCGTTGAACTTGTAGCGTGTTAGTACAGCCATTCCTCAACCGGTGGGTCAAATAATAGGCTCTATGCGCACAGAAAAACTCTTCCTATGCTTCCGGGCCCCTTCCCTACTTCCTTCACAGGTGTTACCGATGATACTAAATAATGAAGGCTCTGTTCTATTCTGGTCAAACAGAGTCAGGATGCTGCTTTTGTGCATGTGTGCTCACTGGAAACACTCTGCTACACCAGTGGGTCTCAAAGGGTCCTTATACGTGGGTTCCAAATGGCCCCGTACAGGTGTGTAACTCTGGTCTATGGGGGTCCTTGAAATTAAAATGTTTGTAGAGTCGCTGCTTCTCCGCCTGGAAAGGAGCCAGCTTAGGTGGTTCGGGCATCTGGTTAGCATGCCTCTCGGGCGTCTCCCAGGGATGTCCTCGAGGCACGTCCCACTGGGAGGATACCCCGGGGCAGACCAACTAATGGTGCTCTGGAGAGGGAAGTCTGGAGCTCTCTGGTGGAGCTGTTGCCCCCGCTTCCCGACTACGGATAAGCGGTTGAAGATGGATGGATGGAGGATGGAGAACCACTAAATTGAACAGAGCTTTAATTAGTATCATCGGAAACACCTGTGAAAGAAGTAGGGAAGGGGCCCGGAAGTTCTTTACAAAATGGCTGCTGTGCACATATGGCAAAACCTCATATCATTCTTAACCGGCCACGTAAGTCCCCTAACCTCATATCATTCTTAACCGGCCACGTAAGTCCCCTAACTTCATATCATTCTTAACCGGCCACGTAAGTCCCCTAACTTCATATCATTCTTAACCGGCCACGTAAGTCCCCTAACTTCATATCATTCTTAACCGGCCACATAAGTCCCCTAACTTCATATCATTCTTAATCGGCCATGTATAAGTCCCCTAACCTCATTTCATTCTTCGCGGCCACGTAAGTCCCCTAACCTCATATCATTCTTAACCGGCCACGTAAGTCCCCTAACTTCATATCATTCTTAATCGGCCACGTATAAGTCCCCTAACCTCATATCATTCTTAACGGGCCACGCAAGTCCCCTAACCTCATATCATTCTTAATCGGCCACGTAAGTCAGTTTCACTTCCGTGTTTCCTAATCGCAGCCAGTAGGCTCCCAGTATGCATGCAGTAGGACAGTAGGTCGATAAGATCGTCTTGAGATAAGTAACCTACTGGTTATTATTGGTTGATAAACATTCAAAGCGGGTGAAATATGGAGATTAGAGGATTTCCGCTCGCATTTTACTGTCTAGCCGTTCTTGGCGTTGTCTCTTTATGGTCACATAAACGCACTTCTTTCAGACACTCTCGTCCAGATAAAAGCCTTTATTGCTTTGCACTGGACTTGCTGGTGTGACTTTGCTATCAGCACTGGCATGCCACATTAGACCAGGGGTTCTCAACGTTTTTGGCCGGAAATGCTTTGGCAATGTCTCGGGACCCCCGCCCCGCCCCCTCCCGACCCCCAATATAAATTGACTGCTACAATAACCTTAAACCATTTTGGGCGGGAACCCCTTTTGGTGTTTTAAGCATTGTTATAATTTAGCTATTGAAAAATAGCAGGTCTGCTATTTTTGAAAAACGTGAAAATAAAAATTAAAAAAAAATCTTTTTTTTTTTAAAAATAATTTGAGGACCCCCTAAAATAATTTGGCGACCCCCCGAGGGGTCGCGACCCACGGGTTGAGAACCCCTGCACTAGACGATCCCCAGTGGTTCTCAAACATTTTGTCGTGTCAAGGACCCCCACATTGATATGTATCTGGCCACGGACGCCCCATTTGAAATTGCTTTGTGCCATGGACCCCTGCAGGCCCGAGAAGAGAAAATGTATGTAAAAAAAATCACACCCGTGTGAAGTGAGTGGTGCAACTCCGTGTGGGGGTCCCCGTGGGATCTCCGGAAGTTCCAGACCCACAGGACCACAGCCAGGGTGCCGGCCCGGTTCCGGCGAACCGCCCCACGTCCGAAACGGTAGAGAAATGAGAGAGTTACCATGTGGGGGTCCCCGGGGAGTCCCCAGGAACGCGCCCAGACCCCCAGGAACGTGCCCAGGGGGCCAGGCCAATTCCGGTGAGCCGCCCCACGTCCAATACGGTTCAGAAATGACAGAGTTACCGTGTGGGGGTCCCTCTACCACTGTACCCTCTACTGTACTGTACTGTACTGTCACTGTACTGTACTGGCACACCTGGAATCATCATATATACAGTTAACATGTGCGTGTGTGTTTGTGTGTGTGTTAGGTTGCTTGTTAGGTGGTGAAAAACAACCATGCTATTTTCGTGCTCATACCCACCCAGACACCCAGCCACCCACCCACCCAGCCACACACATAGCTCCGTAAGGGAGTGGTTGCACCACTCAAAAACAAAACCTAAAACCTAAAACCTAAAACCACAAAGTGACGTGCTGTGAGCTTGTAGTTCTGCTATTTTTGAATAGCCAACACATAAATGGATAAAGTGGTTAAAATGACTGTGATGCTACTTTTCCTCAGACCCCTGGAACCCTCTCCCAAGGACCCCAGGGGGCCCTCAGACCCCTCTGTGAGAACCAATATGCCATCCACAGATATTAAACATGATTACAATCCACAAGAATCCACATAATGAACATGATTTCCCGAATACACCCAATACAAGCCAGGGTGCCCACGGCACCCACTTCGAGAAGATCGTGAGTAAATGGATTGGAGAGTCAGCGCCCACACGAGCTATACCAGAACGCTCCCATGTGTCATCATCTGTAATCACAGTGTGTGGCAGGTTAAGGTTTTAGGGTTTGGGTGTTGGGTAGGGTGTCAGTCTAATGCTTCTGTGATAGCGTAATCCTGTGATAGCGTACACCGGCGTCAGTGTTAGCCATTACGGCGTGCAGGAATTTAATAACGGCTCATGCAGCGTTGTTGTGTCTCCCAGAGAGAGGCAGACAGACAGCGCTGTAACCCGAGAGAGGACGGATGCAGACTGTAGCTTGTAGCTGTGACTCACCAGACTGAGACCGTGTCACACTCACACACACACACAAGTGGCGGAAAGTAACTAAGTACTACCGTATGTGCTTGAGTACCTTTTATCTTTTTTTTGTGACGTGCTGTAAGGTTGTACGATCAGCTATTGCTGCAGTGTTTGTAAAATGTTTGAACATGTATACTACTCTTCATGTGACCACCGCGCTCTGACTATAATAACGGTAGTGGGTCGAACACACCAAGACTTCAGTTCAAAACATGTATTGCATTTTTGAACAGGGACAAGCGTTTCGGCTATCCAGCCTTCATCAGTGTCTCTCAACATGTACAGTTGAGGCCATCGATATTGTCCTTTTCTTTTTGCTGAGGTTTGCTTGCTCTGCGCAAAAGGACAGTTAACCCATTTTGGGCGGGAACCCCTTTTGGTGTTTTAAACATTATGTTATAATTTAGCTATTGAAAAATAGCAGATCTACAAGCTCATAGCGCGCCACCGAGTGGCGCGCTACGAGCTTGTAGGTCTGCTATTTTTGAAAAATCGTGAAAATATTTATTTCAGAAAACTGGAGGATTTAGAAGGATTTTTAATGATAAGGGACAATATCGGTGGCACCCAACTGTATACTATGAACATTTTTCAACGTGGAAACGATTATGCAAAAATAACTGCGATTATCTCAAGTGATTGCGATCAGGCGATGATTATTGTGACTGGCCTAGTTCCACACTGAGAGTGCTGGGGGACAGCAACGTGCATGTACTGTACTTGAGTACAATGTTGAGGTACTTTTACTTTACTGGAGTATTTCCAATTGTCAATACTTTTACTTCTGCCTCGCTACATATCAGAGGCAAATACTGTTATTTTGTTATTATGTTTGAGGGGGGCTAGCCCCTCCTATGTCCAGCTTTGAGGGTTTGTGTAAACACCAAACATTGAAGACAAAAGTGTGTAAACGCAAACATTGAAGACAACAGTGAGGACGCAAATTGCGATTGGCCAGAATGAGATGATGTATGATGACGTATGATGATAAGAGCGCCCCTCACTTCACACGGGTGTGATTATTTTAGACATGTGATATCTTTGTGTTGTGAAAGGGGACATTCTGCATCATGCGTACTTTAACTTTTGCTACTTTAAGTATATTCCGATGCCAAAACCTTTGTACTTTTACTCAACAAAATTGTGTTTTTACATCACAGTATTAGGCCTATATACTTTTTCTTATAAGTAAAGTAACACACAAGTACTTTTTTTCACCGCTGGCTGCCTGTGAGTCACCAGACTGAAAGTGTGTCACACTCGCTCACAGCACATGGCGAGGCTGCTATAGCATTGTCACTAGGGCTGAACGACAATGCTTTTAAGACTAAAAGGCAAGCTTACTTTTTTGGTTGTTTTTTTGTTTATTTAGTTATCTTTGGGCTTTTACGTCTTTATTGGTAGGACAGTAGGCTGACGGGAGGAAATGGGGAGAGAGATGGAGAGTAACGCACAGTAATAGTCATCGGGATGGGGATTCAAACCTGTGACACGCTGTTATGCTGCATTGCAGTCTATAGGGTGCCCGGACCGCTATATGCCAGCAGTCCGGGCCCAAGCTTTCATTTTTATTTTTTAAGTCGAGCTTCAACTACGACGTCACATCATTAGATAATAGATATTGTCAACATAACATTGTTATTTAAAGGACCATATTGCAAGTGTAATCTCTCAAATGGCGCTTTTATCCAAAGCGCTTTACATAGATTGTGCATTACATTCACCCATTTACACACACACACACACACACACACACACACACACACACACACACACACACACACACACACACACACACACACACACACACACACACACACACACAATGATGGCGGATTACTGTAAACCATGCAAGGCACCAACCTGCACATCAGGAGCAATTAGGGGTTCAGAGTCTTGCTCAAGGACGCTTCGACACTAACTCTGAGGGAGCCCGGGATCAAACTGGGAACCTTGTGATTCACCATCCGGCACTCTCCCCCTGAGCCACTGCCGCCCCTAGACCCCCTCTCAAGACACATGAGAGATTAGACTTGAAACCTGGCGGAGACCTGTGCTCCTCCGCCAGGTCAGGTAGGTTATTTTGGCCTCCTGATGACGCTTTAATAGGCCAACGCGAAAAGGGTGTTTATTATTTCAGGCATTTGAGGCAAACATGTTTTATTTTTTTCTATTTTTTATTTATTTTTGCAAAAATCTATCTGCTGGTGACGCTATAAGTAATCAGGATGGAACATAAAAAATCTGCCAGGCCCACTGTTAGGTTGAACGACTATAGAGATGCTGTGTACCGATTTGTTTGATGTTTGGACAAAATCTGTATAAGGAGTAATATATTTAAAAAAGTGTTATATAGAAGATCTACAAGCTCCTAGCGTGTCACAAGATGAGCTTGTAGATCGGCTATGTGTTGTATAGCCCAGTGGTTCCCAACGTGGGGTCCGGGGGGGACCACCAGGGGTCCTTGAGGCAGTTCCAGGGGGTCCCCAGCTAGATGTGGACCATTTGGTTCCATTTGTACACTCTCAGAGTTAAATTAACATTGATTTTACGATATAAATTGGGGGTCTCAGAGATAGAAATGCCATTAATTGGGGGTCCGTAGACTAATGCATGTCAAACTGGGCATCCTTGAAAATTAAACAGGTTGAGAATCACTGCTAAAAAAAAATCTCTTATGGGGGTCCCTGGCATATCTTTTCAAATGGGGTCCGCGGGCTAATTAGTGTCAATTTGGAGGTCCTTGGCATGTAAATGTTTGAGAACCCCTGTATATCCCTGAGAAAACTGTTGCGCCTATCTTCGTCCTTTTTTTCTTTCCAAACTTGACTACGGTAGCGGTGGTCTCAAAAACATAAGGGAAACTTTGACAGGAAAAGACTCGCTCACCATATAGAAGTAAAACTCCTTAAACTAAATATTTTTTCTTTATTTTATCATGCTCATAAAGTGCTCTGTGCTCAAAGTGCAATTAAAAAGCAAACGTATAAAATAATGTCTCAAGTGGTTCAACGTGACACAGCAGGGGTTAGATGAATTAATTAAGCATTCCTTACGGGCGGTGGTGTTTGTCGGCAGCGGTGATGGACGAGGGGTCAAAGGTCAAGGAGGGTCCGAGGCCTCCGGGGGCGGGGCTGTCAGCCATGAAGACGGCACTGTGGTGTATGGATTTATTGATCTGCATTGATTTCATTATGGTTGATGAATGTCAGCTGGTGGGAAACAAAGTACTCTTTTTATGTACTTGAGTAAAAGTACACTGCCAACACTGCAACGTAGAAATACTCTGGAATTAAAAATGTACTTGAGTAAAAGTACAAAAGTATTGGTATCAAAATGTACTTACAGTACCAAAAGTAGAAAGTGCTCAGTATGCAGAAGGTCCCATTTCACACGTTTTCAAATATAAAATGTATAAAGATCTTTTGAAAATAGCAGATCAATTGTGAGCTTGTAGATCGGCTATTTTCAAATGGCCCGAAATGTATATAGGGCTGAAGTGTTTTGTGTTTAATGTAGGCCTATGTTTTGTAGTAATAATCAAAATCTACAATGTAACTAAAGTTTTAAAATAATTGTTGTGGAGTAAAAGTACAATATTTGCCTCTGAGATGTAGTGGAGTAGAAACACAGAACATTGGAAATCCTCAAGCAAAGTAGGAAAATACGTAAAGGTTGTACTTAAGTACAGTTGAGTACTTGAGTAAATGTACTTAGTTACTTTCCACCACTTATAGAGGCACAGGCATTCCAAATGTACAGTATGTACCTCAGCGGAGTCAGTGTGAGCAGTTTGTTTCGGCTGTCATATGTGTTACCGTGTAATAATTAATAGTGTAATTATAGGAAACAAATTGGGTGTCCAGTGTTGTTATGTTGTTATCATAAATTGGCCACTTATAATTACAGCTCCCATGGCTTTAATGCAGTGGTTCTCCACCTTTTATATACCCATTAAGACCGGGAACGTATCTGTGACGTTTTTAGATTTGAGCTAAACTAAAACGTATTATTATTAAAGATTTATTTTGCGGGTTGTATGCCTTTATTGATACTAGGACAGTCATCATTGGCATCCATCAGTGGCTGTGGCTGAATAGACCTAAGCGAGATTGGCAATCCATTCCGCACTTCACACAGGGGAAGACTGATGCTGGTCTGTCTATTTGGTTTTGGGCCTCAGTCTCTTGGCCACGGACTGCTGGGCATGCAAGCGTCTCTTCAGACTTGGAGAGACCGTCCGTCCTCAATGATCCGTCTCCAGGCTGTGCGATCGGATGCTGCAGCTTCCCGGGTTTCCAGATCGATGTCCCTTTTGTCCAGGGCCTTCAGGTCACTCTTGCGGACGTATTTGTAGCGCAGTTTTGGTCTGCCTATACTTGACGTTTTCCCTGAACTAATTCTCCATAGAGGAGATCCCTGGGAATCCGTTCGTCATCCATCCTCGCCACATGACCGAGCCAGCGCATGCGTCTCTGAGTGCTGGGATTCCAGCACTCTCCAGGACGGTGTGGTTTGGCACGTTTGTCTTGCCAGGTGATGCCCATAATGACTCTATAAGGCAGCGCATGTGGAACGTATCCGGTTTACGTTCCTGTCGAGTGTGCAATATGTCCAGGACTCACTGCCATACAGGAGGGAGCTCATGACACATGCTCTGTAGACCTGGATCTTCAGTTTGCTGTTGCTGGTCCACTCCACACCCTGTTGGTCAGTCTGGACATGGTGGCAGCTGCGTGTTGAGCTCCTGGTCAATACAGAGGGAGAGTCTGAGATCGTTGAACCCATGGGTACACAAAGTCGTGGACGACCTCCAATACGTATAGTTGGAGATCCTGATGTTAGGTGGTGAGTCCTGTCCTGTCCTGTCCTGTCCTGTCCTGTCCTGTCCTGTCCTGTCCTGTCCTGTCCTGTCCTGTCCTGTCCTGTCCTGTCCTGTCCTGTCCTGTCCTGTCCTGTCCTGTCCCGTCCCGTGACCTGTGTTTTCTTCAGGCTGACTGTAAGTCCGAAGTTGTGGCATGCCTCGCTGAAGGGGCTCATGAGCTGCTGTAACTCTTCAGCTGCGTGGGTGGTGATTGACAGGAAATGGGGAGAGAAATGGAGGAGTTACACGCAACAACGGTCATTGGGATCGGGATTCGAACCCGCGATGCGGTGCCCGGACCACTACAAAGTATTATTTTATATATATATATGATCAGTGATATCTAGGTCTGGTATATTCTGCCAGCGTTTTCCCAACAATTCACATTCTGGGGTTTGGAGCGGTTATGGTCTTTGCACACTAGCTAAGTCCAATACATTTTTTTTTACACATTTGCAAGAGGCTAGCTGTCTGTCTGTCTGTCTGTCTGTCTGTCTGTCTGTCTGTCGGTCGGTCGGTCGGTGGGTCTGTCTGTCTGTCTGTCTGTCTGTCTGTCTGTCTGTCTGTCTGTCTGTCTGTCTGTCTGTCTGTCTGTCTGTCTGTCTGTCTGTCTGTCTGGAGATAATCTCACACTGTACCACATGCTGTTTACATTCATGGCTAATAAAGTATTTAATGGGTCGATTAATCAATCAATCAATAAAATCAAAAAGTGTCACATCGTGAAGCGATTTGAGCTTGCAGATCTGCTATTTCCACATTTTCTTTTAAAAAGTTTGAATATATATGTTCATTTTTCAACATTAAAACGATAATGACGATTAAATGCAAAAAATAATCGTGATAATGTGAAATAATTGTGATTAGGCGATCATGGTGGCGCAGTCGGTAGCGCTGTCTCCTGGCGGGGGCGCTGGGGGCGTGTTCTCTCCTCCGCGTCATCAGTGCCCATACCCTAGGTGGGGTTGGCGAAAGGGCATTTCTGTTTAGAGTTTGCATGTTCTCCCCGTGTCCCATAGGGTACTCAGAAAAAACATGCAGTAGTCCTGGTCTCTATACTGCCTCCCCCTGGTCAGCCGGGGCGCCTGATGGAGGGGAAAGGAACTGATTGGAATAACGTGTTCCTTCCACATGCTACATCCTCCCCCGGTCAGGTGATAAGAAATGGCCTGCTCACTCCTCATGCATTGAAGGACGCAGCATGAGCTCAGTTCGGGGCTCTACCCAGGTTGGCAGAGGGAGAGTAGCGCCCAGGAATACAGCTTTGGCAATTGGCACCGGGTGAAAAATCGGTTACAATTTAAACATCACAGGATAAAAATGTTAAGGTAAAAATAATAATGAATACTAATAGTACCACAGACGAAAAACAGTCTAAGTCCAAATTTCAGACTGACCCCTCCACGAAAAGGCCTCGGTGTCCTGAACCCTTATCTATCATTTATATATTATGGATCAATAGTGTGGACTTAGACTGTTATTCGTCTGTGGTACTCAATGACAGGCCATATAGCGGAAACAGACGCTCTACAAGCTCACACTGCGTCGCACCGCGACGCAGTGTGAGCTTGTAGATCGGCTGTTGCCCGCTGTCCAACCGCGTGACAGGAGCACACACATATACGAGGACTTAAGTGGTTAATGTGTTTAGATAGGAGTCGTAATCAGGTTGCGTTTGACTGATAGCGCTTCCTCTCAAACCCCTTTCAGCTTAACATACTATTACTCTGTCTGACAGCCTTGCTTTGGCCGAGGAGTGCTTTACTCTGCTTGTGCGTGCGTGTGTGTGTGTGTGTGTGTGTGTGTGTGTGCAGTGTGCAGTGTGTGCGGTTCTCTCAGACTGGTAGATAAATAATTGAGTGCGTAATGTATTTTGACTCAGCGAAGCACTTAGTGCTCATTGGAGGATTTAATCATGTGAGTGCTGCGCAGCTTTCTCTCTCCATATATGTCTCTCTCTGTCTCTCTATCTATCTCTCTCTCTCTCTCTCTCTCTCTCTCTCTCTCTCTCAGACCAGTTGTCTTAGTTTGACGATACTGGTCCTCCTTGTCCGCGGGCCAGATGTTACGCTCGAGTCGTAACCAGTGGTGGAAACTTAGATTTTTTCTTCTACTCCACTATACATCTCAGAGGCAAATATTGGACTTTTGACTTCACTACAATTATTTTAAAACTTGAGTTAATGGTTACTTTTTTTTTAAACTAAAACATACATTAAGTGTGTAAACTTGAGCTCCTTCAGCTGCCTTTGCTTCTAAATGTGGGCGCTTGTGGCGGCAGTTCAGTCTTCTTTCACCCCGAGGTCGGTGTCCTGCAGCACCTGTAGCCTAGCCCTGTGTGTTACCCAATGGGTCTGACCCTGTGTGGACCGCCTCCACCTGTAGCCTAGCCCTGTGTGTTACCCCCGGGTCTGACCCTGTGTGGACCGCCTCCACCTGTAGCCTAGCCCGTGTGTTACCCCCGGGTCTGACCCTGTGTGGACCGCCTCCACCTGTAGCCTAGCCCGTGTGTTACCCCCGGGTCTGACCCTGTGTGGACCGCCTCCACCTGTAGCCTAGCCCTGTGTGTTACCCCCGGGTCTGACCCTGTGTGGACCGCCTCCACCTGTAGCCTAGCCCGTGTGTTACCCCCGGGTCTGACCCTGTGTGGACCGCCTCCACCTGTAGCCTAGCCCTGTGTGTTACCCCCGGGTCTGACCCTGTGTGGACCGCCTCCACCTGTAGCCTAGCCTGTGTGTGTTACCCCCGGGTCTGACCCTGTGTGGACCGCCTCCACCTGTAGCCTAGCCCGTGTGTTACCCCCGGGTCTGACCCTGTGTGGACCGCCTCCACCTGTAGCCTAGCCCGTGTGTTACCTCCGGGTCTGGCCCTGTGTGGACCGCCTCCACCTGTAGCCTAGCCCGTGTGTTACCCCTGGGTCTGGCCCTGTGTGGACCGCCTCCACCTGTAGCCTAGCCCGTGTGTTACCCCCGGGTCTGGCCCTGTGTGGACCGCCTCCACCTGTAGCCTAGCCCGTGTGTTACCCCCGGGTCTGGCCCTGTGTGGACCGCCGCCACCTGTAGCCTAGCCCCGTGTGTTACCCCCGGGTCTGACCCTGTGTGGACCGCCTCCACCTGTAGCCTAGCCCGTGTGTTACCCCCGGGTCTGACCCTGTGTGGACCGCCTCCACCTGTAGCCTAGCCTGTGTGTTACCCCCGGGTCTGACCCTGTGTGGACCGCCTCCACCTGTAGCCTAGCCCTGTGTGTTACCCCCGGGTCTGACCCTGTGTGGACCGCCTCCAGCCCAACCACTGGATCAAAGAGTGCTGCCTGTAACTGCCTTTCAATTGACAGCCATGTTGGAAAGAAAGAATAGCGGCCTGTCAATCATTCTCCTGTTGGATTTGGGGAGGCTGTCTCCTAGCAACGAGTATATCTCAAGGATTCCTTACCCTATCAGAGAGAGGACCAATAATACTAGCTGTGATACAGTCGTATTACTGTATTACAGCTATGTGGTGCGCGAGCGCCTTCTAGGGGGGTGCGCGACATGAAAAGGCGCTAAGGTTTTATTTTAATATATATTAACATTATGCCAATATATGGCATGTATATGCAGAATAATATAGCCTATGCTGCATATATTATTATGCCATGTTCAGGTTCATATATGTGGATAAAAAGGAAATGTATGTCTCTATATAGGTTATGCAATTTATATTTCCATGTAGGGGGGTCGCGAGGTGACAGGGGGTGCATGGCCAAAAGGGTTTAGGAGCCGCTGCTCTAGGGTTCAAGTTCACGACGAGGCATGATGCAACGCGTTGTGAACTTGTGAACTAGGTGTGACAGGAGAGGAGGAGAGGAGGAGAGGAGGAGAGGGGAGCAAGTGAGTCAGTAAAGTTTATTTGCAGAGCACCTTTCGCAGACAATCACAGTCACAAAGTGCTTCAACAACGACAAAAAGCAAAACAAGCCAATAACAAAATAAGACAAAAAAAAGTATAAAAAGTATAAAAATAAAACAGGAGAGGAGACTATAAAGGAGAGGAGACTAGAGGAGAGGAGACTAGAGGAGAGGAGAGTTAGGTAGGTCTGTTCCTTCTCCTCCACACCTCCTCTCTCCTCTCACCTCCTCCACGCCTCCTCTCTCCTCTCACCTCCTCCACGCCTCCTTTCTCCTCTCTCCTCCTCCATGTCTCCTTTCTCCTCTCACCTCCTCCACGCCTCCTCTCTCCTCTCACCTCCTCCACGCCTCCTCTCTCCTCTCACCTCCTCCACGCCTCCTCTCTCCTCTCACCTCCTCCACGCCTCCTCTCTCCTCTCACCTCCTCCACGCCTCCTTTCTCCTCTCACCTCCTCCACGCCTCCTTTCTCCTCTCACCTCCTCCACACCTCCTCTCTCCTCTCACCTCCTCCACGCCTCCTCTCACCTCCTCCACACCTCCTCTCTCCTCTCACCTCCTCCACGCCTCCTCTCTTCTCTCACCTCCTCCACGCCTCCTTTCTCCTCTCACCTCCTCCACGCCTCCTCTCTCCTCTCACCTCCTCCACGCCTCCTCTCTCCTCTCACCTCCTCCACGCCTCCTCTCTCCTCTCACCTCCTCCACGCCTCCTCTCACCTCCTTCACTCCTCCTCTCACCTCCTTCACTCCTCCTATCACCACTCGGCTGAAATGGCATCAAGCTCACTCACTCACTCACACACTCACACACGCACTCACACACTCACACACTCATGCACACAGCACGCACACACAGGGATGTCAGAGTTAATACAGTAGGTGTTTCACATATTTATTTTCCGATGAAATTGTTAAAATTGTGGCATAAATATCAAACATATCAGACAGTCTACATTTCCCCCAAAAAACAAACAAAAAGGAACCACGCAACAATTTGGAGATAAGAGGTTTCTGCCCAGATGTGTGTGCCAAGATTTGCCAAGGTTTCTTTCTCAGTTTTTCATGTGTTTATGAGGTGACAGTACTTCATTAGACCCCTTGGTGTGGTTGTTATGTCATGTGTTTATGAGGTGACAGTACTTCATTAGACCCCTTGGTGTGGTTGTTGTGTCATGTGTTTATGAGGTGACAGTACTTCATTAGACCCCTTGGTGTGGTTGTTGTGTCATGTGTTTATGAGGTGACAGTACTTCATTAGACCCCTTGGTGTGGTTGTTATGTGCAATGTCTTCCCTTTTATATTTACAGTCAAACGTGCCAATGAAAAAAACTGTGATATAGTGACATCATAATATCATCCCCTTCCCTAACCCCTCCCCGCTGTGGGTGCAGCTTCAGTTCATCAACACCCACCAGGCAAACCAGGGATACTTACTTAATGAACTGGTCGGCGTGTTCACGTAAAAAACGTAATTTTAACAAATACTGTACACTTTTATAAAAAGATTCTTCATCCTTTTACGATAATAATACCTGATGATCATGTTTTAGGGTGGAAAAAAATCATCGCACTCCAGCTTTAATTTCCTGCCTGGTGACTGGGTTGCCATGGCGATCAAATTGCCATAGTGAAATCAACAGGTATCAACTGCCCAGGCCCCCAATTGGCCCATACGCCCAACCCACCAGCTTTGTGGATTGGCCGAGCTTCACCTTGCATTCATGCTTCCGTACCAATATAAACACGTGGGTAAAAGCTATTATTTATACACAGCACGTATCACTGGTGTGACAGTGGCTGTACTGCCTACATTCAGAAGGTTCAGATGAGGACCTGTTCGCTCAAGTTATTTATATTTTTGAGCGGAGCTAACCGCTCCAACATTTGACTGTGTGTTTGGTTGTCTATCAGTTATTTATTTCTGGTTATTCTGCCATTGACTTTAATGGGAATTGCATGTTCCCAACTTTTATCTATTCATGGTACATACATTTTATGCCCATATATGGAGCAACCACACTTTTCTAATTACATAGTTATTATATATAGTTTAATGAAACTAACTCACCAAAGGAACTGCTCGCTTCACACTGGCGTGTGACTTTTTATAATTTAGGAATTTAACCTCTTACGCGCTTGTCCGCCGCGATGCTGCGCTGGACGGTGCACCTGAGAGGGGGGCCGGAGAGGAGCCGCCATGCGGCGGTGAGCGTGGGCCACAGGGTGTACTCGTTCGCGGGCCGCTGTGACGCCAACGACGGGGGGTTCCCGGCGCCGCTGCGGCTCGCCCTCCTCAGGAAGGCACCGTTGTTCATCGACGTGCACGTCTTCAACACGCTGTCCCTGCGCTGGACTAAACTGCCCCCGGTGACGCCGAAGTTGACCGCGACCTCCGGAGGAGGAGGAGAGCGCCGCTCTCCCCCCGAGGCTCCCTCCATGCGCGAGGACCACACGGCGGTGCCCGTGGGAGACGTCGTCTACTTGTGGGGCGGGATCACCGCCGCGTGGGAGTTCTGCAACGCGCTCTACGCGTTCGACGTGAGCGCCCGCCGGTGGTCCAGGCCCGCGGTGTCGGGGACCCTCCCGGAGGCGCGGTGCGGCCACTCGGCCTGCGTCCTGGGCAAGGTCATGTACGTGTTCGGAGGATACCGAGGCCTGGCGGGATGCACGGACGACCTCAGCGCGCTGGACACCGCCGCCATGGTCTGGTCTCGGGTCGACGCCGGAGGCGGCCCGCCGCCGCCCGCGCTGCAGTGTCACTCCGCCGTCGTCGTCGGGACGAGGATGTTGGTGTTCGGGGGCCGGGGGGACGAGGACGCGGACCACTACGACGAGACCCGAGTGTTTGACACGGAGGCCGGCCGCTGGCTGCGCGCGCCTTCTTCGGCGCAGCAGCATCCTCCGACGGGACGCGAGAGTCACTCGGCCTTCGCCCACGGCGGAGAGATGTACGTGTTCGGCGGCCACAACCGCCTCCTGAAGCGCATGTTCAACGACCTGTGGAAGTTGAACCCGCGGACGTTCTCCTGGACCAAGGTGGAGACCAAGGGGAAGGTCCCGTGCCCGAGGATGTCCAGGATGAGCTGCTGCGTGGTGGGGGACCGCGTCGTCCTCTCCGGGTCGTCTCTGGAGCCGCGCACGCGACACCACCTGTACATCTTGGAGTTGCGTTCTAGTCTGAAGACGTTATGCAAGCTGGCGGTCATTCGGTACGCTCTGGTGCAGTTTGGACTCCCGCATGACATCAGGTGGGAACTGGCGGCCATGACTACCAACAGCTACAGAACAAAACCATACGCGTCCCACTAAAGAAATAAAATAGAAACGGAAGAGAAGTTCCAGCCAGTGGAATAGAAGAAAGGGGGAACGGGTGAACAGGCGAGTACAGGTGATGGTCCACTCAGACCCACGCAGCTCGCACCCCACGAGACAGGTGATGGTCCACTCAGACCCACGCAGCTCGCACCCCACGAGACAGGTGATGGTCCACTCAGACCCACGCAGCTCGCACCCCACGAGACAGGTGATGGTCCACTCAGACCCACGCAGCTCGCACCCCACGAGACAGGTGATGGTCCACTCAGACCCACGCAGCTCGCACCCCACGAGACAGGTGATGGTCCACTCAGACCCACACAGCAGTACAGGTGATGGTCCACTCAGACCCACGCAGCTCGCACCCCACGAGACAAAGGCATGCCTTTGCATTTCTATGGGTGAGTGTCGCCGCTGTCGCGCTACGCGGAACTGGCGAGGAGCCAATCGGTGTGTTTTTTTGAGTGGTGTAAACCACTCCTACAACTGGCTTTGTTAGTTTACGTGTCTGTCCGTACCAAAAAAAATGAGCATGGTTGCTATGGTCACCCAGTTCACACGGGTGTGATTTCATCTTTGTTAGTTTACGTGTCTGTCCGTACCAAAAAATATGAGCATGGTTGCTATGGTCACCCAGTTCACACGGGTGTGATTTCATTACGTCAGACATTACGTCAGACCACATCTGATCAGTCTATATAAGACCTTACACCACTCAGTTCACACGGGTGTGATTTTTCAAATGGAGTTAGGGAGGCAGCTTCCCGCCTTGCCTCAAAACTAATCATTTTAGTAGCGATCGCAAAAGTGAGGACGGCAGTATAAAAGGGAAGGGCCGTCGTAAGTGAATAGGAGGTCTGCCATTCAGCGCTGAAATCGAGGACGGCAGGATAAAGGCAGAGGCCGTTGTGAGTGAATGCAAGGTCTGCTATTCTGTGCCGAAATTGAGGACGGCATAAGAAAGGGATGTCCCCAAATTGTGAAGATGGAAATGGCACCGAATTTGAGGCGCCAAAAAATGCCCATGTATGGCGCCAAGATTGGCGCTGTGCTTGGCTGGAAGGTGTGCCATTCTACGCTGTGATTGTCTGAACGTTGCTTAACAGGGGACACCGTTATATTATGTGGCAGATAATAATTTTGTTGTGAAAATGGTTTGAGCAGCACTGATATAGAAACATGCGTTTTTTTCAGAAAACTCTTAGGATTTAGAAGACATTTGTCTTCCCATTGACTGCCAGGATTCAGAGCGTTTTTCATTGGCAGCTTGGAAGACGGGTTAAAAAATCACACCTGTGTGAAGTGAGGGGCGCTCTTATCATCATACATCATCATACATCATGGGCATAGGAGGGGCTAGCGCCCCTCAACAAAATCACACTTGTGTGAAGTGAGGGGCGTTCTTATCATCATACATCACACATATATCACATTCCGTGCTCAGCCAATCAAATCATCGCTATGGGGTACACACATTACTCAGCCAATCAAATCATCACTATGGGGTACACACAGACACACAAAGCTGGGCATGGGAGGGTGTAAAAAGGAGTATGTTCCCGGTCAACAAGGTTGTGTCTGGATTACTGGCGTCATATTCATCTCTCAAGACAGATAATCTGTTGGGTGTAGGATACTGGATTACTGGCGTCATATTCATCTCTCAAGACAGATTTCCAATGCATGAGAAAGAACATGAAACGGATGCATTCCAGACTATTAGTGACATGTGTGGACAGTCTGTAGAGTAGACCATGTGTCATGACTCCACCCTGTCTTTTAGGTAGAAAATGTCAAAGGTCACGGAGGTCTCAACTAAGGTTAACATTGTATTTATTTTCAATGACCAATCTCTCTCTCTCTCTCTCTCTCTCTCTCTCTCTCTCTCCCTCCCTCCCTCCCTCTCTCTCTCGCTGCAGGTGAACTTCGTAGTGTGTCAGCTATGTGCTGTGCTGACAGCGTTCTGGTTTCGTGTGTACCTGCACCCCAGCACCACCAGTCCCTTCACCAGGCACGTGGTGGCCACGCTGCTGGGCCTCTACTTCGCCCTCTTCTGCTTCGGATGGTGAGGCTCTCGTCGCCATCAGCAGCAGCAGCATGTTGTGCTCGGGTCTAGTTGTGGGAAATTAAACAATCATATATCAAAACCGATATTTAGAAGCAATAACCAACCTAATCTTGACCGTGTAATGGAGTAATTGAGAAGAATATACGCACGCACGCACGCACGCACGCACGCACGCACGCACGCACGCACGCACGCACGCACGCACGCACGCACGCACGCACGCACACACACACACACACACAGATAGGCCTCTTCCAGGCATCACAGATGTTCATAAACGGTCACGTCTCGTCTGTCTGCACTTCTAATTGGCTGAAACCTGAGACAGGAAGTAGCAGCGTAGCTCCGACCGAGCGTACTATGAACAGAGCTGTGATGGTGTCAGTTGACTTATGGAGGCCTATACTGTATATCTGAATATAGCAGTGGCGGGTTCCAGACCTCATTCATTTTTCCAAAAATATTTATATCAATCATTGTAAGCCCATAACACATTTGATTCTGTGAAAAATGGTATTTATTATTAATTATAGTAGGCCTATATATATGCTAATGATTTTGCTAATGGTATCGCCAGATTTGGTTGCCAGGCAGGAAACGGTGGAGAGTATTGCGATACTTGGCACATTCAGAAACATACTTTGTGTAGTAGATACCTGTATAAAATAACACAGTGTACACAGCGTACACAGCAGCGAATAATGTGTGATCTGTTATTTTACAGAATTACGAAGGTCTCAGTCAGAAATATTGTTTGTTCATGAGCTGGTCACCGGGCTCTCATTGACTCCAATGAGCTGTTCATGAGCTGGTCACCGGGCTCTCATTGACTCCAATGAGCTGTTCATGAGCTGGTCACCGGGCTCTCATTGACTCCAATGAGCTGTTCATGAGCTGGTCACCGGGCTCTCATTGACTCCAATGAGCTGTTCATGAGCTGGTCACCGGGCTCTCATTGACTCCAATGAGCTGTTCATGAGCTGGTCACCGGGCTCTCATTGACTCCAATGCATTCCACCAAACCTCTGGGTGTAGTTTGGCTCCCATGTCTGCGACGAATCGGAATCGGCATGATGATATGGAATTGCATGATAGTGAAAATGACGTTGGTGTCCTTGCCTTCTTTTTTCATCTACCAATTGTGTTGCAGGTACGCGCTGCACTTCCTGGTCCAGAGCGGGCTGACATATGGCATCATGATCCTGGCGGGAGTGGAACACATGCACAAGTAAGACGGACGGACGGACTAACTGTTCATGAAGGGAATAAACAGTTCATGGCAAATGGCAGAAAAGTAAACTAAACTAGAGGGCTGTAAACTAGAGGGCGGTCTGCCACGACCCCAGCTATTCATTTCAACGAAAGTTGCTCACTGGCGTTTGAAAAACCAAGAACTTACGCATTTTTCTTGAAAATGCGGAAGAATTTGAACTAATAGAAAATGGTGAATGCATAGGCCTATGCGTTGTACGTGCGTCGTGTAAACCGGTGAATGTGCGCACACACAGGTGGTCCCCCCTCCCCTCTTTTCCTCCTTTCTTCTCTCTCTTCTAATTGATCTACCTTTTTGTTTTTTTCTGTAGTTTTTTCTTCCCCCTCTCTTTTCTCTAGCATTGTCTCTGCATTGGGGAAGAGTGGGTGGGTACAATGGGGTGGATGGGAGGGAAATGAGGGGTGTCTATATCTATGTATCACAAATGTATATGTACATGTATATGAACAAGGACCCCACATGGGAGGGGGGGAAAAAAAGTAAAAAACCCAATAAAAAGATATTAACAAAAAAAAGTGCTAACCGCCATGAACGCGACTGGATCGATTCATGAACGACTCGTGCTCTGTGTTAAACCCCAGCTGCGTGCTCTTTTGCGCATGCGTGTATTTTTTGCCCGCTTGCAGTTCCAGCTTTGGCCAGTAGGGTAGCGGCGGCTTCACAGTTCCCCAGGCGCTCTGCACACTGGGCAAGATCCTAAGCTGTAAAGTGTATCATTGTTTTGGGGGGCGGAAGTTGCGGGATTTTGGCAGAAGCACCCCTCAAGGAAATGACGTTGACACTTTACAAATCAGTTTACATTCTCCGTGAATGAAACAAGTGTTGTGATTGGTCGAAAAACTATCGTATCCGGGGGGAATACATCTGACGGATGTTCCGGCCCGAAACTTCCGCCGATACACTTTCTGCCTTAGGTTAATTGTGACCAGGCTTTTCTCTTCGCAGATGAGTCATTCTGGGACCGAGGCTAGGCGCTCTGGGGGCCTGGGCTGAATAGCTTAAAATATCAAAACAATTGTTAATCATGTGATGATGAAAGCACCAAATGTTAACATTGGATATTCAGCCATTGCAGCTTGTCCTTCTGTTACTCGTAACAGAGTATTCCTACATTTGCAACTGTGAGTTTTACTTAAGGGATATTTCACTTTAAAATATACTCAACCTTATGTGAACACCCCACCCAGGCAGTTTTAAAGTTGCTTGATTCAGTATTTAGATATTTAATATTCATTGTAGCTGCCCCGCCCCTTCCTATACTATGAATGTACTCTTATGCTATTTGTTGCAGGTACTGTTTGGTGGTGGCTCTTGGATATCTGAGTTTCTGCCAAATCACCAGAGTCTATGTGTTCGACTATGGGATGTACTCTGCTGACTTCACTGGGTAAGTCTTGTCTTGTCTTGTCTTGTCTTGTCTTGTCTTGTCTTGTCTTGTCTGTCTGTCTGTCTGTCTGTCTGTCTTTTTTTTCTTTTTTACTTGGTCGTATGACAATGTTGAACAAAAGTAATGGAAATATCCAATCTGGATTGGTATGGTCTGAACAGACTTAAGACATTTGGTTAAAAACACATGTTTTCCCCAGGGGTTTCTGGACTGTACACAGTCCGCCAATGAGACACAGCATGAGTAGACAGAAATGGTAAAGTCGCAGCCCACCAATGAGACACAGAATGAGTAGACAGAAATGGTAAAGTCGCAGCCCACCAATGAGACACAGAATGAGTAGACA
This sequence comes from Electrona antarctica, assembly GCF_951216825.1. Lineage (NCBI taxonomy): Eukaryota > Metazoa > Chordata > Actinopteri > Myctophiformes > Myctophidae > Electrona > Electrona antarctica. The sequence goes on from NC_136798.1 coordinate 34,932,065, forward strand.
TAAATGGTAAAGTCGCAGCCCACCAATGAGACACAGAATGAGTAGACATAAATGGTAAAGTCGCAGCCCACCAATGAGACACAGAATGAGTAGACATAAATGGTAAAGTCGTAGCCCACCAATGAGACACAGAATGAGTAGACAGAAATGGTAAAGTCGTAGCCCACCAAGCGAGACACAGAGTGAGTAGACAGAAATGGAGAGAGAGCGAGTGCATTTTCCGGCAGCGGCTTCTGCGCCAACTGCCGATAGCAGCCGCGGCATTAGTCCGCATTAGTCCGCGACACCCTACCCCAAAACCTAAACTAACCCTAACCTAACCTCACAGGGAAGCCACGGGTGATTTTAACCGGCAACGCATGTCGGGAGCCACGGGTGAGTTTTAACCAGCCACGCTGACACCCTACCACAAACCCTAACCGTTATGTGTCTTACCGGCAATGCACGTCGGGAGCCACGGCTGTTATCGGTAGTTGGACCGCCAGCCGGCGGACGGACCGACACTGCCGCCGCGGCACGAAGCGGCAGTGGAGTGTCATAATAATAATGCTTTCTGCATAATACTTGAATTGCAAAATGTGCATGTATTCTGCAAAATTACACAATAATTATATCGCTAAGATGTTCATACACTGGACCCGAGTTGGCTCTGAGCTTTGAACCATTTCCCCCCATCTACATTACATTTCTGTGGCAAAAATAGCAGATCCACAAGTCTGTTACAGCGATGGGAGGGTGTGGTTGAACTCCACCTCTAGACGCTGTGCAGATGCATGTCTTTCTCCAACCTATGATGAGCTCTGATTTTGATGTTAATGTACATCTCTCTCTCTCTCTCTCTCTCTCTCTCTCTCTCTCTCTGTCTCTCTCTCTCTCTCTCTGTCTCTGTCTCTCTGTCTCTCTGTCTCTCTCTCTCTCTCTCTCTCTGTCTCTCTCTGTCTCTCTCTCTCTGTCTCTGTCTCTCTGTCTCTCTGTCTCTCTCTCTCTCTCTCTCTCTCTCTCTCTCTCTCTCTCTCTCTCTCTCTCTCTCTCTCTCTGTCTCTGTCTCTCTGTCTCTCTCTCTCTCTCTCTCTCTCTCTCTCTCTCTCTCTCTCTCTCTCTCTCTCTCTGTCTCTCTCTCTCTGTCTCTGTCTCTCTGTCTCTCTCTCTCTCTCTCTCTCTGTCTCTCTCTCTCTCTCTCTCTCTGTCTCTGTCTCTCTGTCTCTCTCTCTCTCTCTCTCTCTCTCTCTCTGTCTCTCTCTCTCTCTCTCTGTCTCTGTCTCTCTGTCTCTCTGTCTCTCTCTCTCTCTCTCTCTCTCTCTCTCTCTCTCTCTCTCTCTCTCCTCTCTCTCTCTCTCTCTCTCTCTCTCTCTCTCTCAGGCCCATGATGGTGATTACACAGAAGATCACCAGCTTGGCGTTTGAAATTCACGATGGTGAGTCTGTAAATGGAGCGTTCTGTTAACCATATGTGACGGGATCTGACCGGAGGGCAGTCATCGCGCTGGTTCTAGCATTTCAGCAGAGGAGAAATACAGCATTTGTGTTGTTTTTATCCAAAATGAGTTAATAGCACAGGCAGACTCTATACATACTAGAGCACGTCTGAAATAAATGTCAGAGCTGAAACGGCTAGCAATGCTAACAAAAACAATATTTATACCCGATCGTTTTGAAAGGTACTACTGGTTCCAGCCGGTTCCAGCAGGGGGCAGTGGCGAACACAGCAAAGAAGAAATTGCGGAAATGGTCCTCTTTTTCTAAAACCAGCAAAGAAGACGCTGTTTTTTTTATTATAATCTGTTCATTATAACATCATAATGTGGTTAATAATTGTTTATTTGGAATGTACATGACTTGAAAATGAAGATAATAATAGCGGCATTTTGATCATTTCCTTACTCTTCTATAAAGTTCCAACAACCACCCCCAGTCCCCACCCCCGTTTGAGAACAAAGGGAAAACAGCGCCCTCTAAATGGCAAAGACCACACCACAGAATTAACCCATTTTGACCTGAGATCAGATTAAAAAAATGTCTTCTACATCCTGACAGTTTTCTGAAAAAGCTATGTTTCTATGTCAGTGGTTCTTCGATTTTTCAAAAATAGCAGACCCGAGTGGCGCGCTATGAGCTTGTAGATCTGCTATTTTTCAATAGCTAAAGCATAACATAATGCTAACACCAAAAGGGGTTCCCGCCCAACCGTTCAGGGCTATTTTCTCAACTAGCATCTCTGCAAGACATTACTCTATAAGCCATGTCTCCAAAACCGCTGGGTCAAACTGAACAACCAATTATGTCAATTTGAAGCCTCATGATTCCCTGCTTTCATATGACATGAGAAAATGAATGGAAAGAAAATCCAATGACTTACTGTTTGTCAAGGTGGGTCACATATTGATTAAGAACAGAATATAGCTAAGAACTACCGTATAGAATAGATGAAGAAATATAGATTCAGGATTCGACCCTCACATCGTAGTTTATAAGACAGATTGTGTGCCCTCAACATGCAATTCCAATTTGGGTATGATTGGATGCTGCGTTCATGATTTATGGCTATAAGAAATAGGCCCCGATTACAGGCAAACACCATTGAGGATGGACAATCCTGTTTGGTGGTCATTGCCACATGACTCACGAAACCATTTTGTTCCTAATTTGGTGGGGCAAAAACAATCATGTTTCTGCAACAGATGGACATTTGTAGCACCTGCGGTTCCTGCTGCTGTGTGCAGTACTTCCCATCAGCAAGGATGCACATGTTACTGACAAGAATGAGGGAATGCCAAGGCTGTCAAAGGCTGGCCGCCAGCATCTCGGTGCTGTGCATGGGAACCGACATACGGTTGGAGGCCATCGATATTGTCCTTTTCTTTTTGCTGAGGTTTGCGTGATCTGCGCAAAAGGACAGTTAACCCATTTTGGGCGGGAACCCCTTTTGGTGTTTTAAACATTATGTTATAATTTAGCTATTGAAAAATAGCAGATCTACAAGCTCATAGCGCGCCACCGAGTGGCGCGCTACGAGCTTGTAGGTCTGCTATTTTTGAAAAATCGTGAAAATATTTATTTCAGAAAACTGGAGGATTTAGAAGGATTTTTTAAAAGTTTGAGGTCAGGCGTAAATGGGTCAAATGATAAGGGACAATATCGGTGGCACCCAACTGTACGTGTGCCGGTCACGAGGACGTCCCACATTAACACAGGTGGACGTACTCAAGATAGATGCAGTTGTGCAAACAAAGCACCAACGAGCTGACCAGATGTATGGAGAACTACACCGCTCTTGGCTCTGGAAAGTTTTACGACAATTGGTCCAGCATCCGACTGGGCGGCAGTGGGTCAGGGGTAGAGTGGCTGGATGGCAACCGCGAGGTTCCCAGTTCGATCCCGGGCCCCCCCCCCCAGAGTTAATGTCGAAGTTGCCTTGAGCAAGACTCTGAACCCCTAATTGCTCCTGATGAGCAGGTTGGTGCCTTGCAGGTTGGTTCCTGACAGCATCTATATCACATTTTATCTAAGCCAAGGTGCAGATCTAGGTTATTAATAATCATGGATGCATTTTTATAGCACTTTCTATGCCCTACGTGCCTACTCAAAGTGCTTTACAATGGTCCATTAATTCATACATTGGAAGGTGAAGCAGCGAACAGTCAACGCCAGCGTCCTCACTTCCCACATTCACACACCAATGGTGGCAACCACTGGAGGCAATGTGGGGTTCAGTGTCTTGCCCATGGACACTGACATGTAGACAGGAGGAGCCGGGATTCGAACCGCCGACCCACGGATCATTGGACGACCTGCTCTACCTCCTGAGCCACAGCCGCCCCATGTACAATGTGATGACATGTACAACGTGATGACATGTACAAAATGTGGTTCATGTTTGCACTCTCCCGTTAAATGTTTTTGTCTTCTCCATCAGGCATGGCCCGAAAAGAGCAGCATCTCACACCTGGACAGAAGATCCTGGCCATAAGGTTCGTCAAAGAAACATTTCACTTGCTCGTTTGGCTGAATATCAACCTAGTCTTCTCCCACAGACCAAATGCACGGCCTGGAACGATCGAGGGTGATTTCTACTTTAGGTCCTACCTCTTGCTTTCTATGGAAGCATGTTGCGCGGAGAAAATAGCCGATCTACATGCTCGCAATGTGTCTGCGATGCATTGAGAGCTTGTAGGTCGGCCATTTTTGGTTTTATTATTTTAAGTTCAGTGTTGGGTCAGCTACATTTAGCTTAACTTGCCCAACACTGGTTTTAATTATTATTTTTTGTTTTTTAATTATTTATTTGATGTTTTTTGTTTTTTTCAGTAAGAATTGAGGCTCGAATACCCATATACAGCTAATTGGCCTATTAGCTATGATTCATTGTTATCTGCAGTGTTGGGCAAGTTAAGCTGACCCAACATAATTTTAGTTTGACCTTGTTTCTTTCTTTATCTCCTTTAACGCATTTCGGGCGGGAACCCCTTTTGGTGTTTTAAGCATTCTGTTCTACTTTAGCTATTGAAAAATAGCAGATCGATCTACAAGCTCAAGATTTTTCAAAAATAGCAGAAAGCAGACCTACAAAAAGCTTGTAGGTCTGCTATTTTTTGAAAAATCGTGAAAATGTGGCGCAAATCTTTGAATATATATTCTTTCAGAGCGAACATTTTTAACTCAAATCTTTGCTTCTGGGAGCGTCCCTGGAACACCATATTTTCAGATGGGGGTCGGTGGCCAAATACATATATTTCTGGGAGTCCTTGACATGAAATTGTTTAAGAACCACTGATATAGAAACACAGGTTTTTCAGAAAACTGTCATGATTTAGAAGACATTTGTAGAATCGAGCTCAGATCTAAATGGGTTAACCCTTGACCCCCCTCCCCCCCTTCTTCTTCTTCCCTTTCTTTCTATGGAAAAAACAACTATGCACAGAAACATATGAAGTGATTTCTTCAACTGGTTGCCAGTAAAACAGGAACAATATTACTAAATGTCATAAGTTCACATATTCTACTAGTTTGTACGTTGGCTGCTTTTGATGAACATTCTCCCCCAGAATAGGGATGCTGGGGGTTCATGTGGTTCAGCGTCTAAGTATGAAGTTATTATCAGTCTGTCCTATAATGGAAACGGATGTTCTCCCAAGATTTCCTGACATACCGTATCTTAGGGGGAAAGATACTAGTATGCATATTAGCCTCGGTACCCAGGCTTTCATTTTCGTCATGCATATTTATTATTTACGTACCGTATTTATGACATGATATTCTAAAAATGAACACTGTATAATTCAGGGGTGCCTGAGTCAAAAATAGTTTGACAAGTACTGTGGTATATTGACTCTGGGGAAGAAACTATACTTGAGCCTGTCTGTCCTGTAGCGCCTCCCAGAGGGCAATAGGTGGAACAGGTGATGTTCCCCACAGAGTGTATATGCCTGGCTTCGTGTGTCCCTGTCACCGTCTCCACACCATAGCGCAAAACGGTCTTAAGCTGCGCACTTCTTAAGCTGCGCGCAGCTTAAATTCTGAGTTTTTAGACAGCTGGTGGATGGAAAAGAAGCTCCACCTCCGCTGACTTTTTGGGCGGAGGAGAGCGTTTCCGGGAATCTGGCCGTCGCGCAAGTATTCCGCGGAGGTGGAGCTTAATTTCCATCCACCAGCTGTCTAAAAACTCAAGCTTTAAGCTGCGCGCAGCCGAGAACATGCGCAGCTCTTTCGACCGTGTGGCAGCACCTAGTGTCTATGTGTCTAGGCCCAATCCCAATTGCCTCCCTCAAGCCCTGAGCCCTGAACCCTCATTGACTTTAGTGACGTCAGCTGTATAAGTGCTTGAGGGTGAGAGGCTGCAAGGGCTCCAAATTGTTGTGAAAGGAATGGGACAGCACTTTGAAGATGAGTCCGCCATTCATGACACTTTGCATCACTTTATAAAACCTGTCCTTATTCACAGCCAGTGCCTACATGCATGACATGTCTATTTATGTCGTTTTATTATTAGTTTCATAAATACACTTTCCTGTGTGATAGGGGTTGTAATATTCATATATAATAATATTCATCATAAATTGCATTTCCATATTATTTTACTTTGCTCATTAGTCATTTCTCATCATGTTTCCCTTATTATTATTATTGTTATTAAATATATAGCCTATCCTTCCATTCCGTCTCCCTTTGAGAACAGTGAGAAAGCACTATTGTGTTTGTTGACATTCTAACCGCGGTACATAACTAATTTGCATACTTAAATGATTGACGTTCGGAGGATCACCCTCATTCCCCTGGTAACGCTATGAACTGTGGGTAATTTCTTTGCCAAAGTCAGCTAAAGTCAGCATCAATGCTGACTTTGGCAAAGGGCACATAAAGGGGCGGGGCTGAGCCCTCACTGACTTACCGATTTCAAATGGGACATCCCTCAAGCCCTCGCAGACTTCACATGAACGCGCAGCTAAGTCAGTGAGGGCTCATTGAGTCAGCAAGGGAGTGGATTGGGATTGGGCCATATGTCTATAGAGCATCGCAGTCCCGCCCCCTACCATGGACCAGGAAATGAAACCCAATGCATTTTTCCCATAGACATTTCAAAAAGTATTTATTTAAAGACGGTTACGCCGCGGACAAAGCCAACTCGAGTCGTGACAACTCATGACAACACAAACAATATGTTGGACCAAACAAATAATTACAAAGAAGAAAAACAACAAAAAAAGTGTTGTAACCTGCCGTTTTTTTCTTCTTTCTAATTATTTCTTTCGGCCCAAAAAATTGTGTTTGTTGTCATGATTTGTCACGACTCGAGTTGGCTTTGTCCGCGGCGTAAACGTCTTTAAATAAATACTTTCTGAAATGTCTATGAGGAAAATGAACGGAGAATCATTTCCTGGTCCAGGGTAGGAGGCGGGACTGCGACGCTCTATAGCCTCGTGTATCGATACTAATATCACTGCGTGGATATTAGCCTCTCAGTATTAGATATTAGTCTCGCCCCTCTCAGTATTAGATATTAGTCTCTCCCCTCTCAGTATTAGATATTAGTCTCTCCCCTCTCAGTATTAGATATTAGTCTCGCCCCTCTCAGTATTAGATATTAGTCTCGCCCCTCTCAGTATTAGATATTAGTCTCTCCCCTCTCAGTATTAGATATTAGTCTCTCCCCTCTCAGTATTAGATATTAGTCTCGCCCCTCTCAGTATTAGATATTAGTCCCGCCCCTCTCAGTATTAGATATTAGTCTCTCCCCTCTCAGTATTAGATATTAGTCTCTCCCCTCTCAGTATTAGATATTAGTCTCGCCCCTCTCAGTATTAGATATTAGTCTCGCCCCTCTCAGTATTAGATATTAGTCTCGCCCCTCTCAGTATTAGATATTAGTCTCTCCCCTCTCAGTATTAGATATTAGTCTCGCCCCTCTCAGTATTAGATATTAGTCTCTCCCCTCTCAGTATTAGATATTAGTCTCTCCCCTCTCAGTATTAGATATTAGTCTCGCCCCTCTCAGTATTAGATATTAGTCTCGCCCCTCTCAGTATTAGATATTAGTCTCTCCCCTCTCAGTATTAGATATTAGTCTCTCCCCTCTCAGTATTAGATATTAGTCTCGCCCCTCTCAGTATTAGATATTAGTCTCTCCCCTCTCAGTATTAGATATTAGTTTCGCCCCTCTCAGTATTAGATATTAGTCTCGCCCCTCTCAGTATTAGATATTAGTCTCGCCACCTCTCAGTATTAGATATTAGTCTCGCCCCTCTCAGTATTAGATATTAGTCTCGCCCCTCTCAGTATTAGATATTAGTCTCGCCCCTCTCAGTATTAGATATTAGTCTCGCCCCTCTCAGTATTAGATATTAGTCTCGCCACCTCTCAGTATTAGATATTAGTCTCACTCCTCTCAGTATTAGATATTAGTCTCACTCCTCTCAGTATTAGATATTAGTCTCGCCCCTCTCAGTATTAGATATTAGTCTCGCCCCTCTCAGTATTAGATATTAGTCTCGCCCCTCTCAGTATTAGATATTAGTCTCGCCCCTCTCAGTATTAGATATTAGTCTCGCCCCTCTCAGTATTAGATATTAGTCTCGCTCCTCTCAGTATTACATTTTTTGGGGAAAAGTTCTCACCGCTTTGCAGCACAAAGCATTGTGAACTTGCAAATCAGCTATGTTTGAAACGGTTTGAAAACATTTGAAACGTTTCGTCTATAATCAATCACACAATAGGTTAAAAGTGGTTCAAATCGGTACGATACAGAATAAACAAAATCACACCCGTGTGAACTGAGTGGTGTAAGGTCTTATATAGACTGATCAGCTGTGGTCTGACGTAATGTCTGACGTAATGAAATCACACCTGTGTGAACTGGGTGACCATAGCAACCATGCTCATTTTTTGGTACGAACAGACAGACAGACAGACACATAAACTAACAAAGCCAGTTGTAGGAATGGTTTACATGGGCTGTAGTTAAAATGTTTGTGTCTCTCTCCCCTTTTCCACCGGTTGGTTCCCAATGGGAACCGGTTCAGTTCTTTTTGTTTTTTTAGTCCATGAGCCAGAGCTCCAAAATTGAAACGTTAATTATGAATTGAGTGGGCAAAACCATACCTATATTTGAGTACTTACATGAAAACAATGATTTATTGTATTACAAATTTTACATTTTTAAATATGCAAATGAGGCATTATGTAGGAAAATATGCAAAATAATCGAAAATATGAAAAAGCTACTACTGTGGAAGGGTTATCATGTATTGATAATTCTATTGATACTTGTATTGATCATATAAACAATTTAATATAGGGTATAGTTTGCCCACCAGTTTTGGAGCTCTGGCTCATGGACTAAAAACCAAAAAGAACTGAACCAACCGGTGGAAAAGGGGTCTCTGTGTTGTGCAAGAGAGTTCAGTGTGTTCAGTTCAGGCTCAAATGTTATGAAAAAGCCATTCTACAACCTCACAACATGTCGCAATGTTTTAATTGGTGTGTGTGTGTGTGTGTGTGTGTGTGTGTGTGTGTGTGTGTGTGTGTGTGTGTGTGTGTGTGTGTGTGTGTGTGTGTGTGTGTGTGTGTGTGTGTGTGTGTGTGTGTGTGTGTGTGTGTGTGTGTGTGTGTGTGTGAAAACCATAGAGAGGTGTTCATTCTCGAGGTCGGCTGTACCTTCTGCTACAGCCTGGAAGAAGCCTTTCTAACCAAAGTGCTGAAGTATCAGCAGCTAGTGCAGACCATCTCACAGCTAGGCTACAGATGTAAACTTTTAGTTTTTATCTTT
>NC_136798.1:34946323-35288823 GCF_951216825.1 Electrona antarctica
CAAGGGGTCTAATGAAGTACTGTCACCTCGTAAACACATGAAAAACTGGAAAGAATACAAACAATATTGCACTCAGGTGTGCTTTACCCTTTCATTAATGCACGCGCGCGCACGCACACGCACACGCACACACACACACACACACACACACACACACACCATTTACACATTGCAGACGTGGTTAAAAACGCCTTAATGTCTTTACAAGGATTGTAATACAAATCTCCCTCTCTCTCTCTCTCTCTCTCTCTCTCTCTCTCTCTGGGCAGGGTGTGTTATGAGCGTTGCCCCTACCACCCCACGGCGGCCACCTTCATCCTGTCGGCCATGTGGCACGGAGCGTACCCGGGCTACTACCTGACCTTCCTGACCGGGACGGTCATCACACTGGCCGCACGCGCTGTACGTTCTGTCTGTCTGTCTGTCTGTCTGTCTGTCTGTCTGCCTGTCTGTCTGTCTGTCTGTCTGCCTGCCTGCCTGCCTGCCTGCCTGTCTACCTGCCTGTCTGTCTGTTTCTCAGTAATGGATGAAAAGTGTATACTCCCACACTACAGAATAATTCACTTGCAATATACGCATGCAATCATTGTAAGCAACCTGCAGTTTATACATGCTTGCCTTCCTGAACAGTCCTTCCTTACAGTTCCCACAAGGGGTATAGTAGTGCAGGTGATTGCAACAACCACTGATGCAGTGAAAAATGAAAACGGGGCCGCCAAATATTCTAAACGTTCTGCCATTCCGCCAATAATCCTATTGTTTGAGCCACACGTCCGAGTTTTTGCGGGATCAAACAAAGAACCACGTCACGTTGAATGATCCCAGTCCCCTATCGGCTCATACTAGGACATGACATCATAACTGACATTTAACCACTTGAACCCCGGCATCCTTGGGCATACCACGTCAAGTGGGGGGAAGGAACACTCACCAAACATTGGATTTGGAGATGGCATGCGACCGGGTTCCTCGGGAGGTATTCTCTTTTGGGTCTCTGTCTAGGTCGCCCTCAGACGAGCCCTCCACCGTCGCTTCCAGTCATACAGTTCTCCATACATCTGGCCAGCTCGTTGGTGGTTAGCGCTCCTGCGTCTTTCTAGAGTACATCTAGAAATATATGTTAAATATGTTAATGTGGGACGTCCGTCTCGACCTGAAAATATTGTTTTTTTTTTTAAATAAGAAAAAAGGTCATCTCTAAACACTAGGGGTGGGACGATATGGGTACCTCACGATACGATATATATCACGATATTAGGCCCTCGATAACGATAATATCACGATATTCGATATATTGCGATATATTGTATGACATTTCATCAACGATATATCATGATATCTGCAGCTACAAAATACTTGGAACTGAAAAACGCTATTTCCGTGCTCGGACACAGGGAGGGACACACACATAGCTGTCTATAGTGGTTGCACCACTCAAACACTAAATTAATACTCAATAAACTCCCCCTTTGCCTCATACCCTCATCATAATACCTCACAAACACCACCAACTGACCATTATCACTGGTGTCAGTGGACTTGTCCACTGCTGGGGAAATGCATTCTGCATTTTGTATTCCCACAAAGCTGTTTGGACAAATCACCATCCAGTAATTCAGTACTTCTGGTTGCTGTGGAATCTGAGAGTGGGATTTGCTTTATTTTAGCTATAATTTCCTCCTTTTCTAAACATGTTGTTCATCACTTCATTATGAACAACATTTTTTTTTTAAATATCGATATTTTAATAATGAATATCGATTATTTATCGCGGGAGGACGTATCGATATATATCGCCATATCGATATTTCAGCACACCCCTACTAAACACTGTTTCCTGTTTCCTTTGTGCACTTCCTGTGCAGGTGAGACACAACGTCAGGCCCTACTTCCTGCACTCTGCCACTCACAAGCTGCTGTATGACATCATGACGTGGGCGGCCACTCAGATCGCCATCTGCTACACCGTGGTGCCCTTTGTCCTGCTGTCCGTGGGCCCCTCCCTGCAGTTCTACAGGTACGTGGGCCCCTCCCCGCAGTTCTACAGGTCTGGGGTCATCAATATGTCTATATATGGGAAAATGTGTCCGTGGCAAAGACTTAGGGCTCTATTTTCGTCACTGCCGTTACCCGCGACGCTGCCCGCAAGTCAGCCGCTGCCCGAAAATTACGAGTATAGGAGCTTGCACTGTCCCTAAATTGTATTTTGGTCCAGCGTCACCCTCTATCCATTATGCCGACACCGGTATTTGCGCCTAGAGGTGTGGTCATGGGCGTGTTGGCACGCTTTCCCCTAAATGGCTATTTTGGACATTTGGGAAGGCGCATAGTGGAGTTTAAAAGCACCCCTAATGCCTATAAGTTTGGTATTGAGTGGCGCGCGCCACGCGCCTGCAATGGAGATGTCCGCAGTCAGGCTGCTTCATCTCTCCTTATTCTCCTACGCATCGCTGTGATTGTATTGTAATTTTCCTATAAGTGAGTGCCTGTCAATTCCTTGTGTCGATTGTGTTTATATAATTGTCTAGTCAAAGAAGTTATTTGACTTGTGCAAACTGACTGAACGAGCAAATGGATTCCATTTTTCCAGTGTCATCACCCCATAGCGGGCAACGGATAATGGATCTCTGAGGCTTCGTACACACCTACACAACAAATGTTCGGTCCGTGTGTGATGTTTGATTGCTGCTCCAATTCATTTTCAATGGGAGTCACATGGTTTTACCAAACATTTTTGTTTGATGAGGGGGGAGCAATCAGCAATCAAACACAAATGTTTGATCAAACCACACACACACACACACACACACACACACCCATGTCTCCCATTGGACAAGCATTGTGGTGGCCCAAAAAAACGACCAAACATTGCTTGATTGGTGTTTGGTACGTGTGAACTAGGCCATAACCCATTTTGGGCGGGAACCCCTTTTGGTGTTAGCATTATGTTATGCTTTAGCTATTGAAAAATAGCAGATCTAGAGCTTGTAGGTCTGCTATTTTTGAAAAATCGAAGAACGACTGACATAGAAACATAGCTTTTTCAGAAAACTGTCAGGATGTAGAAGACATTTTTAGAATCTGATCTCAGGTCAAAATGGGTTAAAGGCAATGGCATGTGGCACGGTGATTGGTTTAATTATTGTAACGCCCAAACCACACCTATGCATAATGTAACGGGTAGCGGAGGTGTTTTTCAATTATTTTGAAAAAACATTTTGGATCGTTCAAATAGCTGATCTACAAGCTCACAACTTGTTGATGTAGATCAGCTAGTTGAAGAATTTTAATAGGATTTTCAAAATAGGAGTTTAGTTTTAATTGGGCCCTTAGTCTTGTCTGTGGCAAATTTTAGATTTTCTTCTTTACACACCATTATAATGTTCTTATTTTGATCATAAGGCCCAAATACCTTTACCAAATACCAAATACCAAGCCGCACGCACGGAAACCTGTCAAGTCTCCAGGTTTTCTTCAGAATATGTATGACACTGACACTATGGGATATTAGGGGTCCGACTAGTACTTGTAGTTTTCAAATGTTGTATTTGCAAGGACCTCCTAAATTCAGAGCTCTGCAGCTGAATCTGTCAGCAACACCCGTTAAAACGCATAGAGTTGATTAAGCAATAAAACATTGTTTTTGAGGGGCGGCTGGGCGCTAGCCACTAGCTTTTGTTTTTGCCTCTAGTTGTTTTTGAGGGGCGCTAGCTGGTATCTCCTATACTAGCCATGGTTCACATGGCTGGTTCACAGTCATGTTTCAGGGCTACTCCTATACTAGCCATGGTTCACATGGCTGGTTCACAGTCATGTTTCAGGGCTACTCCTATACTAGCCATGGTTCACATGGCTGGTTCACAGTCATGTTTCAGGGCTACTCCTATACTACTAACATTAGCCCCACTAAAGGAGCTCACTCTGTAGCAGCTTCAGGGAGAGGTTCCATGGGCTGGACTCGAGAATCGTGACAGCCTTACTACCGTATCTACAGTATCTATGTGTATTCCTGAGAGTCCTTATGTGTGTGCTTTCCGCAGGTCGTGGTATTGCAGCATCCACGTGGGCTGCGTCCTATTGGCAGTGGCGCTGCCCGTCAAACCGCGACACCTCCGCGTTCAAGAGCAACGGAAGGGCGACCCCTCTCAGCCGGCGCAACACTGCCACATAGAGGACGCGGGCAGCAAGTACAGCCAGAAGACCAAGGCGTCATGAAAGCCGGGGGACGGATGGACGGACGCACAAACAGACAGACGGACACACGGACAGACAGACAGACTGACTGACTGTCCAGCCACTGTATTAAATCCACTTGTTGACGGAGAGAAAGGAGAGCGTTTGCGAGGCGATCGAACAAAACCGCCGCGCACAGCGGAGAAACGCGAAATGTCATGGACATTATGAACTGTATATTTGAGGAGGTGCGTGCAGCGCGCCAGAGGTTCAGTATTACACCCACGGGTGCTTCTCGACGGCGCGGAAGAGAAGCGCGAGGCAGTATTAACGCGAGAGAATCTGAGAAGGACGTTCCCGCCCCCCCAAAAAAAGCACAGATGGGGGAGCCTGGAACTCGTGCACTGCAAAGTCCTTGAGTGTTAATTTAACTCTGAGTACAAATGGGACAGGTCCATTTGGTCCATCACCTGGGTAAACAGAACATACCTTTTTATATATATTTTTTTTAGGTCGGGACAGGACATCCATTTCCTCCAATCAGAGAGAGAGAGAGAAATCTCATACAGGACTCGGGATAAACAAGTGAAAATTGAAGTAATGGAAGAAAAAAGAAGCACGCACGCACGCGCGCACACACACACACACACACACACACACACACACACACACACACACACACACACACACACACATTATCTTTGTGGCTTTCTCTCTCCTGATTGGATACAATTGGTATCCCGACCGGAAAATGCATTTTATGTTTACTAAAGATCTGAATACTCGAATACATAGAGCTATGATTACTATCAGAATATTGTCTCTGTCGGGTGGAAACCTCATGCTATGTCCTAAACTGTTACTTTTCAGGATTCAATAATGGCTAAAGTAGCAGATCTACAAGCTCAAAATGAGCTTGCGGATCTGCTACTTTTGATGCTTTTGTGTGACGTAGGGCGCTAATTTTCCAAAAAACTAAAGTTTAGAATATGGAGATAAGAGGTTTCTGCACAACAGCGACAATACAGAACTTTATCTTGTCGGAGCAAAAATGTTATATGTTTTATGAGGATTTGATTGTGTGACAACCCTTGAGTTAATTCAGGACCAGCTGAAAGGCATGTCCGTGGTCATAATGGCGTACATGCCGTTTACAATAGCTTGTGCTATTTTTATATCAAAAGTCCGTAAAAAGTCCAATCGTAGTTACTTCCTGCCAAACAACAACGTAATAGGTGATTACATGGGCAGGTCCGGACCAGCTTCAACCAATTATGATGACAAGCACCACTAGAGGGTGGTGTCCCTTCGTTGAATGGTATCAAAGATGGCGGACGCAACGTTTACAATAGGCCAGAGCTAAAAAAAAAAAACTAAATGTTTACAAACAAACGTGTTACTACAACCCTGCATGGAGTTGCAGTAGCATAAACTTCTGCACTACCTTGCGACGAAAGTTTGAATCGCAGAGTTTAAATCCCATAGCCTGAGGGGACGGGAAAGTCTGCTTAACGCGATGCTTTCAGTCAGTGAAATAGCCTTCCAGGGCCAGTGTGATTCCCCAGCCAGTGTGATTGGTTAGCGAAAAACAAGGTTTACTCCCACTCCTAGACCAAAGCGCCTGCGGCCCACGAGGCTAGTCAGTGAATGACAACCGCTCCCCCCCCCCCCCCCCCCATCACTGTGATTGGCTGAGAAGCACCCAGCCCCTGTTTCACTAGCAAACATGTCACATTATGGTCACGAAAAGCCATTTCAGCTGGTATTTACTGTAAAATAATACAATTTACAAACCATGTGAGGCAGTATTATGACAATGTCACAGGGACATTCCTTATCGTATAACCAAAAACAGCGTTTAAACTGTGTTTAAAGTCATACTGTGTAATAATGCAGTACTGTAAGTCGTTTTAGCGACATTTCATATAGCTCATTACAGCATTTGCCTTTACGGAAGTACCGCAAGTCCCAAGGATAGCAAATTCACGAATACAATGTGTGTTTAGAGATGCTGTCAAAAACACATGTATGTGGAATGGTTGTTAAAAATCAGACCAATCTGAAGCGAGTGGTGCAACGTTAGCACCCCCTATTGGTACTCTAAACATCGGGACATAGGTTAGGATATAGGGACATTGCTGTTCCTTGGAGTGGTTGCACCACTAAAAAACATAGCCTACCATTGTTTATTTAAAAAAATAAGTTGAATTAAGCAATTATTACACAAGGTGGTGTGCTTTACCGTGATTATTGGCACGCCAGTGATGCGGTCAGGAACGAGGCTTTAGTCGAGTTCACTAAAGTGCCAATAATCACGGTAAAGCACACCCTCGACTGTAATATTGTGATTATACAAAAAACGCATCAATCAAAATTCATTGTAACTAAGATATTCGATAAAATTCATTTTTTTATGCTGGATTTAGCCACCACGACTGCCAATGTCCCATGCAAACCTTTTTATGTTTTGATTAGGTGTGCCGTCAACCTCGTTTGAAGCATACCCAGATGGCTATTTCAACCAATCAAATTGCTTCCTGAAACTAGATAGATTACACCGTATGACTTTAATGACAACCCTGCCTTTTTTATCACCAAGACTTGATGGAACTTGTAAGAAGATGTCTCTAGCTGAAACGTCAGTATTTCACACAGCCAAAATTCTCGTCTTAAAGGCGCTGCAAGTGATATATTTTTTTTATTTGTTGTTGTTAAAATAAGTGTTATAAAGTGTTTCTCCGGTAACCATCTCGCCATCTCCTTAACAAACAGAAAATACACATTCAGCTCAGGATTCCAATTTAATGCAACCAGGAGAGGAAATAGCAAGCGATGAAACAAATAAATAAGTGGGCAAAAGTGGAATTGGAATACAAGCTGATAAGTGATCTTTGTGGGGTAGCCTACTGATTGGATGCTTTATTTTTCTTCTAATTTTATAATTTGAACCTATATTTACTTTCTGTTCATTTACTCTTTATTTCAGTTTACTGTTTTGTGTTTACTACTCGTGCAAGAGCTTTATTAGCCTTATTTTGTTTTTTTACTAAATAACAATATCACTTACAGCAGCTTTAATAATGTTTTAAAAACAACAAATCCATTGTAATGATGATTGAAGGGACACCACGGCGGGAACTTCGAAAAGGACTTGCGAGCGACTTGAAGTGGTCGCTTCAGTGTCGCGATCATCGCTGTGTTTTTGCCTGTTCTCATGTCGATCGCAGCGGAGCGAGGGTGCTAGGCCAGCTGGCCCCTAACCGCGTCACCAACTCCCATCGGAGAGTAAACGGACACTTTCCACTTCTGTACCTTTTTGCCACAGGGGAAAGACCCACTTCAAATCAATGTTACCTCCGTAGGGAAGTGGTTCTCAAACTGGGGACGCCCAGGGGGTGTATTGACTATTGACTATTGACGGCAAATTTTGATTTAGTTTATCACTAGTCTTTGAGTAAAAACTAATATTTATTTTGAGTCATATCATCTGAATTGTTTTAGCGTTAGTCTAGTTTTAGGCGACTAAATATAGTAAGATTTTAGTCGGCGACAAAATGGCAGATTTTACACTTGATTTTACAATAAATCGGCCAATTTCAGAGCAAAACCTGAGTGCAACCAAGCATAAAATGACATGTATTGTAGCTACTGGTCTCTTCTCCACTACTCCCTCCCTAACATTTTAGTCTAGTTTGTATTTGATTCGAATCGAATTTGTCAATACATTTAGTCTTACTGTAGTTTTAGTCATAGCTTAGTTTTTATTTAGTTTTCGTCCGCGAAAAAAGGTAGTCGACGAACATTTTTCGTCGTAGTTTTAGTCGACGAAATCAACACTGGGTCCTTGAGGTTCAATGACTGATAGTTATGAACCAAATGGACCCTTACAGAACGTTCTTTTGATACGTGTGTATGAGGCCTCAGAGGTATGGGGGCCTAATGCATACCAAACCCGGGGAGTCCTTGACATTAACAGGTTTGAGAACCACTGCCACACGGGAGTCTTGTGTTTTATAATCGTTTACTGGGTTTTAAACCGAACACGGTTCTTACAGCAGTGTAGCCTACTGTACAGTTTTTGGGGATAGTGCCAAAAAATAAAAGATCCCACTCAGACTGCCTTAGATATTTTTGCAGGAGGAAAAAAAAAAAGGAGAATAATTAAGACACTTTGTAGGACAAACTTTCCTCTTTTACGTGATGTGAGTGTAGGGGAGGGGATGTGTTTGTACTTTTTTTGTTCATAGAAGTCGATTTTTTTTGTCATATCCTGTAATTGTTAATTATTTGTGTCGTTCCAATAGACTGGGGATTTGGCGGACTGGGAATATATGGAATATCAATATCTGGATTGTATTGAGTTCAGGGGAAGGACTGGGCGATATGTCATGAGTTTTGACCAAATACATTGATATTCGTTGTGATGTATTTGCATTCTTCTCTCTCTCTCTCACACACACGCACACACACACACACACCAATTCAAAATTGCGACGTGTTGTGAGGTTGTAGAATGGCTTGCCTTTTTCGTAACATTTTGAAAAACATTTGAAACATGCTGCTTAAAGAGCCATTCACACCCACACGCTACAACATGGGGTATGCGACCCATAGGGGGTTCTCAGAGTTAGCCTATAGCCTACTACAGGGGTTCTCAACGTTTTTGGCCAGGGACCCCCGAAAATGCTTTGGCAACGTCTCGGGACCCCCGCCCCGCCCCCTCCCGACCCCCAATATAAATTGACTGCTACAATAACCTTAAACCATTTTGGGCGGGAACCCCTTTTGGTGTTTTAAGCATTGTTATAATTTAGCTATTGAAAAATAGCAGATCTACAAGCTCATAGCGCGCCACCGAGTGGCGCGCTACGAGCTTGTAGGTCTGCTATTTTTGAAAAAAAGTGAAAATAGAATTTAAAAATAAATCTTTTTTTTTTTTTTTTTTTTTTTATAATTTGGGGACCCCCTAAAATAATTTGGCGACCCCCCGAGGGGTCGCGACCCACGGGTTGAGAACCCCTGGCCTACTACAGTGAGGCAGCCAAATCATTGTGTGATAGTGGTGCAGCCACTCCATTGCGTATAGCTATGTGTGTTCCTCCCTATGTATGCGTGTCCCTGTGCCTGAGCACGGACAGCTGAAACACCTCAGCAATAACACTGGATGGCACTGTTGTGCAGCGTCTCACATACAAACAGACACACACACACACACACAGGCCAGGGAGGAGGGCTTGTACAATACAGTACAGTAGTACAGCACGAGTACAGTACTTCACCACTCAGTTCAGACGGGTCTGATGTTTTGTTTTTTACATTGACTGCCAGAGTTAAAACATAGTCTGTAGCTGCCCTTGCCATGCAGCGATTCAGAGTGTTTTCACGCTTCAAAATCATAGAATATTTTTCGATCCACCGCTTTGAAAGGCGCGTGGTAGAATCTTGTAGAGTCGGGGGGAAAACAACTGTGCCGCCACGATAATTCATTCCATAGTTATGGGCAGTTGAATGTGGCTTGTTTGCGCCCCCAAACCCACCTAGAAAGCGGAAGAAATTTGGATTTTAGTGGATACATCTTTTTAGCATTAAACTAAACCAGCTGAAAACGTCTTGTGATCACGTGAGCTCTGGGCGTACACTTCTTCATTGATCCTGGTATCATTCACAGGCTGCGGTAGAGCGCCCTCTGCCGCAAACCACTGAAGTATACAACGAGAAATCTCGTCATTGGCAAGCAATGAGTGAACCCTAGCATTTGAGCATTCCCTAGCATAGAACTTTAGCCAAAATAGCAACTACTAAGTATGCAAGCTTGTAGATCGGCTATTTTCGGCCTAGATGAGCGGACTAAGTACAGAGTGAAAGGTCAGATTTATCTAAGAGTTGACGATTTAAAGTGTTTACATGACATGTCTCACTGCCAAATACGACTTTTACAACTTTTTTTTCCAATGGCGCCCACTGCCGAAACCTTTTGGGGGTTTTATGAATTCAGTTTGAGATCGCTGATAGCCACTATCTAGCAGCTTCTCCGTCGCTATAGATAATGCTCGGCTCGGCTGGGGTCCGTCAATGAAATGGTGAATTTGGGGATCTTAAAAATAAAACTACCGACTCCAAGGCCGTGGCAGTACAATAATGGGATTAATAATGAATAATATAATAATTAATTATAGGTTAATTAGGTGATTCAAAAGCTATTTTTAAAAATAAAGTTAAACTAAAAACACAAACCAAATTCAATCATTATCTTTTCCATATACATGTTCAAGCATTTTCAAAAACATTATGGAATTAGCAGATGTAAAAGTTCCCGTCATGCGAAGCTTGTAGACCGGCTATATTTCCACTGATTGAAGTATACAATTATTAACTATATCATTTATTTCATGACAGTTCTTTTTCACATCTGCCCTGTGCAATTGTTGTTTACAAACCCCCAAAATAAATGTATTTCTTCATTTATATGGTGTATGTTCCAATGCCAAAAAAACCCCACAATTAAATTGTTAATTGCAATTACTTCTGTGACAATTAATTTGCCCTATTGCACACCAGACGTCAGATGGATTATGAATGGCTCTCACTGTTTTCTACCGTTGATATCACACAGTGTAGCTATATGTAACTCTGATCAAGAGTGCATTCATGGGAATGTAATCTTTGTGTATGACAAAAAATACCGATCGATACCGATCGATACCGATACCGACATAAATGCTCCATTCATTGTCAATGGGAATTTAATGTTTGTGTAAGACGAAAATCTACACTCATAGCTGAATATAGCAGGGGCTAGCGCCCCTAAAAAAAAGCTGGGTAAATGTCAAAAGGGTGCTGTGTGGTACTCCATATTTGAAAGACTGACGTCATATTTGATTTCAGTCAGCGTTACTTAAAGACTTACTACATCCAGTGGTGAGGAGAGGATTATGTTGGAATGCTATTGTCATATTGTATACAACCCTGATCATCATAACAAGACAACACCAGCACTGCTGATACTGTAAAACGTCCACGTGTTCTTTGTTTCACACGTTCAACTATTATTGTGTGTAGAAATGGCATATTCTTCCAGCATTCTCATGTCTGAAGAGAACTTCCTGTGTCCTATCTGTCTGGACGTGTTCACTGATCCGGTCAGCACTCCATGTAGACACAGCTACTGCAACACATGCATCAGACGTTGCTGGCGTAGCAATGTGTATCAGTGTCCACTCTGCAAGGAAACCTTCGATGAGAGTCCACCTCTCTCTGTTAATAAAGTTCTGTCTGAGATGGCTGATAAGTGCAGGAGACATAAGTTGAAAGAAGAATTTGAAAGAAAGACAGAGGCTGAAGTTCAGCAGATGATCCAGGAAAGACGAGAGAAGATTCAGGAGGTCAAACACTCTGTAGAGCTCAGCAAGGAAGACACAGACATAGTGATGGCTGACAGTGTGCATGTGTTCACTGCTCTGATCAACACTATTGGGAGAATCCAGGCTGAGCTCATTAATGTGATTGAAGAGAGGCAGAAAACAGCCGAGGGACAGGCTGACGGCTTCATCACAGAGCTGCAACAGGAAATCACACAGTTAGAGAAGAGAATCTCTGAGCTGAAGCAGATCCCACACACTGAAGACCACCTTCCCCAGAACTTCACATCCATCATCAACACAACACCCACCAAGGACTGGACAAAGGTCAGTGTCCAACAGTCATCATGTGCGGGAACAGTGAGGAGAGCTGTGGCTCAGATGGGGAAGACACTCAAGCGAGAGATGGAGGAGCTGTGTGTCATCTTGCAGCATTCTAGAAATTTAAAACTGGTACTTCCAGATGAACGGCCCCCACAGCCGAGAATTATAAGAAAATGGACGCCGCCGCGCAGAGAGTAAAGTATGGCCTGACGGAGGAGGTGCTGACCCAACTTCTGCCTTGGGAGGTAGTAGGACCCAGGCTGAGTGGATACGGCAGGACGGACTCGGAGTCTGAAGATGAAGATACAGGAGAACCTGATTGGTTTTAGGGGGGGTCCTCCAGACTCCAGCTAGGGGCCACGTGCCCCCCCTGGTGGCATAAATATATATATATATTGTTAAGTGTAACTTCATACTCATTTATACTCATTTTATATTTTTCATTGCATTCATGCTTTGTAATGAGCAGTTTTGCAACATTACATAAAGTAATGTAAGGAGTAAAAAAAAAAATCATAGTGTCTAGAAAAATAAGTACTTGTCTTGCAAGTTGTTCCATTGAGTTCTCACGGATGTGTACCCGGATGTGTACCCAGATAAGCTATTATTATACATTTATTGTTGTTTTTGTCTCCACCAGGCCGAAGGCATGGGGAGAGAGTATGTTTTGCACTCCGTCCGTGTGTGTGTGTGTGTGTGTGTGTCCGTCCGTCCTTCCGTCCGTCTGTTACCAGCTAATCTCCGGCACCGTTAACCCGGTGTCGTATCTGGTAGACACGACACCGGGAACTCTAGTTCCTCTAGTTCCACTTAACCAAAATACTGGGAGAGCATTGAGAGAATTGTGAGACGGCACAGACAGAGTGAGATGTTCCTTGATGTTTATTCGGAGTACACAGCATACAGCAAAGCATGGCATAGGCCTGGATGGCCTTGACCAGCCACCAGGTATAGTGACTGGCCAGACTGACCCAGTGTTCACATTTTCATCTGATTATAAAGAGTTACAAATACACATAGCTCCAGACAGCTGGCCACTGGCCACCCCCCTAGATAGGTAGAGACCCTTTGAACCATTTACCATTTGATCAACAATTCCAACAGTGACCACTTTGAACCCCTGTTTACAACACATGTAAATGTCCTTTGGGTGTTTCCCAGGAACTGAACTCGAGACAAAAGGCACAGTAAAAACAACCCCTGTCCCCAGGTGGTCCTTGAATATCAAAGACAGACGAAATGACTAGTGCAATTAAGCCAGCCAGCTAGTCTGACCTAATGAATAACAGATCACCATATGCTATGCCCAAGAACATGAGATATTGTAAGAATTATGGATTCTCAGATTCCACACCGGTCGATGCCAAACTTTGCACACACACTCCCTGGATGCCAACGATGAACCTCTGTCCCAAATTTTCCAGAACGGCCTGTTATAGCGCCACCATGAGGCAGCTTTTCAAATTTTTGACCTAAAACTGCACCGATCTGCGTGAAACGTTGCATGCACACTCCCTAGAGGCCAAGGACAAACCTTTGACCTGCATTTTCCGCATCCGCCTTTTATAGCGCCACCAGGAGGCCGACTTTTGTAAAACACATTTTTTGATATTACTCCTCCAGATTCTGTCCAAAAATCTCACAAATCGTTACACAGTATCTCTATGGTCATGTGCTCAAGTCGGATCTGTCCGATATTTCATATTCCATCCTAATTGGCTATAATTGGCTTTCACAGTTTGCAAGATTGCCCCGTTTTGAACAAAAGCCTCAAATCATGAACGTAGCATGCAATAATTGCAATTTATGTGAAATCTTTCACACATTTTCTTACTAGGCTGAGGAATATATCCCACCATTTTCACATTGGCCTGTTATAGCGCCACCAACAGGTTGATTTTTGCAAAACACATTTTTGGAACAAAATGCCTCAAATCATCCAATTCCCATCAAAGGCGTATGAAGAAATGGCACCCTTTTCACATTGGCCTATTATAGTGCCACCAGGAGGCCACAACCCGACCTGCCCTGGTGGAGACCTGTGCCCCGAGGGGCACTTTTTCTAGTTTGTTTCTGTGTTTTTTTTTTGGATGTTATTGTTACAGGTACAGTATGTTCTTTGAAATGCAGGTTGTTGTTGAAACTGCAAGTTTGAGGTTTGTGTTACCTATATTTGCTCAAAATCTATAGATTACAGTCACACAGTCACAGGGTTTGATGTGAAAAATATATGCATCTTCAACACTATAATTAACTATCCCTAAACGTAAATGGATTAAATAGCCCCATTAAGAGAAGTAAAATGATAGCAAAAAGAAAAAAGAAGGTAAATGTTGCTTTCTGGCATGATGTAACACACCTATCTGGTAGGCTACAGAGCACGGAAATAAAACAGAAAATGGGTTTTAGAAACACTTTCTTCTCATACAAAAATGGTAAAAAAGAGGTGTTGCTATCCTGATTTCTAATTTGATTCAGTTTGAACTCGTATCCAAAACAATTGATAAAGAAGGCAGATATGTTATAACTTTAATAGAACAGATATGTTCTATTGAAGTTACATTTAATGTCCATGCTCCCCTGCATGGGCAGCACTATCTACAAAAAAATCACACCCGTGTGAACTGAGTGGTGTAAGGTCTTATATAGCCTGTCTGACGTAATTAAATCATGTCTGACGTAATGAAATCACACCCGGGTGAACAGGGTGAACATAGCAACCATGCTCATTTTTTCTGCACAGAAAAAAAACCTGTTCACCCGGGTGAACAGGGTGAACATAGCAACCATGCTCATTTTTTCTGCACTAACGAAGCCAGTTGTAGGAGTGGTTTACACCACTCAAAAATATTGAATTTGATCGTATCTAATCTGAGTCATGGTACTGTTTTTCAGTGATGCCTTAAATGCTACGCTCCATGACTCAGACTCAACAAATAATAATCACACCCGTGTGAACTGAGTGGTGCAAGGTCTTATATAGACTGATCAACTGTGGTCACTGACGTAATGTCAGTGACGTAATGTCTCATTCCGGCCAATCACAATGCACCATGCAATTTTGTTGGTACGAACAGACACGTAGACGTAATTAAATCACACCCGTGTGAACTGGGTGACCATAGCAACCATGCTCATTTGTTTTGGTACAGACAGACACGTAAACTAACAAAGCCAGTTGTAGGAGTGGTTTACACCACTCAAAAAGAGAAAGAGAACCCTTATAGAAAAACGCATACATAAGGTACGGTAGACTTGGGTTTAATTCAGGGGTTCTCAACGTTTTTGCCTCGGGAACTCCGAAAATGCTTTGGCCATGTGCCCCGCCCCCCTCCCCACCACCAATGCAAATTGACCGCTATACAATAACCTTAATAATAGAGAAAACACATCATAAATAAATACTGAAACCAGATATAATCATTAAGGAAAGTTTATGCATGCACTATGTGTACCTAAATTGCCATTCAGTTATTTTTGTTATTATTATTATCATTATTTCAATTATTTCAGGACCCCTCAAAATTATTTCGGGACCCCCCCCCGAGGGGTCGCGACCGCCAGGTTGGGAACCCCTGGTTTATGATGTGCAAGACACTCTGTTCATACAAGACTAGGGCTGCGTTCAAATTCATTCCCTATGCCCCATATAGTGCACTACTTTGGGGTTCCGCCATTTTGTTATAGTGTCCGAATATGTAGTGAGCATTTTTGCACCCTAATGTAGTGGACTGAAGTATCCCACAATGCACCGGGAATTGTAGGGACCATCCGATGGTCACTACAAAAACACAGCGAAGCAAATCTGCCCCATAATGCATTGCGCAAGCTCGCTCTTGAGCGCACATGCACGCGTTTGCGCGCACGTGCGCTGCTTCTGCATGCATGCGCTTATTGCGCTCCAACTCAGAAGAGGCAGAAGTTGAACCAGCGAAAGAAATCAACACAAATGTACTTTTTAAACTTTCGTTTCCCCTCTCTTTTCTTCCCTGGCGGATCTCAAAGCTACAGATCTCGAGACAAATGATCTGTGCATTTATTTGCAATTGATTTGTTTTATTTATTTATAATAAAACAGTTGCTTGCTGTAGAAGGCCTTATATTTTAATAGTTTTTGGATTAAGGTTGGTGAGGTTGTAAAGCTATGTGCTAAAGTCCAATATATATTTTGTACATGCATGTGAGACACATTAATTGTGTCTCCGAACATATGTTTTATTCATATTAATTAATTCCTGCCATTAAAAAAGATATGTTATCTAACATGATTTCATTTAATTGCGCTAAATACATTACAACTTCATTATGTAGGCAGTAATTTATTGGACTGCTGTTTCTGTTAACGTCCGTATTGTGAGCAGAGCTTGTAGATACTTTTGGTAATTCTTTACCAAAAGTACCCGATCTACAAGCTCACAACACGGACGTCGCGTTGCTTATAGATCGGCTATTTTTACCGAACCCCCCCCCCCCCCCCCCCCAGGATTAGCGGGGGTTCATAATCATGCTGCTGATATTTTCATATTGTCAAGGTGGTGCACTGTTTTCATATTGCTGGATAATGGATATAATATTAATTTATTGATAATAATCATAGGCCTATGTTATTTTAAAATAATAACCTTTTTATCATAATTTCAGCAGCAGCGTTTTGACTGGTTTTTTGTAGTCAGTTGATTCTTCATATCCAATTGAGTGAAACGGCCGGGATGATTTGTTTATTTTTCATACAGTTCTTTATGAGGCGATCTGAAAAAACCCTATGGGGATTACAATGCAAATAAAAAGTACATGAACCCGCGGACCTATAGCGCCCTCTACCGATATTGACGTCAGAGTCGGTGCTCCCCATACAGGGAGTATTGTCCGAATTAATCACTATTTGAGTCCACTGAGTCTGGGTCCCCGTATGGGGAGTAGGGAGTAGGGAACAACCCTAGCAATTCGAACGCAGCCCTGATCTTTTTGTTCTCCTGTATTTACCCAGGGTATAGTAGCTGAGCACATGTGCTCATTTTCAGCAACGCCCTGCACATAGAAACACACAAATTAAAACCTGGGAGCTGACCAGTACAATCACAGTCTTATATACTGTTGGCCACTAAGCAGCTCCACTTCAGCGGTGTTGGGTGAGTGATGACCAATTACTTCCCGACCCAGATTCTTCCTGCCTGTCCGGGGAATCGAACCGGCAACCTTTCGGCAACAAGGGCGCTCCTCTAACCCTTAGGTCACCACTGCCCGAGTGGGTCAGAGAGACCTTTCTGATCACTCAGTACTCAGTTCCCAAACCTTTTCATGTCAAGGACCCCCAAATTGACACTAATTGGCCCGCGGACCCCCATTTGAAGAGATATGCCAGGGACCCCCATAAGAGAAGATTTGTACGGTTCTAGCAGTGATTCTCAACCCGTTTAATTTCAAGTACCCCCCAGTTTGACATGGATTAGTCTACGGACCCCCATTTAATGGCATTTCTATCTCGGAGACCCTTATTGATATTTGTAAAATCAATGTTAATTTAACTCTGACATTACCCGTTGCCCAAATTTCTCCTGAAGTGTGTTCTATTTAAAGAACTGTGTCTGTCTGATAGATAGAAGATGAGAGCACACGCGCGCGCACGCACGCACACACACACACACACACACACACACATACACGGCCGCACGCACAAACACATTAATACATATTTACTAAACTAATATACAACAGATTGGAAGCTCCTTGAGTGCAAAAAAATCACACCTGTGTGAACTGAGTGGTGTAAGGTCTTATATAGACTGATCAACTGTGGTCTGACGTAATGTCTGACGTAATGAAATCACACCCGTGTGAACTGGGTGACCGTAGCAACCATGCTCATTTTTTCTGCACAGACAGACAGACAGACAGACAGACAGACAGACTAACAAAGCCAGTTGTAGGAGTGGTTTACACCACTCAAAAATTACACCGGTGTGAACTGAGTGGTGTAAGGTCTTATATAGCCTGATCAGCTGTGGTCTGACGTAATGAAATCACACCCGGGTGAACTGGGTGACCGTAGCAACCATGGTCATTTTTTGAGCACAGACAGACAGACTAACAAAGCCAGTTGTAGGAGTGGTTTACACCACTCAAAAATTAAAAGCCATATCATTTTGGGGGCCATTTGGCATGAAAACATTTGACAACTAATGAGGTAGAACTTAAGGCATTTGTAATCGGCCTCAGGTCATAATGGGAGAGAAAAGAGCTGGACATGCAAGGTTTCCACCTGACAGTGACGATATATGGGATGCAGCAGTCTAAATGTAGAGGTGTTTGGAATGTAAATCAAGGAGGCCAAGAGTACTGAGATAAGATAACGTCTGCACGCCAGTTGCCCAAAATGGACACCAACAGCTAAAGGTCCTGAATCTGCCCTTTGACGCAATCTGCAGTGGGAGTAACTTGAGTACTTGTCTTTTACTCAACTACTGTAAAGTTAGAACGCCTTGCCTTGCCGAGTTGCCGAGCCATGAGGCCCACCGAGCAGGAGCCTACAGTATGTTTCTGTAGCGTGAGGCAGCTTGATGGTAGAAGTACAACCCCTGGACATGACGTAGTACACCCCCTGGACATGACGTACAAGTACACCCCCTGGACATGACGTACAAGTACACCCCCTGGACATGACGTACAAGTACACCCCCTGGACATGACGTACAAACACACCCCCTTGACATGACGTACAAGTACACCCCCTGGACATGACGTAGTACACCCCCTTGACATGACGTACAAGTACACCCCCTGGACATGACGTACAAGTACACCCCCTTGACATGACGTAGTACACCCCCTGACATGACGTACAAGTACACCCCCTGGACATGACGTAGTACACCCCCTTGACATGACGTACAAGTACACCCCCTGGACATGACGTAGTACACACCCTTGACATGACCTACAAGTACACCCCCTGGACATGACGTACAAGCACACCCCCTTGACATGACCTACAAGTACACCCCCTGGACATGACGCTACTATGTGGCAGGGACTTATACCCCCCAATCCAACCCTTGATAATGAGTGCCAAGCTGGGAGGCATTGGGTCCCATTTTTGAGTGGTGCAACCACTCCCTTATGGAGCTGTGTGGGTGGGTGGCTGGCTGGCTGGGTGGCTGGGTATGAGCACGAAAACAGCATGGCTGTTTTTCACCACCTGTGTGCAACCTAACACACACAAACACACACGCACATATTAACTGTATATATGATGATTTTGGGTGTGCCAGTACAGTACAGTACAGTACAGTACAGTACAGTACAGTACAGTACAGTACAGTACAGTACAGTACAGTACAGTGACCCCCACACAGTAACTCTGTCATTTCTCAGGGGGCCGGCACCCTGGGTGCGTTCCTGTGGGAACTCCCCCCCCCCCCCCCCCACACACACATGAAGTTGCACCACTCACTTCACACAGGTGTGATTTTTAGAGTCTTCTTATGACCCGGCCTGGGAGTCTCAGGACACACACTCCACTGAGCTGTACTGTATACTTTTTAAGAAAAATTATGAGGTACTTTTACTTACTTTACAATGTACATACTTATTTTACATGAGTTGTCCATTTATTTCAATACTTTTTACTTCTACTCCCCCACCAACCCCTTTTTCCCCTCAATGTTTTTTCCCCCATTTTACCTCCTTTATGATGATTTCCTGTTTTTGGCTATATAGAAGTGTATATTTGTACGTCTCTAAATGTTATGATGAATTGAAAACGGTGGACCCTCTTGTAAACAAGTGTAATGCTTTATTGTGTCGTCCACTCACAGTTAACAGTTTTTGTATTGAGTTGTGCTTGAAATGTAATTCTGCAAACTGTTAATAAATACTTCAATCAATCAATCAAAACTCAGAGTCAAATTTCATACTTTTTACTTCGCTACAATTACAGTTAGTAATAGTATAGTTACTTTGTTTGCAGATGGTTTTTTTGTATCCCATTATTTTGCAACCCATTTTTTCACAGTGTCAACTATCTAATGTAATCCTGGGCACTACACTCACTCTGCCAACCTGGGGAGAGCAACAGACTGACCTCATGCTTCCTTCTATGCATGAGGAGTCCAAGCCACTTCTTTTCACCTGACAGGGGGGAGTTTCCTCGGTTGGACGTAACGCATGGAAGGAACACCAAACCAGTTCCTTTCCCCTCCATCAAGCACCCCGGCTGGCAGTATAGACTATAGAGACCAGGATTACTGCATGTTTTTGTGAGGGTACCTACCCTATGGGACACGGGGAGAACAGGCAAGCTCCACACAGAAAGGCCCTTTCACCAACCCCGCCTCAGGTATGGGCACAGATGATGCAGAGGAGAGAACACGCCCCCAGCGCCCACAGCTTCCCCAGCAGGAATCGAACCGAGGACCTTCTAGCTGTGAGGCGACAGCACTACCGACTGCTCCAAGGACACTGTGCCCCCTTTGTTGGCAGATTTTGACTATTATTACAAAACATGCATTAGACCACTTATGAGCTATGCTGTGGCTATTTGGACGTAGCCGATCTACAAACTAACTATTATTTGTGAGCTTGTAGATCTGCTATAAAATAAGTTAAGTATATTTTTACTATTTGAAGATCTGGATCCAGATCCACGGATCTAGTCCGGGTTTTCTTCCTAATAAAAATGGCAAAAATCAACAGGAAGTTAACATTTTCAGAAAAAAGATTTTTTGTGATGTTCTAGATTGTCTGAATCAACTTTGGTTAAACGTACTAAGAGAGTGACCTTGAGAGCTGTTTCAGCGTACAATGTAAGTCAATGAGGAGCACATTTTGAATTATCAATTTCTAATCACTGGAGCAATATTATTTTTGATTTCTTGTCCACATTTGGACACGTTTCATCATGTCAAGGTATAACTACACAACCCAAACCTCTACCAAAATGGTCTTTCCCTTTACGTAAACCTTGATGCCAATACTTTAGTACTTTTACTGAAGTAACCTTTACAATACAGGTATTAAATTATTTTGGGCATAGAGAGAGAGAGAGCGTGTGTGTGTGTGTGTGTGTGTGTGTGTGTGTGTGTGTGTGTGTGTGTGTGTGTGTGTGTGTGTGTGTTTGTGCGTGCGTGCGTGCGTGCGTGCGTGCGTGCGTACGTGCGCGCGCGCGTGCGTGCGTGTGCGTTTGCGTTTGCGTGCTACTTTAAAGTAAAGCATCCGACTGCATAAGAGAACACATAGTTTCCACTTTCTATCTGCTATCTCTACAGCTGGTCTGCTGGTCCTGACTAAAGGCCTTATCAGCACTGGACAAAGTATATACTCAAGTATACACCCGTTCCCAAACAGTGGGTCGGGACCTATTTCTGGGTCACTCACGGACCAAATTTTATGGGTTCATCACTCGAGTAAAAATCCCATTTTCTTTTCCTACATTTAAATATATACTTTAATAATCTTTTAATTTTAAAACAAACAAATCTAAGAAATTCCATAAATGTGCTCGTAGATGTGTTACTTTCACTAGTTTGGGTCCCATGCGGCAAACATCTAATTCCTCTTTTGGGTCACGGCGGGCTAACAAGTTTGGGAACCACTGCTCAAGTAAACACTCAAAAGTACAAATGACAAAGTTCACATGGAAAAAACAAAACACAGACATTTTCAAATCTATAGTGAAAATAGCCATTCTACAAGAAATGGCTTAATTCATGATCTATGTTTGCACGTTTGGGCCCCAATAATTGAGTCATCAACTTGGTGACTCCAAAAATTTACTTAAGTGACAGTAGGCCTACTCAAGTAAAAGTACTTAAGTAACAGTACTTAAGTAAAAGTTCTTGGCCACTGTCCACCATGCACTAGGGTCTTCGGGGACGTGCACACATAGACATCAAAGGGGGCTTCATCCCCTGCCCCTTTACCCGTCTGTAAAACAACTGCCCTCAACCATGCAGACCACGAATCCAGCATTTACTATTGTGAAAGAAATGCAAATGCCACTCCTTTCCATGCCATGCCGGAAGCAGCATTCAGGAGAATTCCTTTGCTTTCCGAAGTCTCCTGAACTTGAACGCAGCATTTTGCGCCGAACAAATTTGTTTAGAAATCCATGTCGTGCACCGCATCTCCACTAGCTAAAGAGTGCTTGGTTGCGCCCCGAAAATATCTGATCTACAAGCTCTCAACGCGTCGCAGCGCGGCGCGTTGAGAGCTTGTAGATCTGCTATTTTCGCTATTTTTCTCCAAAGGTGCCCCCTCTTACGGGATGTCAGCCCCCGCCTCTCTAACACTCTCTGCACGTGCCTGCTGGCCTTTATAAGGAGCCAGATGCAGGGAGGAGCTGCACAGGCAGTCGCCACATCCACAGACACAGACATCTTCACCAAGGTGATTATTGCTTTGCATGTTTCCATTACTTTTTAACGTTTATTTTCACTTCTTCTTTTCAATCTCAATCTCAATAAATTTTTCTTTACAGTCCTTAAATCATTGCACATAGCTAAAAGATATTGGGGGGAAAAAAGATTTCATATCAACCCAAAATATTAGGTTTATGTATGAAATATCGATAAGACTTAATACACTGACAAAAATAAGGACACATTTTTGTCGAGCCTCACTTTTATTTTTGTTTCAGTTAAAGGAGTAGTTTACTGGGGAAAAAGTGACTTATTTTTCAATTACACACCCCATGAAGAAATGTATTCATTCATTCACATCCCTAAGACGGTAATTCGAGTCTCCAATTGCCCGATGACACGTTCATTAAATGATTGGCTCAGGAATTTGAAAAAATAAAACAAATAAAATAAAAAATCTCCATGAATTCAAGACTTCATGGGGTGTGTAATTTATAGAAAATATGTAATGTTTTGGGGTGAACTAATCCTTTAACTATATATCTTTCGCTACTTTTAGTTCACTATGTTTGTTAACTATATGCGATATGATGTGTATATAACGTACAGTAGATATGTTTTCTACTTGACATGTCATCTTTTTTCCTCTATAGTGTCTGATTCTTTTTCCTCCTTTCCTCCTTGATTTCCCTGATTCTCATTCCTATCCAGCTGATTTATTTTTCTTACTGTCTTTTTTAAGGCTTTAATATTCTTAAATATGCATCTTCCACCGGTTCCACCCCATGGATTTGAGCCTGGTTTCCTGCGCAAGCTGCTTTTTTTTTTTACCATTGTGCTAATAGAGCCTCCCTGTTTGCTCAGAGTATAGATTGAATCTTGAATCTTCATCAGGTTGAAATTCATGTCAGAACACATGAGAACAGTCAGATCTTGTGTCTATTGTTGAGACTATACGGCTATCATGAACATTAGTGTGCAAATGTTCGAATACGTACATTCAAATATTTGCTTCTGGGGGTCCCTTTAAAAGAAATCGGTCGGTGGTCAAATACACTGAGCACTAGGCTACTAGATCTGCTATTTCAGCATGCAACACAACCAAGTGTAGGACTACATTTTAGCCGACCTAATCAACTGTAGATTTAGTCGACTGAAATCTTATGATATTAAGTAACTATAACTAAAACTAGACTAACACTAAAACATTTAAAATGACCAAAATATGACTAAAACAATTTTTATTCAAAAGACTGACTAACACATTTGCAGTCAACCACCCTGACTGCGCCTCCTCTCCAGCTGATAGTCCCCCAGTCCAGTCCGTGCAACTCCACGCAGCAGCAGCAGCATGGGCGACGCGCTGATGGCCGAGTTT
This sequence comes from Electrona antarctica, assembly GCF_951216825.1. Lineage (NCBI taxonomy): Eukaryota > Metazoa > Chordata > Actinopteri > Myctophiformes > Myctophidae > Electrona > Electrona antarctica. The sequence continues at coordinate 34,969,912 of NC_136798.1, forward strand.
GGGAAGGCCATCATCTACCTGAGGAAGTCGGACAAGGAGCGCCTGGAGGCCCAGACCAGAGCCTTCGACATCAAGGTGGAATGCTTCGTCGTCGACCCCACGGTCGAATACCGCAAGGGAAAGGTCTGTACATTATCTTAACGTTCTTATGCAATACCACTATATACAGTACTATTGTTATACTATATTATATATTACCGGTATACTATATTGCACATATAGGCGATTTATTATTGTTGTTACTGCTACTACCACTGTCGCAACATTGCTTGCACAGGGTGGGACAATGTCAGGTCCTGAGAAAGAAGGGTTGTCCGCACTGTATTTCAGCTCCCAGGAAACTTTTATTGAATAACGTTTCGACCCTTCCGGGACGAAGACCCGTAGACCCGGTTATTCAATAAATGTTTCCTGGGAGCTGATATACAGTGTGCGGACAACCCTTCTTTCTCATTGTACGTATTTTCTAGTTCAGCACCAGTGTTCTGAGATGTGCGTGCTTCCTTTTGGATCCTATCTTCAATGTCGGGTCTTACATGTAAAGTGTCTGGAGACAACTCGCTGTGATTTGACCCTAATGACATTGAATTGACAGATCTTGAGCAAAGAAGGGGGGAAGGCGACGGTGGACAAAGATGACGGCACGACGGTGACGGTCAAAGACACCGACGTGCACCCCCAGAACCCGCCCAAGTACGACAAGATCGAGGACATGGCCATGTTCACGTTCCTCCACGAGCCGGCCGTTCTGTTCAACCTCAAAGAGCGCTATGCAGCCTGGATGATCTACACCTACTCGGGCCTGTTCTGCGTCACGGTCAACCCCTACAAGTGGCTGCCCGTCTACGATGCAGAGGTATTGTATTATATTTTGTATTCTATTATTATATTAAATCGCTGCTGTCGGGCAGAAACCGTTGTGTCTTTTGTCGTAAATTAATGCCCTTCTTCACTGGTTCCCAAACTGTGGGTCGGGACCCATTTCTGGGTCGCGGGCAAAATAAATTACGGGTCCCTTTATTTTTGGTTTCCTACATTGTTTTTAATTATTGAGGGTTCAAGCCTGAAGGGCCTATGGTCCCTCATTGAATTTGTATGTTTCTTCTTTCTTCTTCTTCTTCTTCTTCATCTTCTTCTTCTTCTTCTTCACCTTCTTCTTCACCTTCTTCTTCACCTTCTTCTTCACCTTCACCTTCTTCTTCTTCTTCTTCTTCTTCTTCTTCTTCTTCTTCTTCTTCTTCTTCTTCTTTTTCCGCCAAATATTGCAGTTCTGGCTTTAGCAATAAAACTTTGATACACATATGCGTCTCCTCATGCCAACTCCTCAACAACTTTCGTGTTCTGACTTTTGACCTCTGAACCTTAGATCACCCACTATTTTGAATTATACCGTGCAGTCGTTTTTTTTAACGAAATGTAGCAATATAGCCAGCCAGCAGTGTTGTTGAGAAGCCTGCAACCCCCCAACTCTTCTTCTGATTCTGAGGTGGTGAATGCGTACCGCGGGAAGAAGAGGACAGAGGCCCCGCCTCACATCTTCTCCATCTCCGATAACGCCTACCAGTACATGCTTACCGACAGGTAGGCCTGTCGCCATTATCACATTGCAATTATTTGAGAAAATCACAATTACTTGAGATAATATTATCAAAGTCGTTTCCATGTTTTATTTTTGAGGGGCGCTATCGTCTCCTATACACAGGTTTAATGTTTGTCTTTAGTTCAATGTTTGTTTTGTAAACGCCATTGACAATGAAGGGAATAATAATGTCTCTTTATTGTTAATGGCGTTTAAATCACCATTTTATCACCTAATCTACATGAGTTAGACTTTAATATATTAGCGCCCCTCACTTCACACAAGTGTGATTTAAAAAGGGGCCAAACCCGAAGCGCCTATGGTCTGTCTGTTTTTTGTCTGCAGTGACAAGAGGAGCCAAGACATGCAGCAATAAGAAAAGACTATGCAATATGCACAATAAGCGGGTCTGTTTGGGGTACGGACAGCTGCAATACCGCTGGGTGACCAGCGGTAGTGGCACCTAAAAGGCATATTCACACTGAGCACAACTGCAGCCAGCCAGCGATGTTGTTGAGCAGCTTACACTGCTCAGTTCACACGGGTGTGATTTTTCTCATGGCTTGGCCCCTGTTAATGCTGCTTGCAGCTATATGTTTTATTATTTTGGGGGGAATGGGGGAAATGGAGTTTGAAGTTTACAATGGTTTTGTATAGGAAGGGGGTATGTCTGCTAAAATGAATATCAAATATCGAAATACTGAATCGAGCAACTTCAAAACTGTCTGGGGTTTTCACAAAAGCCTGAGCAGACGATAACATGACCCAAACATATTTGTTTTGCACAGCTTTGTGTGTTTGGCCAAGCACGGAATGTGATGTATGATGATGATGTATGTCATGATGATAAGAGCACCCCTCACTTCACACAAGTGTGATTTCTTAAATATCTTTAAGTAATACAAACTCTTGCTTCATTCTTCCACCACTGCCGACAGGGAGAACCAGTCTGTTCTCATTACCGGAGAATCCGGCGCGGGGAAGACGGTCAACACCAAGCGAGTCATCCAGTACTTTGCCTCCATTGCCATGAGCGCCGGAGCCAAGAAGGACACAAGCAAGGGAACCCTGGAGGATCAAATCATCCAGGCCAACCCCGCGCTGGAGGCCTTCGGGAACGCCAAGACCATCCGGAACGACAACTCGTCCCGCTTCGGGAAGTTCATCCGCATCCACTTCGGGACAAGCGGAAAGCTGTCGTCCGCCGACGTCGAGACCTACCTGCTGGAGAAGTCGCGCATCACCTTCCAGCTCAAGGCCGAGCGGAACTACCACATCTTCTTCCAGATCCTGTCCCAAGAGAAGCCGGAGCTGCTGGAAATGCTGCTGATCACCAACAACCCGTACGACTACTGCTACATCTCCCAGGGGGAGGTGACGGTGGCGTCCATCAACGACAACGAGGAGCTGATCGCCACAGACAGCGCCTTCGACGTGCTCGGCTTCACCCAGGAGGAGAAGATGTCCATCTACAAGCTGACCGGCGCCATCATGCACTACGGCAACATGAAGTTCAAGCAGAAGCAGCGCGAGGAGCAGGCCGAGCCCGACGGCACCGAGGCCGCCGATAAGTCGGCGTACCTGATGGGGCTGAACTCGGCCGACCTCATCAAAGGACTCTGCCATCCCCGAGTCAAGGTGGGAAACGAGTTTGTCACGAAAGGCCAGGGCGTAGATCAAGTCTACTACTCCCTCGGAGCTCTGGCTAAGTCTGTGTACGAGAAGATGTTCAACTGGATGGTGGTTAAAATCAACCTGTCCCTGGACACCAAGCAGCACCGTCAGCACTTCATAGGAGTGCTGGACATCGCCGGCTTCGAGATCTTCGACTTCAACACCTTCGAGCAGATGTGCATCAACTTCACCAACGAGAAACTGCAACAGTTCTTCAACCACCACATGTTTGTCCTCGAGCAGGAGGAGTACAAGAAAGAGGGAATCGACTGGGAGTTCATTGACTTCGGCATGGATCTCCAGGCTTGCATCGAACTCATAGAGAAACCGATGGGGATCATGTCTATCCTGGAAGAGGAGTGCATGTTCCCCAAAGCCAGCGACCAGACCTTCAAAGCCAAGCTGTATGACAACCATATGGGCAAGAACAAGATGTTTGAGAAGCCCCGGCCGAAATCAGAGGGCCATTTTGCCCTGGTTCACTATGCCGGCACGGTTGACTACAACATCACAAACTGGTTGGTGAAAAACAAAGACCCACTGAATGAAACGGTCGTCGGTCTTTATCAGAAATCCTCGATGAAGATGCTCAGCCATCTCTTCTCATCCTTTGCAGTGAGCGAGGGCTCCGAGAAGGGGGGCGGAAAGGGAGCCAAGAAGAAAGGATCCGCCTTCCAGACGGTGTCCGCTCTTCACAGGGAGAACCTGAACAAGCTGATGAACACCCTGAAGACCACACACCCCCACTTTGTCCGCTGCCTCATCCCGAACGAGAGCAAGACTCCGGGGATCATGGACAACTGCCTGGTGATGCACCAGCTGCGCTGTAACGGCGTGCTGGAGGGCATTAGAATCTGCAGGAAGGGATTCCCCAACAGGGTCATCTATGGTGACTTCAAACAGAGATACAGGATCCTCAATGCCTCTGCAGTTCCTGAGGGTCAGTTCATTGACTGCAAGAAGGCTTCTGAGAAGCTGCTCGGGTCCCTGGACATTGACCACACACAGTACAGGTTTGGCAACACCAAGGTCTTCTTCAAAGCAGGCCTGCTGGGCACATTGGAGGAGATGCGAGATGAGCAACTCTCTCGCATAATCACCAGGATTCAAGCCAATGCCAGGGCTATCCTCATGAGGGCAGTGTTTATAAAGATGGCAGAGCGCAGAGATGCCCTGATGGTTATCCAGTGGAACCTTCGCTCATTCCTGAGTGTGAAGAACTGGCCCTGGATGAAGTTGTTCTTCAAGATCAAACCCCTGTTGAAGAGTGCTGAGTCAGAGAAAGAAATGGCTGACATAAAGGATGAGTTCGGCAAGCTGAAAGAAGCCCTGGAGAAATCAGAAGCCAGACGGAAGGAGCTTGAAGAGAAAATGGTGGCCATTCTCCAAGAGAAGAACGACCTGGCTCTCCAAATTCAGTCAGAGCAGGACACGCTTACAGACGCAGAGGAGCGCTGCGAGCAACTCATAAAGAGTAAGATACAACAGGAAGCCAAGTTGAAGGAGATGACAGAAAGAGCGGAGGATGAGGAGGAGCTGAATGCAGACCTCACAGCAAAGAAAAGGAAGCTGGAAGACGAGTGCTCAGAGTTGAAGAAAGACATTGATGACCTTGAGTTGACACTGGCCAAGGTCGAGAAAGAGAAACACGCCACGGAGAATAAGGTGAAGAATCTGACAGAGGAGATGGCCTCGCAGGATGAGAACATCATGAAGCTCACCAAGGAGAAGAAAGCACTGCAGGAGGCTCATCAGCAGACACTCGATGACCTTCAGAGCGAGGAAGACAAAGCCAACACATTGACCAAAGCTAAAGCCAAGCTGGAGCAACAGGTGGATGATCTGGAAGGCTCTCTGGACCAGGAGAAGAAAGTCAGAATGGAGCTGGAGCGCTCAAAGCGCAAGCTTGAGGGAGACCTGAAACTCACCCAGGAGAGTTTAATGGACCTGGAGAACGACAAACAGCAACTGGAGGAAAAGCTTAAGAAGAAAGACTTTGAGGGCTCCCAGATGAACGGGAGGCTTGAGGATGAGCAGCTGGTTGGAGTTCAGCTTCAAAAGAAGCTGAAAGAAAACCAAGCAAGAATAGAGGAACTGGAAGAGGAGTTGGAAGCTGAAAGAGCCGCCCGGGCAAAGGTGGAGAAGCAGCGATCTGACATCTCACGAGAGTTGGAGGACATCAGTGAGCGTCTGGAGGAGTCGGGTGGAGCCACGTCGGCCCAGGTGGAGCTCAACAAGAAGAGAGACGCCGACTTCCAGAAGCTGCGCCGGGAACTGGAAGAATCCACGCTGCAGCACGAATCCATCACCGCCTCACTCAGGAAGAAACACGCAGACAGCGTGGCCGAGCTGGGAGAGCAGATCGACAACCTCCAGCGCGTCAAGCAAAAGCTGGAGAAAGAGAAGAGCGAACTGAAGCTGGAGTTGGACGACCTGTGCTCAAACATGGAAAGCGTGGTAAAGGCCAAGTCCAACCTGGAGAAGATGTGCCGTACGATGGAGGACAACATGAACGAGTACAAGACCAAATGCGAGGAAGCGCAGCGGACCATCAACGACTTCACCACCCAGAGGGCCAAACTCCTCACTGAGAACGGGGAGCTGGGGCGCCGGCTGGAGGAGAAGGAGTGCCTGGTGTCACAGCTCACCAGGGGCAAGATGTCCTACACTCAACAGCTGGAGGACCTACGCAGGCAGCTGGAGGAGGAGGTGAAGGCCAAGAACGCGCTGGCCCACGCCGTGCAGTCTGCCCGCCACGACTGTGACCTCCTCAGAGAGCAGTTCGAAGAGGAGCAGGAAGCCAAGGCCGAGCTCCAGAGGGCGCTCTCCAAGGCCAACACTGACGTGTCGACTTGGAGGACCAAATACGAAACGGACGGGATCCAGAGGACAGAGGAGCTCGAAGAGGCAAAGAAGAAGCTGGTGCAGAGGCTGCAGGAGGCCGAGGAGGCCGTCGAGGCCGTGAACGCCAAGTGTTCGTCCATGGAGAAGACCAAACACCGCCTCCAGAGCGAGATCGAGGACCTGATGCTGGACCTGGAAAGATCCAACGCGGCGTCCGCGGCGCTGGACAAGAAGCAGAGAGCCTTTGACAAGGTCATGGCGGAGTGGAAGCAGAAGTACGAAGAGTCCCAGTGTGAACTGGAAGCCTCGCAGAAAGAGGCGCGCTCTCTGAGCACCGAGCTCTTCAAACTGAAGAACGCCTACGAGGAGTCCCTCGACCACCTGGAGACCATCAAGAGGGAGAACAAGAACCTCCAGGAGGAGATCTCTGACCTCACAGACCAGCTGGGAGAGGGCGGAAAGAGCACGCACGAACTGGAGAAGCTCCGGAAACAGCTGGAGCAAGAGAAAGCCGAGCTCCAGTCAGCCCTGGAGGAGGCAGAGGGCTCCCTGGAGCACGAGGAGAGCAAGATCCTTCGAGCCCAGCTGGAGTTCAACCAGGTGAAAGCCGACATGGAGAGAAAGCTGTCGGAGAGAGACGAGGAGATGGAGCAGGCCAAGAGGAACTACCAGAGGATGGTGGATTCCCTGCAGTCCTCTCTGGAGGCAGAGACCAGGAGCCGCAACGAGGCCCTGAGGGTCAAGAAGAAGATGGAGGGAGACCTCAACGAGATGGAGATCCAGCTGAGCCAAGCCAACCGCCAGGCAGCCGACGCCCAGAAGCAGCTGAAGAGCCTCCAGGTAGGATGATCTTGAAATGTTCGCCAATATCCGATTATTGAAATGCAAGTCTCCAGTAGGCTTTATCTTACACCTGTTATACAGTAACTGTGATTCTAAAAACAAAACGGTGTATTCTCTTATTACGTGATTCAAGCCTACTGATGCGGATATTAGTTAGATATTTTTTTTTTTTTTTTACTTCACATTTGTCCAACTTGTTGACACCTTTGAAAGCTTCCCCAGAAAACATTGTTTAAATCATCATCACGAAAGGCCTTTTCAGCCAAACAAAATATCAGCTAAAAGATTAGTATAAAACATATTGATTTTGATGTGATATCAATATTGTAATTCTTTTAGGCAGATATGGTAAAAATATCTGCCAAATATACTCAATAAACTCTGATACGTTAAGAGATTCATTGCGCACCTGTCTCCCCAGGCCTTCCTGAAAGACGCCCAGCTACAGTTGGACGACACCTCGCACGGCAACGACGACCTGAGAGAGAACATGGCTCTGCTGGAACGCCGCAACAACTTGATCCAGGCAAGGGTTATTATCGTTAACTGTCTAAATGATCCTTCTCCCTTAAAGGGACACTTCACCCTTTTTGCAAAACAATATATGTTAATGACGTTTAGAAGCTTTAGAACACTTTCCTGGGGGTCTTTATGTGTGTAATATGTGGTTTTAGATATTTTAGATTGTAGCAGTGAGCCCAGTGTCTCTGATGTCATGGACACTGGGCTCACTTCCTTCCTGGACTATAATTCCCATAATACTTTGGTGCACTGCTCCTCCTTGTGGATAGGGGGAGGGCTGTCTTACTGAGACAACATGTAGTCCAGGAAGTAAGTGAGCCCAGTGTCCATGACATCAGAGACACTGGGCTCACTGCTACAATCTAAAATATCTAAAATATCTAAAACCACATATTACACACATAAAGACCCCCAGGAAAGTGTTCTAAAGCTCCTAAACATCATTAACATATATTGTTTTGCAAAAAGGGTGAAGTGTCCCTTTAAGCAGGTGATCACCCCTCTCTTCCTTTTTTCCCCCACTCTGTAGTCTGTACATAGTGTTTTATTATTTTCCTAAAATTATATTGATTTCTTTGTTGTTATTTATGATATTGAATTTTGTTGTTGTTCTTCATGTCATGTCTACGAATTGATTGCATAGGGCCTAAATGTAAACAAGACCGCAAGGACTTTGTTTTGGTGCTATCCCTTTTGGAATAAGTGTTTGACTGTACTCTGTTGCTGTTACATTTATGTCTAAGAAACTATTCAATAGGGATGCTCTGAATGGGAAATTCTTGGCCGAAACCTAATACTGAATATAAGAAACACCAGATTTTGTACCATTGCTGTCATGGCCATACCAAGGGGTGAGGCCTTTCTCGGCCCCACCCCTCTCACATTGTTTATATTGTGTTTTAGTTTCCAAGATGGCAGCAGCACCAGGAGGGGGTGGGGCGGAGATGAGCGGGCGGGGGTTGACATATGCCCTTTCTTGGCTGCATTCAAGACACTTGCCTTGTGTCTGACACCTGACTTGTGTCTGAACACAGCTTTGATGGATGTGTTCTGCCCCCCTCCCCCCCATCAAACAAAATGTTTGGTCAAACCATATGGGCATATGCATTATAGGCCATTATACACAGACACAAGACATGTATCTTGAATGTGTGAACGCAGCCCAGTAAGGCCACCCCCTCCTGGTGCTGTGGCCATCTTGGAAACTAAAACACAATATAAACAATGGGAGAGAGGTGGGGCTGAGAAAGGCCCTTATTTGTTGTCGAGCTACATGATAATGGCAAAAGACATGATTACATTTTGACACAACAAAACCTCGGTTCTTTGACTATTCGGTTTCAGCTCTAAAAAAATCAACCGAATACCGAATATGCGGGGGTTTTTTGCCACTATTCGGCCCGAATAGTTTCGGTGGCTGAATATTCGGTGCATCCCTACTACTCAATCAATCTGACTCCAGGGCTCCACCGGGCGCGTCAGCATCGCGTCTCCGTCACCGTCAGGGAATGTTCCCTTTTTAATCAATGAAGGGTGGCTCCACTGCCGCAATTGCGTTGACGGAGACGCGACGCGTGCATTCAAATTGAACCGGTGCGTTTTTTTTGACGCACGCGACGGAGACGCAACGCGTCCGGTGGAGCCCTGGCGTAACTCTGCTCCGCATGCGTGCAGGCCGAGCTGGAGGAGCTGCGGGCGGTGCTGGAGCAGACGGAGCGCGGCAGGAAGCTGGCGGAGCAGGAGCTGACGGAGGCCAGCGAGCGCACGCAGCTGCTGCACTCCCAGAACAGCAGCCTCATCAACCAGAAGAAGAAGCATGAGGCCGACCTCATGCACCTTCATGTCGAGGTGGAGGAGGCCATACAGGTACTGTACAGTGCACACATACATAGACATCAAAGGGGGCTTCAGCCCCTGCCCTTTTACCCGTCTGTTAAACCAGGGGTTCTCAACCCGTGGGTCGCGACCCCTCGGGGGGTCGCCAAAATATTTTAGGGGGTCCCCAAATTATTTAAAAAAAAAAAAAAAAAAAAAAAACGATTTTTCAAAAATAGCAGACCTACAAGCTCGTAGCGCGCCACTCGGTGGCGCGCTATGAGCTTGTAGATCTGCTATTTTTAAATAGCTAAATTATAACAATGCTTAAAACACCAAAAGGGGTTCCCGCCCAAAATGGTTTAAGGTTATTGTAGCAGTCAATTTATATTGGGGGTCGGGAGGGGGCGGCGGGGGTCCCGAGACGTTGCCAAAGCATTTTCGGGGGTCCCCGGCCAAAAACGTTGAGAACCCCTGTGTTAAACAACTGCCCTCTCCAGACCAGGAATGTAGCATTTACTACGGTGAAAGTAATGCAAATGCCTCTCCTTTCCATGCCGTTATAGGCAGCATTCAAAAGAATTGCTTTTTTTCCGAAGTCTCCTAAACTTGAACACAGTATTTTGCGTTGAACAAATTTGTTTCGAAAACGCCCGTCGTACCCCCCGAAAATAGCTGATCTACAAGCTCTCAACGCGCGTGAGAGGCTGACTCAGGTCTGTGAATCTGCCTCACTACAGATATCGATTCTCTTGATAAGAATTGAAGAATCCACTATAGCTATCCACTATAGGATTGTACTGCGTCTCTCACTGTCACCCTCTATTTTGTACAGCTCTAACATTCAGCACAAACTTCAGGAAGGTTTCTAATAGTTTTTTGGCACCCACGTTTTTCTTTGCGGAGTGCCAAGTACCAAAAAGAAAAGTTCAAGCATTTAAACAGTCCTCTTCCCTTTCACCACAATCAAAGTCGACCCACGTGAACGCTGTGTGTGCACGAACGCGTGAACACACGCACACACTCGGGAGCATGTGCTGTATATGTGTTGCCAATGACTATTATGAGGATAAGATGAGGTTCGCGGTCCATATTGCTCGAAGTATTGTCATCGATCATCAGTCTTGTCAAGAGGGTTGGAAAACATTTCACTTATTCTGAAAAGACGTCCTTTTTCGTGGAGCATTACTTGACAGGGCAAGTTTATTTGTGTAGCACGTTTACACCCATTCAAAGTGCATTATACATACGACTTAAAAGGGTATTTAAACTGGCACAGTTTTAAAAGCATAACAAAAGGAATAAAAGAGAAATTAATAAAAATACGGTCGGGGTGTAATTAAATGCTCAATATTCTTTTCACATTATCAGATTTATCAGGAGGATTATTGTACACAGTGTCTTAACTGAGTGACTGAGAGTACACAGTATATCCATTTGGTACATTCATACACTCATGATGGAAAATAAACAAGTCATTCGGAATCCGGAATTCAAAATGTACTAAATAAACAAAATCTGGGGGTCACTGGCGCAAACAAATTGTGCATGGTGTGGGGGTTCACGACAAAAAAGACAGTATACAATGTGGGGGTCCTTAACTTTTGAGTTGAGGACCACTGCCCTGTACATTACAGGAGAACCGCAACGCCGAGGAGAAGGCCAAGAAGGCCATCACGGACGCCGCCATGATGGCGGAGGAGCTGAAGAAGGAGCAGGACACCAGCGCTCACCTGGAGCGCATGAAGAAGAACATGGAGCAGACCATCAAAGGTTCGTTTTGGCTAGACATTTAAATGTTATTATTTTTTACCCATAACCTTATCAGCAGTCACTGGAGTATGTGGTGGCCGGTGTTTATGTGCAGAAATGCACATAGCCTTCTTGCTGTATTTTCTGATGACCAGCGGAGTCTCCTATACTGACCACTGACCAGCCACCCCGTCATCAAGTTATTGGCTCAGGAATGCGACAAAAACAACAAAAACTCCAGTGTGTAAATAAGATTTTTTTTCTGTGAACTAAACTCCTCTCACACGTATTTTAACACAACTTCTCAGACCTGCAGCACCGGCTGGACGAGGCCGAGCAGATCGCCATGAAGGGCGGGAAGAAGCAGCTGCAGAAGCTGGAGGCGCGCATCAAGGAGCTGGAGGGCGAGATGGAGGCGGAGCAGCGCCGAGGCGGCGAGTCCATCAAGGGCGTCCGCAAGTATGAGCGGCGCATCAAGGAGCTCACCTTCCAGGCCGAGGAGGACCGCAAGAACATGTCCCGACTGCAGGACCTGGTGGACAAGCTGCAGCTCAAGGTCCGTAGATCATGGGTTCCCAAACGTTTCTGGCCGCAAATCCCACAAAATGATCGTATTTGAACTGGGGACCCCCCAAAAAAATAATGATATTTGAACTGGGGACCCCCAGCGCCTCGCACTGCGAGGTGCTGGGGGTCCTTGGTTATTGGTTCAATTGCACCCAAAAAAACTAAAAGGAAAAAAAGTAACTTTGAACATTCAGTGGAGGTTCTGTGTCCTGGGGTTTTCTGAATAATTAGGCTCAGAGAACTGCTGTGATTGGCTCCTGGACATTTGATGTCCTTTAATCCCGCCTCCCCCTCTTCTCTCCCCTTCTCTGAAGGTCAAGGCGTACAAGCGTGCGGCAGAAGAGGCGGAGGAGGCAGCCAACACCAACATGGCCAAGTTCCGCAAGCTGCAGCACGAGTTTGAGGAGGCAGAGGAGCGAGCAGACATCGCCGAGTCCCAGGTCAACAAGCTCCGAGCCAAGACCCGAGATGGAGTTCCCACCAAGAAGGGAATGGATGAGTGAAGACCGGCTCACATGTGAGTCAGTGGTCCGGGGACCACCATGCAGTGGTCCTTGAGGGGGTTCCAGGTGGTCCCCAACTAAATGATGGAGAGTTGGTAACCAAATGAACCCTTATAGATCTTTAACTCTTGAGAGCGTAAAAAGAGCATAAAATGAAACCATCTATCTGCATTACTTAATTTAAAACAAGTCTACACAATATATATAAAATAATTGTTAATTTGATAGTTTGCCTGTCATCTCTCCTATGGTACCACATCAATACAGCATGGAATTGTGCACAAAATCATATTGGGTGTGCGAGGCTAAATCTCATTAAATAATGGTGGTCCGAGGCTCAAATGCTGAATAAATAGTGGGCCGTGATGTGAAAAGGTTTGAAAACCACTGAAAACCATTTATTTTGTATTACAGTGCAATGATATTTTGGTACAGCTTTTGGGGTTGTGTAGTTACCTACAATATACAATGTAGGCATTTAGCAGACCATCTTGTCCAGTGTGACTTACAATAAGCACGGTACACATACTCTGCATTAAAGGCAGTGAGACCATGCAGTGTCTCAGGAAACTATATAGGATCCCGGGTCAAATTAAAATTGCCAATCTATAAACATATATTTTTAAATATTCTTTTTCAGGTCCAGATCCAGGTCGAGATTTTCCGACCCACAAAGAAATAAAAAAATAAAAGCATGACATGGAATACATGGAATAATTAAATGGAATAATTACATTTTAGAAATCCAGGAAAGAAAAGAAAGGGAAAAAAAGCTGATTAATGTGACACATTGTGACACGTGGTGAGCTTGTAGATTGGATGTTTTGTGCTTTTTTGTGAAGATAAAAGTGGTTAAGTTTGTCTGGGTTTTATGAATATGGAAACAATGGAAAGCATTGACGAGAGACTAAATAATTAATAACTCTATTGGAACTCAGGTTCTCGTTTTCCATTTCCAGAAACGTACAGTTTTGGATATACAAGGTTTCCACCTGACATGAAATAACATATTATAGTAACATAATAAATAATGTGACATTGCTATTGTATGAAATAAAATCCACTGACCACAGCTCTATACAGTATTCGTGTCTTCGTTGTCTTTTTAAAGTCTTTTCATTATTTCACATCATATTTGGAAAAGTGGCTATGGCCGTTTTTAGCCCAGGGACTGTTTTTTGCTTTACAAAACCAGGAGGCCGCTTTGTGCTAAATCATTTTTGGACAGTACTCTCTAGAGCCATTCAACGAAACGGGTATTTCAGATTTTTCAGACCTGATTGGCTAAGATTGGCTACCAAAGTTCACAGGAGTTTCAAACTAATTGCCGCAAATCATGAACACATCGTGTGATTTCCATGAAATTGTGTACGCACATTCCCACTAGGCCAAGGAAGAAATTAGCCTCGCGTTGCGATACTAATATACCACTGCGCTGGGCTGCGTGCGGCTCGGGGCATATGCATATGCAATAGGGGCGGGTTTAGTGTGGCTGCGCCAGGCTAGGAAGAAATGCCACTGGAACATTTTCAACTCTGCCTCATGGTGGCGCTATAACTGGCCAATTAGTTATAGCGCAGTTATAGCGGCAGCTAGAGGCGGGATCAAGGCAGCACTGTGTATGCCTTGATCCCGCCTCTAGCTGCCGCTGATTGGCCAGGCCGTTTTGTGGCCGGGCATCAAGTCTGCCTGAGAGTTCCCAGATGGGAGCAGGAGGGGGGAACCCAGTGTACTCTCTGCTGCCCCATGTGGCGGAGTCAGGTTACGCTTTGTACCCGTTTTGTACAAATCGCTGGACCTCTGGAACAGTCATGCCATGGCCCCTCCCACCAGACAGATCAAATCCTCAGGGTAATCTACAATATGTTGTCACTTTTCTACTCTTTTTCACTTTTCCACCCCAAAAATACATTATACGGTACATTTCATTTAAAGTCATTGATATTATTTATTGTTAGTATTTAACTTTCCTGTATTATAGTGTCTATTCTGTCCTTCTTTGACACACTCAAACCCTTATCCCTTGTTCAGTTGGTTTGAACCATTTTGGCTGCAATCAGTGGTTGGCTACAGGTGTGTTTCCTTGGAAGCCTATATAATGACCTGAGCCCCATTTGGACACATTCAGGGTAGCCAGCACCAAGGTGAGATATATCCTTATTTGTTTGTGATAGCGTTCTTGAATAACTAACTTAAACATGTGTATTGTGTATATTGTTTGTTAGTTTGTACCAATACACCACTCAACAAGTGTGCAGTTTGTGCACCCATGAGGATGTGCATGCTGTTTACAGCACAGAACACATACAGCACAGTCTCAGACATGTGCATGGTTATACTGTCTCAATACAAATCCAGCTGTAATTTTGACAGCTACCGGTAATTTTGATAAATTTGTTTTTAATAAAATTCCTTTAGTTGTAGTAATCTGAAATGTGTAACTTTTATTCTATTGAGCTAGTCAACACAATCTACAGTTTAGTCTATTTTGGTAGGCTTTCTTTGGTGGTATCGTAACGCCTGAAAAGTTCAGAACGGCTATTTTTGTCTAGAATTGGACTTTGAATAGGATTTTCCCATGTGGATTTCACCGGCGTTGTCACTCTGGCTCTCGTTCCCGTGTACATGGTATCAATGGCTCGGAGGAACATTGTAGGCCTTGAGTATTCTCATCATCATTCCTCTATGGATTGAGTCGAAGGCCTTCCTGAAGTCAATGAAGCATAGCACTGCTGCTCGGTTGTAGTGTGCAAACTCATAGCATTGTTAATAACCATTCTGCCATGGTGCGACTTAGGCGATGTAAGACCCAATTGCAGAAACAGACAGTCAGGACTCAGGAGGCAGAGCAGGTCAAATGAACACTGATTTATTCTCTGGAAACACACAGGAACAGGTAACAGGACTGGAACATAACGCCATAAACAACATCTAAGATCTGGCAGGGAACACAAGGAACTGAGGGTTTAAGTAGACACAGGATAACAATACACAGGTGAACAGACCTAACAATCAACACAGGGATTGGCTGGGAGACTAACAGGACACAGGTGGAGAACTAGTAATCACAGGTAGGAGACGACAGCAAACGGTAATTAGGGAAAACAGACTGATATGACAGTACCTCCCCCAAGGAATGGATCCTAGACATTCCAAAAACCTCACCTGACACACCGACACATTAATTTGCCGTTCAGGCACTTCTAGGATGCTTATTAACTTTGTAGATGCATTGTTGACATTTGTAGTAGTTATAAGACAATTTATTATAACCAATATTTTATAAACCCTGTCTGTGGTGCACACATAAAGCCCAAGTAGATGCTGAAATGACCACAAACACATTTCTAAAGTGAAATTACCCTACAGATTAAGCATTAATAAAAGCCTAAAAGCCTTAAGTATCTTAATGTAGTTTCATAGCATTGCAAACACATTGCTTCCATGTCTCCCTAACTTGCCTATTATGTCAGGTGTTCCTTTACCAAGTTGTGTTATTTACATTTCATCTAACATTACAAGTTAGTTATTGTTTGGTTAATTATGGGTGTGCGAGATTTGTACTCATAATGAGAAATTATATATTGGGTCAGATTGATTGGAGATTAAGCAGCTCCTCTAGGGTGAGAGAGCTCAGGTCCCCACATTCCATTCTACAAAACAGACCGGTGGTTATCGGGGGTTTTACGGCTTTCTCCTGTTGTGAGACAGGCCATTATTGACTCCTCTTCACAGGGAGAGTCAACTCAGCATAGAACATACAATAATTGAAGTAACCTATCTTTAATCCCTTTCAATTGTGTAAATGTGTTGTAAATGTGTTCTAAATAACCTATTATATATTGGGTTGGTAAAAAGGCTAAATGATAAATACCTGTAATAATCTAAGCAGTTTAAAGTAGGTAGACATTACAGGGACTGTAATAGGAGCTGCTGTAGCCAGAGGTGCAAGCTGGATGGTCTGTGGGATCTGATTGGCTGAAAGTGTCAGTATGGAGGTGGGATCAGTCAGAAGGCTGCATTGACTATTCTGTATGGCACAAAGTGTAAATTAGATTCACCAATACCATCGAACGTGACATGTCTAGGCAGAGACCAGCGGTAATTATATGCTATAATGTATTATGCGATATATAATTGTACATTATTAATAATTGATGTAATATGATGTTTAGGTTGTAACCAAATGTCATCTGTGTTTCTTTTCTCCACCGATCATTGTTTAATTAATCTGATCATTTGATTATGATAAGGTAGATTTAAAACCACATGATTACACTTAATGTAACTAAGTCTGAGAAACAACCATGACAAGCTAAACTGTACCATAATCTGGGAGATTAGAGTGTTCAAATGATAGCTAGAGTTCCTACCGACAGAGTTCAGGATTGAACCACAGACCAATAGGACCTGTAATCCAGGCCGGGATACTGTATTCATCTTGTGTTGGGGGGAAGTGTGAACAGAACGAGTGAATGTATGATTGTAAGTGTTTATAATTAATATGAATTAATAAAAACCCTATAAAATGCACGTTTGAGTTCATCAAATATAAGCTATCATTGGGAGCATTTAGTTCAACTGTGCGTGTTAGTCCTTTAACTCTGCCTACTGCATGGGCTGGTCGGAGCCGGGCACAACATCGCCAAATAACCGAACAGTTTTAAATCGCTGTAGGCGATTTGTAGCGTAATATAGCCTATAATCTAGGCATATTACAGTTTTAAATCGTTGTGCACTAAAGTGCACACGCTTTGAGGGGTAATATAGTCTATAATCTAGACATATTACAGTTTTAAATCGCTGCGAGCAGCGACTGGCTTAATTAGGCCACTAAAGGGCCTAATTAATACAGATTTAAAAGTTTTGTACCGTGCGCTGGGATCAGCGCACAGTTTTACATCACGGCCGGGCGGTTGGAAGCATAATATAGCCTAAACTGAGACCGTTTGGACATATTATGGTTTCAATCGCTACCGCGTTGAAAGAACTTTAAATTAGTGGTCACTAAAGTGACCACAATTTAAAGGCAGTCGTACTGTGCATTGGGATCAGTGCATAGTAATTCGCCGCCGAGCGAAAGTTAATTCGCCGCCGTGCGAACTGTTTAAACCATAGAGCCACTAAAGTGCCTAGTTTGAACAGAAAGAAAGTGCCGCTGGGATCAGCGTGCAGCTATACACGCGCCCGGGCATATTTAAGATATAATATAGTCTGAACCGAAACCGTTTGACATATTACAGTTTAAATTGCTACCGCGTTGTAAAGGGCTTTAAATAGCAGTCACTAAAGGGATCTGCAATTTAAAGTTGTTGTAATTCAGAATATAGTTCAACTGAGACGGTTTGAATTTATTCAGTTGCCGTGCTGTTAAATTAAACAGCGTAGATCGGTGTATAGTCACTAAAGTGACCACAATTGTAACAAAAATAAATTACAGTGTGTTGGGACCAGCACACAGAGTTGAATCGTGCCACACTAATAACCACAGGATTAAATCAGACAGAATTGGGGCCGAAAGACGGCACCCCGTTTGATTGTGGTTGTCTGGTGTGACGTTATTTAACTGAAATTTAAGCCGTGCGTTGATGAGCAGCGCACGTTGATGTGAATGCGATGCCGCAGTCGTTAGTATCCACAGGATTAAATCAACTATAAATGCTGCCGTGACGGCATGCCGTTTGATTTGTGCTACTAATAAATGCGACACCGTTAAACCGTTTTGTGTGGTTATGGGGCCATCTGAAACGGACAGTTAAAACCGTGAGCCACAAAAAGTGACTGCGGGTTTAACTAATGGTTTGGGAGTCATTGTTCGATAAGTTCTAATCGACGGTCAGTTTAGGAAACTGATTATTAAAGACTATTTGTAACCAAACATAAAGTTTAATTGAGACCGGATAAGACACCGGTCGTTTAAACCAAGAGAGGTGCTTTTTATAGTAACCACAATAAAAGTGTTTCCTTCTGGGTGCTTAGACCGCACCAAGAAGAACAGCAGTTAGTGCATGTGAGGGGGGGGGGAAATTCCTCTTTCCCCACTGTCATGCAAATGTCCCAATGTGTCACTGGAGTGACAGGGGGACTGGTAATTACTGTCATGCGGTATAATCTACCAAAGTAGTAATTAATAGCGGTGATAAATGTTTAGAACAAAATAGGGTTCTAAACTCAGCATTAAAGGCGATGTAATAATCTTACCAGTCAATAATGTTTAACGCTGAAAGCGCGCTTTGAAGTGCGCATAAAGGAAGGGCGTGTCTATAATAACTGTTGCGTGACGCATCTAGCAAAACCTGTAATCCAGGTTTACGGAAGGCTTTAGAGTTTGACCGCCCACGGCCAATATAAATCTATATACTTATATTATATATAATCTATATAATATAAAAAGGTTATAGTATAAAAAGGTTTATTTGGTGAAGGTATTTAACAGGGAAGTATGGGCTTCTCTGAGATCAAGTAATGTCAGAGTCCGCTAATTAAAGCTGGGCAAAAAACTAACCATTTACTTGAGTGAATGAATGATTTGTGAAGTCGACTAACCACTAACCCAGTCCAATTAGTTCCTGTACTGTTTGTTAAAGGGAGGGACAGAGGGGGTGGAAAAATGGCTTCTTTAAATGAGCTACAGATACAGAGCTCACAGGCTCAAGCTATGTTTGATAGCACAACCTATAGGGTGGATCTTTGTATGGACAGGGGTTCATCCAGTGAGATAACTGAAAGTTTTGCTGAGCTGGACAGGGCGATGGACGATGTGATAGACGCGTCGTCAGATTACGAGATATTCCTTCAGGAACAAAACGAAGATAGACTCGCACACATAGAAAATGAATTACTGAATTTATATGTTAAACAGTACAACAGTGAAAGATACCGTGTAATCAGGGCTGCTATCTGTCAGGAGAATGACAGGGTAGCCAGAGGTGTCGTCACAGCAGGCCTCTGTGAGTGTCCTGCAGAGAGCAGGAACATAGGAGCCCCAGAGGAGAGGGGCATCCAGCCCGCAGACGCAGCACCAGACGTCACGAGATGTGACATCACGGACCCTTTCGCCAGCGCAGAGACGGGCGGAGCGGAGACGGTGCCAGCGGGGACCGGGGCCGCCCCAGAGGGGCGAAGAGACAGGGCTACCAGTCATCCGGGCTGGGAGCAGATAGAGCCTGTCACAACGGAGGCACAGCCTGGTGCTTCCTGCAGTAACCATGCAGGGGGCCCAGGGCCCTCTACACCAACCCTCAGTCAGTACCCTTGCAGGCCAAGAGCGGCTAGGGGCAGAGCTGAGGGAGCCTACCACCACGCGACAGTTCCGCAGCCTTCGACAGAGGAGGAATCGCCGAACATCGACGTTGGACAAGCAGAACCGACAGCAGAGGCAGAGCTGTCAACGGGAGCGGAACAGGCGAGCGGCCTTCCGGAGGAGCTGGAGGCTGCCTACGCCTCACCGTTCATCATCAGAGCCATGCCCGCAGACGTTGTGGGCAAGGCCGACGGGTCGTCGATCCTTCTCACCACAGAAACGCCGAGCGTGATTTGTGGCATTACTGGTGCCAGTCCACGTGTTCAAGAGGCGGTGGGGGAGGTGCATGACACACACGCCAAGCACCCTGGGGTGACTTTCGTGAGGGGTCCCGTGAGGGGTCCAGGCGAGCCAGAGAAGCACCCTGGGGTGACTTTCGTGAGGGGTCACCCGAAGATTGCCCCCGTGAAGGGTGGCAAACCGGGAATGGCAAAGTCCAGTCTGGTACAGAAAACCGCAGTGTCGACACATTTGTTGTGTCGAGTTTGTAAAGCGGCTGAGAAGAAGGCCAAAATGGCTCCTGTCCTTTTAGATCCTAGAAAAGGAAAAAGATGGGGGTGGGTGAACGCTTTCATGCCAGCGAGATCAGAACTGGGTCAGAAAGAGTAGCATGTGAAATGCTTCTCTACCCATTTGTTTTTCCTACAGCAGGGAACAATTGGGGAGTGACAACAAGATGTCACAAACACAGCACACACACACACACACGCACGCGCACGCACACACACACTCACACACGAGATGTGTGTCTGATCTGTGCATAATAAATGTGATGATGTATGTGGGTTCATTATATCTGTACTAGACAACAAGTTAGCAGATAGGTGGATTTAATTTGTGCCAATTAAGTCCTTATGGACAAAGGTAAAAAAGAATGCTGGTAAAATGATTAAGTTTCCTTCGATTGGGAGGGGGGAACACTGTCTCTCAAAGTGCAAGTGGGCTTTGTGCGTGAGCGCGTGTGCGCGCACGCACGCACAGATTAACACACACACAAGCACAAAGACTGCATGTGTGAAAGACACATAATGTGGTTAAGATGTTGCAAGGATTTGCAAGTTTCAATTGGGTTGCTTTTGGTAGGAAAAGTCAAAGTAAAAAATCCAAAAAGTCAAATGATACCAAGTTGTTGAGATGCAAAATCGGTTATTTTGTTAAAATCACAATTTGAAGTTCCTAGCAAGGTGACAAGATACTAAGGCAAGTTTGTGATCATGATTGATTAGGAAGCAACCAGGGGTAATAAACTGCATTGTTTGAACATGTGTTTACCAACTGGGCCCCATTCTGCAACCAAAAGAGTCGTTTCAGGTGGGGGGAGCGCAGGAAGAATGTTTCTTAAGATAAGGAACCAGTCTTGTGTGGGGATAAACTGTCTTCTTAAACAAGGGGGTTGTTTAGATAAGTCTGAAGCTTTGTCCGGGCAAACAGCCATAAAAATTAAACGGACAGAGGTGACCAAAAGTTCATGTCAGTTAATAATGAGAAATTATATATTGGGTCAGATTGATTGGAGATTAAGCAGCTCCTCTAGGGTGAGAGAGCTCAGGTCCCCACATTCCATTCTACAAAACAGACCGGTGGTTATCGGGGGTTTTACGGCTTTCTCCTGTTGTGAGACAGGCCATTATTGACTCCTCTTCACAGGGAGAGTCAACTCAGCATAGAACATACAATAATTGAAGTAACCTATCTTTAATCCCTTTCAATTGTGTAAATGTGTTCTAAATAACCTATTATATATTGGGTTGGTAAAAAGGCTAAATGATAAATACCTGTAATAATCTAAGCAGTTTAAAGTAGGTAGACATTACAGGGACTGTAATAGGAGCTGCTGTAGCCAGAGGTGCAAGCTGGATGGTCTGTGGGATCTGATTGGCTGAAAGTGTCAGTATGGAGGTGGGATCAGTCAGAAGGCTGCATTGACTATTCTGTATGGCACAAAGTGTAAATTAGATTCACCAATACCATCGAACGTGACATGTCTAGGCAGAGACCAGCGGTAATTATATGCTATAATGTATTATGCGATATATAATTGTACATTATTAATAATTGATGTAATATGATGTTTAGGTTGTAACCAAATGTCATCTGTGTTTCTTTTCTCCACCGATCATTGTTTAATTAATCTGATCATTTGATTATGATAAGGTAGATTTAAAACCACATGATTACACTTAATGTAACTAAGTCTGAGAAACAACCATGACAAGCTAAACTGTACCATAATCTGGGAGATTAGAGTGTTCAAATGATAGCTAGAGTTCCTACCGACAGAGTTCAGGATAGAACCACAGACCAATAGGACCTGTAATCCAGGCCGGGATACTGTATTCATCTTGTGTTGGGGGGAAGTGTGAACAGAACGAGTGAATGTATGATTGTAAGTGTTTATAATTAATATGAATTAATAAAAACCCTATAAAATGCACGTTTGAGTTCATCAAATATAAGCTATCATTGGGAGCATTTAGTTCAACTGTGCGTGTTAGTCCTTTAACTCTGCCTACTGCATGGGCTGGTCGGAGCCGGGCACAACATCGCCAAATAACCGAACAGTTATTTTGCAGCAGTGTTAATTCTGTCGACTAAAACTTCATGTTTGGTTGTGTGCCGGTGTCACACTCCGAATATAGCTGTGAGCTTGAAGATCTTTTCGGCACATTTCTTTCAACGCCATCACGGCCTGCCAAAATAGGTTTTAGTCGACTAAATCAACGAATCCACTCAGTCACCAGCCTCCGCTCTCCACGGTCACAGTGTCACAAGTTCTGGAACTATAAAGTAAAAGTCCAAACTGAAATCCTTTTCACCATTTCACTGTTTTTCCCACAATGTATCAGTCCGGTGGGTACAGACGAACAGAATAAAAACCATGTGCTTTTATGCTTTTCAGAGTCAGTATTGTGATGCTCAAGATAATGTTTAAGCGCAGGGTAATATTTCCATTGGATATACATAGAGGTTCTCAAAGTATTGACCTTGTCTACATGTAAAAGTGCCCAAAATTGAAGGGCAGAGCTTCAACTTCAGCTACCCAGTACCCAAGGTTGAAGCCCTTCAACTTTGGGCAGATCTACAAGCTCGTAGTGCGGCACCGAGTGCCATGCTACGAGCTTGTAGATCTGCTATTTTTCAGTGGGGTACATTGAATCACTGGTCCTGGGTCAATCCAAGGGCCTACCACTCCACTCTCTTGATATGTTGTTCCCCAACTCTTGGAGAGTATTTAGGCCTTTTACTGGAGGTCCCAGCCCCTAAAATGACCCCAGGAGGAAGTGTTGACCTTTACTGAATGCTTCAGTTTGAGTTCATTTGAGCACCTAAATTCAGATTTGGGAACCGTAGCATGTGGTTTTTAAGTGGTGGGCCTCGGGTCATCCTAGGGGCTAGAAGGTCCAGGGAAAGGCCTAAATACTCTCCAAGAGTTGGGAAAGAACATATCAAGAGAGTGGTGGTAGGCCCTCTTATTGACCCAGGACCATTGATGCGATGTACTCCATATTGAGGGCTCAAGTCTTAGGCCTAGATTTAGGGTGAAATTGAACCCTGCAGGCATACAAAGGCCTAGGGTTCCCAGATTGCAAAATGTCGTTCCTCCATCTTGGGAGAGTATGCCTTTCCCTGGACCTTCTAGCCACTAAGATGACCCCAGGCCCACCACTTAAAGACCTGAGGCAGAGTGCCCAAAGTTGAAAGAAGATGGTCAAATGAACTGAAGTTTAAGCTTTGCCCCTGGGGGCCCCTTAGCCGCAATTTGCAACTCTAGATTTTTTTATAATGGGATGAATCTAGAGTTGCAATACCCTCCATTGACTCCCCACTCATCATTTTGCGTTTGCGATCTGCTTGTCTTAAACGACGTTAAACTCACCAACATTGCAGCTGTAGTCCAAGCTTGAATTATTCTCTTTCAATCTGCAAAGCTTGTTTTTCATAAAAATCCCCCGTAGACATGTTATGAGCTACTTTCTGTCAAGAAATTCTGTGCAAGTGATTCTTTTTCTAAGTGCTGGAGTTTGGAAGCGCTCGTCGTAAGTCACATCTGTTTCGCATTTGCACATAATGCTACTCTATGAATGCAGGAGGCAGCAGCGCGACCCCTTAATACAAACGAGCGCTTCCAAACTCCAACATTTCTTCTTCTTGACAGAAAGTAGCTCATAACATGTCTACGGGGGATTTTTATGAAAAACAAGCTTTGCAGATTGAAAGAGAATAATTCAAGCTTGGACTACAGCTGCAATGTTGGTGAGTTTAACGTCGTTTAAGACAAGCAGATCGCAAACGCAAAATGATGAGTGGGGAGTCAATGGAGGGTATTGCAACTCTAGATTCATCCCATTATAAAAAAATCTAGAGTTGCAAATTGCGGCTAGAGGGCCCAGAATGCCCAACGAAGGACACAGTGCTCTATTGGGATGTGGGAATAATATATTGAAAGATTGGAGCACAGATCTGTCAGGAAAGAAATATGATCCTAATGGCCCAAATAATGGGGAAGGGTGTTTGACTTATAGCCTGCAACACGATCTGTGAATCTTAGGCTGATTAGAGACGTTTTTTTCCTGACAGATCTGCGGGTACTGTGTGTACGAGGCTACGAGCCATAACAAATAGAATACACTCGGGTTTCTCAACATTTTCCGACCACTGAACCCCTTCGACCCCAAAGGTTCAACTGAAGTAGGCAAGAAGAAAGTCAGTATTGTAATGCTCAATCGATAAATGCTGTTTTATTTTCTGAAAGCACAAGAATGATATTTCCATTATACAGTAGAGCAATGGTTCAAGTAGAGAAATAAGTTCAAGGTCTCCCCTTAACTCCAAAAGTGTACATTGGGTCCATTTGTACACAGTTGCAGACCTTTAAGGGTCAACTTAGACCCCCTAAAATAACCAAGGAATCTGTCTGGAATGCACTTTCCACACTAAAAGCTCAAAAAGCTGAAGTATAAAATACGATGGTAAAACCGCTTTTGATGCTGTATTAACTAATTCAAGGACCCCTGGGGGTCCTCAGACCCCATTTTGAGAAGCGGTGGTATATGCGTACACGTACAGTATGATAGAGACAGAAAGACAGAGACAGATAGTATGATAGCCATATAGGTTTGCATAATAAAGAATGTCATTGAATGTGGATTAAATCGTGTTTCTTGTGATGCGTGTGGAGTCGGCGTTGGCAGGTGTTTAGATGATCTCCCCACTCTTGCACTTGCAGGTGGCCTCGCACTTGTCTGCCCTCTCTTTGCACCCCCAATCCCCCAGCTCAGCACAGTTGTTGTAATAATCCTTATAGTTGCATGCGTTGGCTGATAGAGAGAGAGAGAGTGAGTAACAGGAGTGTCCATGTCTATCTACTATAGCTCTTTATTAAACAGAACAAACATTTTCAGGTCGGGATACCAATTTGATCCAATCAGAATAGAGAACTAATAGAAGTCAGGATGCAGATTAAACGACTGAAATGGGAAGTGGTGACACAAAGCAACCAAAATTGGAACTGGAACCCCATAAAAAACGAAGCTGATGATAAATGGGTACTTGTTCTGATTGGCCTTTTTTTCCCCCAGAATTAAGTGTTTTACCTAATTTTAACAAAAGAAGAAAAGAAAATCGCGGTCACTTACTGCACAGCTTGTCATCACAATCGTTGGGACAGTCACCACAAGCTGTTCCGTTCTTGTAGGGGTGAGTGTACTGGTAGTTACCACTGAAATGAGGGAAACAACATCAAATACTAAACATCATCTGATGAGATATCTACACTAGTGGTTCCAAACCTTTAATAAATAAAATAAAATAAAAGTCTTCTGAAAGAATATATTTTCAAAGATTTGTGCCTCATTTTCACGATATTTCAAAAATAGCAGACCTAGGGAACGCTATGAACTTGTAGGTCTTGTAGATCTGCTATTTTTCAATAGCTAAAGTATAACATAATGCTTAGTTAAAACACCAAAAGGGGTTCCCGTCCAGAATGGGTTAAATTAACACTGGGGATCTGCTATTTTTTGAGTGGTGCCTGCAACACGATCTGTGAATCTTAGGCTGATTAGAGACGTTTTTTCCCTGACAGATCTGCGGGTACTGTGTGTACGAGCCATAACAAATATGGCTGTGACAGTACTGTACTGTACTGTATTTGGAGTTTAGGTATAGGGAAGCATTCAGGTCAGACACAGATATTTGTACACAGTGTTGGGACAGTAGTACTTACGGTGAACAGTACTGACACACATAGATGTATTTGTACTTGGCGTCGGGGCAGTGGGCCACGGCACATCCTATCTGGTTGGAGCGATACCACACAACCTGTAGAACACACGCACACACACACACACACACACACACACACACACACACACACACACACCGTGTAGTGTTTAGCCTCAAATAATTATCGTTACTTTTTTATATTTTGATGCCAATACTTTAAAAGTTTGGAGATAGGAGATAGTGTAGTGTTTCTCAAACCTTTTCATACCAAGGACCCCTAAATCGACATTCATTAGCCTGCGGACCCCATTTTAAAAGATATGCCAGGGACCCCCATAAGAGAAGATTTGTATGACGGTTCTAGCAGTGATTCTCAACCATTTTCATTTCAAGCACCCCTAGTTGGGCTACGGACCCCCCATTTAATGGCATTTTTCTCTCTGGGACCCCAATTTGACAATTTAACTCTGAGAGTGTACAAATGGAACCAAACGGACCCGTTAGGGTCACCCATCAAGGACCCCTGGGGGAACCAGCACAGTAGTGTACCTGTGTGAAGTGTCCCACTGTTTCTCCATCGACAGAGCCCTCCCCGTACTTCCAGTCCTTCACCTCATCGTACCACATCTGGATCTTATCGGCCCATGAGCTCTCTGTATGGCTGTGGCCCATGGCTATGTTCTCACCACAACCACTGGCTAGAGAGAGAGACAGACAGACAGACAGGGGGGGAGGGAGGGAGGGAGGGAGAGTTTGAAAACATGACTAATTTGACAAGAAACCATATAGACCAGTTTTACACCAGCTGGAACCACCAGTGGTCCTTGAGGGTGGTTCCAGGTGGTCCCCTTGAGCTAAATGATGAGTTGGTAAAAAAAAAGAACCCTTGTAGTTCTTAAACTCCTTACTGCTGATTGTCCTGTCCGCGGCGTTGCTGTGTTTCAAGGCACACTGTGACTTGTCGGCCCATCTCTGAGCATTGGCAGCAGCTTCCTCACTCCACGACTGAGAGAACGAGAGGACATGAGAGGATGTGTGTTTACTATAGCACAATGATAACGGTATGCATGTTCTACATGATATGAGCGATGATGTCATTAAAGATGTCAGATCAAAGCTCCAGTACTGTCTTACCATCTTCAGCATGTTGCTGGCGGTAGGCTTCACACCTCTTCTCAGCTCGTTGTGTCTGTTCACGATGTATGCCTTGTCAGCTTCGGTCATCTCTACACCTACATGAACACACCAGAAAGACCCCAAAAATATATAACAATATATAATATCCCACGATTTTGTAACCCATTTTTCACTCTGTGCCAATTGCCTAAGCTGTAATCCTGGGCTCTACTCTCCCTCTGCCAACCTGGGGAGCCCCGAACTGAGCTCATGCTTCCTTCAATGCATGAGGAGTGAGCAGGCCGCCTCGTATCACCTGACAGGGGGGAGTTTCTCCGGTAGGACGTGGCATGTGGAAGGAACACGCTTTTCCAACCAAGTCCTTTCCCCTCCATCAGGTGCCCCGGATTCAGTATAGAGACTTAGAGAGCAGGATTACTGCATGTTTTTTTTTGTGAGGGTACCTACCCTAGGGGACACGGGGAGAACCTGTGAGGGTACCTACCCTAGGGGACACGGGGAGAACCTGTGAGGGTACCTACCCTAGGGGACACGGGGAGAACCCGTGAGGGTACCTACCCTAGGGGACACGGGGAGAACCCGTGAGGGTACCTACCCTAGGGGACACGGGGAGAACCCGTGAGGGTACCTACCCTAGGGGACACGGGGAGAACATGTAAACTCCACACAGAAAGGCCCTTTCACCAAGAGTAATAATATTACTATGGACTGTTTGAAAGTTATTATTAGCCTATATGTGTTCTGTATATCTCGGCTACATTAAAAATGAGGGCCTGCCGCTCAACTGTATTGTATGATGATGATGACATATACTACAAGTATTGCACTTTTTAAACGTCTGATTCATTGGGCGGCCCATCGGGCATATGCCCTCATTGCCCTGTACGTCAAGTGGCCAGTCCAGGCCTATTTCATTTTAGATGGTGGTCGGCCACAAACTCAGGCACAACTGGCCAATAAAAATATATTGAATCTGTTCAGAATTTGGCTTCTCACATCTTTCCACAAAACAATAGAAAAGGCTCAATAGTGGGCACGGTGGCACAGTTGGTAGTGCTGTCGCCTCACAGCTAGAAAGTCCTGGGTTTGATTCCCGCTCGGGACGCTGTGGGTGCTGGCGTTAAAAAAAACATGCTGTAATTCTGGTCTCTAAACTGCCTCCCCCTGGCCAGCCGGGGTGCCTGATGGAGGGGAAAGGAACTGGTTGGAATAACGTGTTCCTTCCACGCGCTACGTCCAACCAGGGAAACTCCCCCCTGTCAGGTGTAAAGGAGCAACTTGGACACTCAGGCATGAAGGAAGCATGAGTTCAAGTCCGTTGCTCTCCCCATGTCCCCCATATATGGGGACTAGGTTGGCGGAGGGTGTGTAGAGCCCATGATCACATTAGATAATTGACACAGAGGTGAAAAAATGGGTTACAAAATCGTGGGATAAAAAATATAAAAAAATAAAATAGTGGGCTCGATAAAAGCCTGGATCAATAACCAAGGTCCTATGGTGCTCATTATCAAAAAAACCAACAAGCTAAATCCCTGGTGGCGGTGGCTTAGGGGTAGAGTGGCCAGATGGGAACCACAAGGTTGCCAGTTTGAACCCGGGCTCCCCCAGAGTTAGTGTCGAAGTGTCCTTGAGCAAGACACTGAGCCCCAATTGCTCCTGATGTGCAAGTTGGTGCCTTGCATGGCTTCCTCTGTATCGGCGTATGTATGAAAGTGTGTGTGAATGGGTGAATGTAATGCACCATTTACCAGGTAATAAGGGAGCATACGGTAGTATGGAATCAGTAATAAGACTGCATAAGGCTGATTTTCTTACCTTCAGCTTCAGTTCCAGCCAGGACAGCAAAAAGCACTGTGAGAACAATGTACACCTTCATCCTGTGTGAAAACCATAAGAAAACATCATGTTCTGAGTAGACAGACAGACAGACAGACAGACCAAGGAGCAAATTGTACAAATGTACTATTAGGCTAATGATGGAAAGATGATCCGCTGAAAGTAGACAACTTACCTCCAATAGTTGTGTGTCCTTTCAGATGAAATAACGACTGCTGTTGAATGGTATCGGCTGGTCTTATGGTGGTGGTGGTATTTATATCCTTACATTATTAGGACATTAGGTGTGTCTGTGTGTGTCTGTGTTGGCATAGATAAACAGCCAGGGCATGCAGTATGTACTTTAGTGTCACATGAATCATCATGTGCCAATATACAGTGATCAAACAATGCTGTGGAACTGTGGTCAACATCAATTAGTTTTATTCTTTAAACATGTGTAAACAGGCGAGTTCAGGGCTGTACTGTAGGTACTCTGTTGAAATCAATTGGATATTGGGAGGCTATGTGGCTATAGGGTGACAAGATGTCCCCCTTTGCGTGGGACAGTCCCTTATTTACAAGACTTGTCAGGCGTCCCACAAATTGAGACCCTGTCCCACATTGTGACTGTCGGATATCAGTGTTCAAATGCCCTAATGTGAGTCCCCTAATAGTTGGCTTTCAATTGTAAAGCTCTCTCTCCCCTAGGCTATAAAACAGCATACACAATGTGAGACGCCAGAGGGGTTTAACAGTTCTACTGCTTATTCCGTGTTTCCCGCGTTATAATCAAATATCCTACGCTGCCTGGATTGTTTTATTGCCTTTAGATCATACGCTGTAGTATTTGGGCGTAGTCAGACAAAACCTCCGTCCACTTGCATTGGACTCAATTTCCCAGAAGCCCTAGCAGCCCAGCATAAGTTTCGATTTCCGGTTTCGTCATCATAACATGAAGCTCTCTCCCCCTGCTCCGCGGAACGATTGACTTTCTTTTTTATTATTAAAATTCGGCGATTTAGACACATGAAACAAATAGCGGGAAACGCTTAATAAGCAGGGCATATCGTTTGATCAATCAATTTAAGGCCCTGAAACTGTTTTAATAACAAAATGACAGGCAATATTAGGCCTATATGGTCGAATATGACATCAAGGCATTTAATAGCAAACTAAGTAATAATTTGCTAACCCAGCTGCCCCGTCCCCTGTCCCAGTTGTCCCACACAAGAGATACTTCTGTCCCTCAAATGAACAGTTTTGATCTGGTAGGCTATGTGGAGGAACAAATGATGAAGTATAGTAATACCAACACTGAACCCCTTTGACATCAAAGATTCAACTGAAGTAGCTCTACGATTAAAACAGCAATATGAATACATGTTTCTATTTTCTGGTTTAAAAGGCTAGGCTACACGTGTACAGCATTAGTGAACAGTTTAACTCCGTCTCACTTCATATACTCAGTCTCACACTATTTCTGCATTGCTAAAGCCATAGGCGGTTTTAGGCTCTCCCAGCAGGGGGGGGCACAGATGTTTCTTTGTTTTTCTATTAGGGGGGGGGGGCATACTACAGCATGTAAATGAGTATATGTTTTTTTTGTGGGGCCACCAAGGGGGGGGGGGGGGGGGGGGGGCACGTGCCCTGGGCCCCCACTAAAATCGACTATGGCTAAAGCTGCTCAGCTCAGCTGCTGTTGCTGTTTCAATTCCATGCCAGTATCAAACAACACTGTGAGAGCCTACACCTTCATGCGGTGTGAAAACCATTTACAATTACAGGGACACAGGGACACATTTAATCTGGAGCGATTAACAGTATTAAAAGCTTTAAAGTTTAGGTAAACACAAGGTAATGAAATGCACGGAGACATGAAAACCATGAGCAAACATCCTGTTAAAAATGTGTTTAGTTTATCTTCTGTGCGTTGACTGGATACTCCCAACATTGTGAAGTTGGACGGTTGGACGGTGAGTCGGCCACGTTTGTGTCTTAACCGGCCACGTACAGTATGTTGGACTGTTGGTACGTCGGACTAACGTATGCCCACCGTGTTAACCGGGGGGACCGGGCTTTTGTGGCCCGTGTACCTTTTCCCTGGAATGCCAGTCGCTTTAAAAAACACATCTGTATGTTTTTCTCTACGGATGGATATGTGCAGTTTTAATGTTTTTGTTTTCTTATTTTTCTCTCTTGTTATGTGTGCTGTATTTTGTCTTTAAATCACTTTGTAACTATGTTTGGAAAAATGCTGTACAAATACAATTCTTTCAAAATTCACTCGATATGTCCGCTTTGGAAATATAGTTACATAAAATGTCATGGAAGATATGAAGGCCATCTGTGGCTGAAATGCCGTGACTTGTGTGCCATGTAATGTCTGTGTTTTAAGTAAACAAAACACTGAGGAGCAATGCCGTTGTGCAGACTTGTGAATTCTTTTAAACTGTCATTTTGTGTCCAGCACCATCAACAAACTGGATGTGTGCACTGCCCACTGCTTTAAACTTTGATGGCCACGGCCCCTCGGTTTGGCCTTCTGCCCCTGAAGTGTTGATTTTGACAGCAAAGTTTGAAATACTTTTAGCCATAGTCTTTTGTAATTTATATATTTTTTTGCATTTTGACAGCAGTACATTGTGCATAAATCAAGTGGCTTCTGTCCCAACATTGGGTCAGAAGCCACTTGATGGCACAAATGCAGTGACGGGAGGGGCACCAAAATGTGGTGTTTTGATTGGTTAATGGGGGCACTCCCTTATTATAAAAGTACAAACTTTTGTGTATGTTCACATGACCTGATGAAGATCAAATAGATTGTTGTCTGACGTTGTCAGAATTCTCAATAAAGAAGGTATTTACTTGTACCTGTGGTGTGCGGACTCCGTCCAATATCTACGGAAGTTTCTTTAGCCCAGCACCCAGCCTGTCGTTGTGCGTATTCTCCGTCCGCTCCCAACATTGGGTCAGCCCATAGTATGCTAAAACAAATATAGACCACATTTAAATCAGCGCCAGAAGACTAACTAAAAACATTAAAAATAGACAGTTAAAGAAAAAACAGACACAAACAAAGTCATAGTCTTTTGAATGAAAAGATATTTAGTTTTAGTCATATTTAGTAATCTGAAATGTTTAATGTTAGTCTACATTTAGTTGACTAAATATCATGTGATTTCAGTGGACTAAATCTACATTTGATTTTGTCGACTAAAATGTATTTTGTTGTGAGCTTGTAGATCTGCTATCTTCACCTTAATTGGTCACATTCAGACCTGTACTTCGGTAGACTCTGTGGACTCGGGGACTGGACATTACTCTCTCTCTGATTGTCATCTCACCTGTCTAGACGGGTGGGACAACCAGGCTAGTACAGGATACCTCCCCCCTCCGCTATCCCCCACCGGTCCGCTCCGATCCCATCCCTGAGCCCTGTGTCCCCGGGAGAGAGACTCAAACCCAAAGGAGATTCGGCACTCGCCTCTGCGACCGAAAATCAATATGGCGGACATGCAAACAAAGTAGAAATGAAAATTTGGAACTGAAGACTGAAGAGCTAGGGAGCCCCTGAGTGGCCATGGTAATACAAATAAATGGTCTCGTCCGGACAAGATGTATGGCCACTCAGGGGCTCCGTACTACACCATGCAACTCAAAATGACATAATAAAAAAGAAATGCATGCGTGCACACAATAAACATAAAACCAGCTATAGCCTAATACAAATTAATCATCTGTCTGTCAGCATGACACTCTCACAGACGTAATCTAATTCATGCCATGTGTGCGTTACTTTAAGCCTCCCAATATCCAATTGATTTCAACGGAGTAGCTACAGTAGATTGTCACGCCACCTGTCTAGACGGGTGAGACAGTTTGAAGAATAAAACAAACTGACATTGACCACAGTTCCTGAACATTGTTTGATTATGCCGCAAAATAAATAAGTTGGCATGTTGTACTACTGTACTTGGCACAATATGATGTGATGTTTGTAAAGTATACAATACATGGGTGTTTGTCTATGAAAACACTGAAACACAACCCTAAGGCTAATCATATAATGATTTAGGAGATGGATGGATGGATGGCTGCCTGGCTGGCTGTCTGTCTCCGTCCGTCTGTCCGTTCGTCCGGGACTTTGAACAGGATGTTTCTTTATTGTTTTCAGCTTCAGATTCACAGAGCATGAATAAAAAGCACAGTACTGGTATAAATATAAGGAGCACACTTTAGCCTGCAGTACGATGGCCAACTGGCCAAGCAATGTAATGATGTGAAATGTGAAAGGGATTTCAGGGAGGTCATGACGAAGGCCATGGCCGTCGTTGCCCATGGCCTTGTGCTCCTCAGAAAAATGGCATTCCCTGAGGCCACGGTGGCCTAAATGCCCAAGCTGACTGTACCACTTTCTCCTCTTTCTTGTCAATATGTAGACTAAACACACACACACACACACACACACACACACACACAATTATGATTAGCCTATATCTCAAATAATTGCGATCAGGTGATTATGTAATGATAGTGACAGGTCTATCAACAGGTTTGAATGGAGAGGTTAGATGAGAACAAGTGCAAACTCACTGAATATGAAAAGGGGGGGGGGGGGGGGGGGTGTAGTCCTACACCTGCCATGTTGGGGACCAAACAGGTGTTGCAAACAAATTAATTAGTTCTACGCCAACAATTATTTACAGTTCGATACAAGGTCTGCTAAGAGGATTTATAGCCAAGAAAGCCTATGACACACAAATATACAGTACTATAGACCAGGCGCGTAGCGTGGATCAAATGATAGACTGGGGAAATTAGTATCGCGGGGGAGGGGGATTTTGCCGACGTGTCACGTGGGGGACCATTTAAAACAAAGGCGGCTTGCATGCTACTAAACAGACATTTGCAGCATGCACAAGGGCTGCCGAAGTAGGCCATCTTTTGTTGTTGTTCTTGTTTTTTCGCCCCCTCTCTTTGAAGTTAGACTGGGCCAGCTCTAAACTGACTGGGCCACGGCCCGTGTGGCCCAATGGACCCTACACCGGTGCTATAGATGCATTTCCACTTTCCAGACAACGTCACGCTGATAAGAACCTGTATGCCCGCGCTGGTTGGGGACAAAAGAAACATTAGGCTCAATGTAAAAGTCTATGGTCACAGCACTGGCGTGTAAAAATGCACCCCAACAAACTTTCAGAGGCTGTTTTCCTCCTAGTGTGGAAGAAGGAGGTTTAGGGTGGATGTTTCCTGTGATCTCCCGCTCTTGAAATACAGGGGTTTATGTTGTGTCAACTTGTGTGTAAACAGTAATACTGATTCTCAAAGAATTTGTCCCCCAAACCCCACCTCCAGTCGCCGAGGGAGCGCTTCCTATGATCACGGCTTCTTGATCGCGCAGCTGTAGCCCCTCAAACCTAATTTATGCTCCGCCGTGCGAATTAGGTGTTGCACACAGAGAACGGCCGAGAACAGCAGACCTCCAAGCTCACACAGTGGCCGCATCCACGCCGCAATGTGAGCTTGTATGTCGCGGCGTGCAATACTGTTGGAGGGGTGAAGTATATACCGTATGTCTCACTAGAGTGTGTTTCACCAGCCAACACACAAGAGGAGGTTGAATGAACTGAAACGAACGCACCCCAAAACAACAGGTTTGGGGATCTGTTGGAAATTGATTACATGCGTTTACAGTTTACCTTTAAAGGCCATCTCTGGTCTGGCCCCATCATATACCGGTATCTCTGACCTACTCCATCCATTATTGTGTACCAAAGTGAATTTTGAGGTCCTCAGACAAAGCTCTCCTAGATATCCCGGAAAATGGGATGGAGATCAAGCTTGCAGAGTCTGTGCCCCGGTTCAAATCCCTCCTGAAAACTCACTTTTATAAAGTAGCTTTTATCCCCCAAATGTGTTAACCTAATTATTATTATTATTATTATTATTATTATTAAAACTATATTTTCTTCTTCGAAGAAAGAAGCTATTTCCTCCAAATAACCATCTGACTATCCAATTGATTTCAACAGAGTAGCTACATTAGATTGTCAGCTGTCTACTACTTTGCTCTGGACATTGTTGGATTATGCTGCTAAATAAATATGTTGGCATGATGATCTAATACTGATCTACTACTGTCCATCATCCTCGATAGATGTGGCACTAAAGTACACACCTGGGTGTTTGTCTATGAAAACACTGTGACACACACACCCTTAAAGCTAATAATGTAAGGATATAAATGACCGACCACCACCACAAAAGACCAGCCAAACATCAGCAGGTATTTCATCTGAAAGGACACACTTCAAACTACTGGAGGTAAGCTTATACCATCTCATCTTTTCCAACTGCTTGATCACATGCATTTTTTTCTGTTTTGTCTCATTGTTGTGGTTGGCTTTAATAATGAACAATACATTGTTTTCCATTATTATCATCAGCATCATTTGTTCATGAAAATGTTTTTCACAGAAGATGAAGGCGTACATTGCTCTCACGGTGGTCTTTGCTCTGCTGGTTGGAACTGAAGTGAAACCAGCAGCTGGGGGTAAGACAAAACAATTACACTTTTGTCTTGATTACTGAATAAAAGGGTATCTTTGAAAAACAAACGAAAGGACGCGCACACTGTAGGAAACTTGGGGCGCCTATGTTTTCATTTCCACTAACAACAATGTAATACACGTCCTGGATGCCCCTGCCAACTGATTCAGTAGCGCAGCTCTGTTTTTGAGATATTATTGAACATCCATCCATCCATCCATCCATCCATCCATCTTATCCGTAGTCGGGTCACGGGGGCAACAGCTCCACCAGGGTGCTCCAGACTTCTCCAGAGCAACATTAGTGACTTCCTCCTGGGGGATCCTGAGACGTTCCAAGGCCAGTGAGTCGATGTGTTTCCTCCAACTGCGTCTTGGTCTGCCCCGGGGTCTCCTCCCAGTGGGACGTGTGTCGAGGACCTCCCTGGAGACACCCGAGAGGCATCCTAACCAGATACCCAAACCACCTTCTCCGTCCTCCCCTCACTCGTGATATTATTGAACAAACAATTGTAATGATTATTATCAGAATATAGAGCATTTTGTGAACACCTATTTTAACAAAAAAAAAAACGTAACCACCGTACGCATGGTGTCACGTCTGTTCAAATAGCACATGTGGTCCAGATCACAGCAGCACTTGAACTTAGCCTGCCGTGGCAGATTTGTCTGGTTTTCCAGGCTACACTTGAACAAGCCTAGCATTTCACCCAAACTTCATGGGTCTCTCTGGTGCGTTTGTGTTCATAGGCGTGACGGACGCTGAGAAGGAGGAGATTGTGAACAAGCACAATGAACTGAGAAGAGGCGTGCAGCCTACCGCCAGCAACATGCTGAAGATGGTAAGACACTATACTGGAGCTTTTATGCGATATGACATCTTCAACGACACCGCTCATATTAATGTAGAACACATGCAGCTGCATACCAGTTTAATACATTCCGCACCGCCGGTTAGGTTAGGGTTTAGGGTAGGGTGTCGGACTCATGACTGTTGGACTGTTAGTACGTCGGAAAACAAACATGCACGGGAACTCACAGGACAGATACACAGTGATACTGTAGATACACACATACATTAAACGGTAACCAGAAAAGAAGAAAAAAAAATCATATACAGTATATATACAGTATATATACAGTATATATATATTAAAAAGTGACTTTCAGGGAATATAAGATATCTAATATAAGATATCTAATTAGTAATTAATATTTCCATTGGGGTCCCTCAGTGTGTGTGTAATGTCCTGTTCTCTTGTTCTCACAGATGTGGAATGAGGAAGCTGCTGCCAACGCTCAGAAACATGCCGACAAGTGTGTCACAAAACACAGCACTGGTGCGGAAAGGAAAATCAGCAGTAAGACCCCTTTAACATTATTAATAACAATAATAATAATAATAATAATGTTATTTAATATAAGTATGTGTGATAAATTAGGGTTGCCAACTGTACCTTGAAATACGGAATCGTCCCTTATTTGGAAACTAAAAGGAATGGCTCTTATTGTGTCCGGGTATAGCTCAGTCGGTAGAGCTCTCGCCAGGCGAGTGCCCGGGAGTGGGCACTGCCTATACTCTGGGTATGCTTGAAATGCTGTAAGCACTATTCCTTATTGCTAATTATTAGTAGGCCTATTAGTATTATTAATTTGGATCGAAAGTGCTTGGGAGGGACAGCAAATAAACAAAACAAAACGTTTTCATGCAAACGTTTTCTGGTTATCATTAAAATGAATGCAGATCAAGCATTGGCGGGAATCAATCAACAGATTGATTGACTCTCTCTCTCTCTCTCTCTCTCTCTCTCTCTCTCTCTCTCTCTCTCTCTCTCTCTCTCTCTCTCTCTCTCTCTCCCCCCCCCTCCCTCCAGCCAGTGGTTGTGGTGAGAACATGTTCCTGTCCAGTAAGGAGCTGTCATGGACCGTTGCTACCCAGCACTGGTACAATGAGGTGAAGAACTTTGAGCACGGGGAGGGATCTGTCAATGGAAAAGCAGTGGGACACTTCACACAGGTACACACAAGAAATCCTCACGTTTCATATTCTCTCTGTGTGTGCGTGTGTGTGCGTTGGTCCGTCTGTGGCACCTATTGGCCCGATCGGCGTGAAACTGTGCATGCATACACTCACTGTAGGCCAGAGCAGAGGCCTGTTATAGCACCACCAGGAGGCAGAGTTCTGTTAAACACATATATTGGATATTACTCCTATACTGGTCCAAACATCACGTGAATTGGTACCCGTTATCTCTATAGTCATGTTATCAAGAGCGACCCATCCGATTTGTCATATTTCATCCTGATTGGCTATAAGACTAATACTTGGCCTGGCCGGATTCTAGTTTAAACCGTGATGTTGTGTTGTGTGTGTGTTTCACAGGTGGTGTGGTACAACTCCAACCAGGTCGGCTGTGCCATGACTCACTGCCCCGACGCAGATTCCCCGTACAAATACTACTACGTCTGTCAGTACTGTCCTGCGTAAGTACTACACCATGTACTACACACGCGCATCACTGGTTCTCAACGTCATTACAATTAAACATGCTCTGACAATGCACATGGCCCACCCATCTGACCACTTAACATTACATGGCAGTCGAAAGACCATGGTTTCACGCTTTCAAGATGTTCAAAATAGGCCGTTTAATATCTGATGTTCTCAGTGGCGTGCACAGACATTTAGAGGGGCAGGTGCTCAAGTTAAAAAAGGGCACCTTGTGCAGCGCGTGGAACCGGCCGGTTGCCTTAATCCATTTTGGGCGGGAACCCCTTTTGGTGTTAGCATTATGTTATGCTTTAGCTATTGAAAAATAGCAGATCTACAAGCTCATAGCGCGCCACCGAGTGGCGCGCTATGAGCTTGTAGGTCTGCTATTTTTGAAAAATCAAAAAGAAAATCAAAAAAAGTTTTTTTCTTTTTTTTTTCAAAAGGGCACATTGCCAAAAGGGCAGGGGGTGCTCTAGCACCCCCTAGTGTCTATCTGTGCACGCCACTGGATGTTCTGTCTCACTTTGCAGCGGTAATGTGGGTGGAATGAGTGAGCCCTACAAGTCCGGACCATCTTGCGGTGACTGTCCCAATGCCTGTGATGACAAGCTGTGCAGTAAGTCACCAAAATATTATAGAGGGTTTAAGACTGAAGAAGAGCAGTGTGCTTGCAAACGTCACTTTTCTGGTGGATGCTACAATAAAGTCTTAGAGGGGAGCTACGGTGTGCAAACTCATCTTTTTGCCTGCATGTTGAAGTTCTAATGGTATGTGGATGTGTGACCTACTTTGATACTTGTTGGTTGCAACAACAACATCACCATCAACTTAATGACCAATTATGTTATTCTCTGTCTGTCTGTGTCTCTGTCTGTGTGTGTGTGTGTGTGTGTGTGTGTGTGTGTGTGTGTGTGTGTGTGTGTGTCTCTCTCTCTCTCTCTCTCTCTCTCTCTCTCTCTCTCTCTCTCTCAGCCAACCCATGTCCTCATAAGGATAAGTTTGGCAACTGTCCTTCTCTGAAGGAGAAATGGACCTGCAGTCACCCCACCATCGCAGCCTGGTGCCAGGCCTCCTGCAAGTGCACCACTGAGATCATCTAAACGCCTGATCATATTCCTTATTATGCAAACCTATATGGCTATCATACTATCTGTCTCTCTGTCTCTATCTGTTTATTCATGCTTTCATTTTTTTATTTCATTGTGGGTTTTATTTTTTTATTTGGGAACCAATGATCTTCTATTCACAGCTGGCTGACGGAAAATCTAGACCTGGATCTGGACCTGGAAAAGAATATTTAAAAATATATGTTTATAGATTGGCAATTTTAATTTGACCTTGGATCCTATAGTTTCCTGAGACACTGCATGGTCTCGCTGCCTTTAATGCAGAGTATGTGTTTACCTTGCTTATTGTAAGTCACACTGGATAAGATGGTCTGCTAAATGCCTACATTGTATATTGTAGGTAACTACACAACCCCAAAAGCTTTAGCAAAATACTATTAATACAAAATAAATGGCAAGTAATATAAAGCTGTGGTTTTCAAACCTTTTCACATCACGGCCCATTATTTATTCGGCATTTGAGCCACGGACCACCATAATTTTGATGAGATTTAGCCTTGCACACCCAATAAGATTCTGTGCACAATTCCATGCAGTATTGATGTAGTACCATAGGAGAGATAACAGGTAAAATATCAAAATAACTAATTATTTTATAATAATTATAATAGCTGAATTACAAGCTTATAGTTACTACGAAAAAGACAAATACATACATAAATACATTATAAATACATTCATTTACAGGTCCTTGACAAGGTCAATGCTTTGAGAACCACTGGCATATACTCTAGGTATATCCAATGGAAATATTACGCTGCGCTTTTAGAAAATAAACATTATAGCTTGAGCATCACAATACTGTCTCTTGATTGTTTTTTATCAACTCTGGACTGAACAGCATAAAAGCACATGGTTTTTATTCTGTCCGTCTGTACCCACCGATTCATTGTGGAAATGGTGGAAAGGATTTCAGTTTGGACTTTTACTTTATAGTTGGGTCATTTCCAGAACTTCTGTGACTGTGAACTTTGCCTCCTGAGTCCTGACTGTCTGTTTCTGCAATTGGGTCTTACATCTCCTAAGTCGCACCATGGCAGAATGGTTATTAACAATGCTATTATGAAACGGTTATATACTACAAGGTTAATAAATAAGTGTTAAGATTGTGACACCGTGAAATTAAAACAAAGTTGGGCCAACTCGTAAGGAAACAAACTTCAGGAGGTGGAGTTGGTTCAGATTTCAATTCTCAGTTCTTAACTTTAAGTTGCACCAACTTACAATTTCACCATTTTTGGCAAGCTACACTGCTATAGATCAAAGTATGAATCAGTTTACAGTGTCCACACCGAGACATGTTGCTACTATATGGCTTCAGAACATTTTAGGGTTTTTGCCCTCTGGTGGAAAGTTGAAGACAGCACGATGGCAGCCCCTCGGTCAAATCCTGTCACATGTAATGTAACAATCAACAATCAACAATGATCAACGCAGGTCACACATGCCATTTAAAGGCAGGTGCTGAACTCTAAGAACATCAACAGGCAAAAAGATGAGTTTGCACACTGTAGGCTAGCACCCTTCTACAGTATGACTTTACTGTAGCATCCACCAGAAAGTTGACATTTCAAGCACACTGTTGTTCAGTCTTAAACTCTCTAACATTTCCGGTGACTTACTGCACAGGTTGTCGTCACAGGCATCGGGACAGTCGCCACAAGATGGTCCGAGCTTGTAGGGCTCACTCAACCCACCCACATTACCGCTGCAAAGTGGGACAGAACATCAGATATTAAACGTGATATCTGATGAGACCTTTCATGTCCATCAGCCTCAAGTGGTTCCAAACCTTTTCCAGATCAGGCCTACTTTGAACATCTTGAAAGTGTCCACGGCCATTCGGCTGCCATGTGGTCAGATGGGTGGACCATGTGCATTTTCAGAGCATGTTGAATTTGAATGATCCATTCGGACGCCTGGTGGTCCCCGGACCCCATGTTGAGAACCAGTGATGTAAAGTGTGACAGGTGATGCTGTTGCAGTGTACTTTTGATTGATGGAATACTTCAACATTTTGCAAATAGTACAGTAGGATAACACAAAAGGCCCTGAGGGCTTGTTTCCACTTTGATCCTGCGTATTCAATTAAGACATAGTACACAGTGGTGGGACAGTAGTACTTACGCCGGACAGTAATGACAAACGTAGTAGTAGTTGTAACACACGGTAACACACACAACAACTTACTGTTTAAACCAGTGTTCCTGTCAAGGACAGGGCCGTCATTTGGGGTCTAAGGGGATGTTAACTTTTACCCTTAGTGTTCACAAATTGTTTAAAAATAAATAATACACACACACACACACACACACACACACACACACACATTTCAATGCTAATACTTGCCAATACAAGTATTAGTGTCCCTAGGGGCAACGACACTAATAAGCATTAGTAAGCACTAATATGCATTAATGCTTACTTAATAAGCATATTCAATGAAACAATCAAAAACAGTTGAGCATTTCTTCTAGGACTGGGTGTAAGTGTACCTGGGTGAAGTGTCCCACCACGCTCTCTCGATCGATGGCCCCTTTCCCGTACTCCCAGTCCTTAATCTCACTGTACCAGGCCTCGATAGCAGTGTCCCATGTTCTGAAGTTAGTGCTCATGTACAGGTTCTCCCCACAACGAAGTTCTAGAGAATGCATCTTAGAAATCAAATCATGTGGATGTTGGGAACCACTAGCCACAAGCAACTCTTAGGGCAGATTCAGAACATGGTCCCGGGACCACTAGGCAAATGTTGTGATTAGTGGGAGTGCTGCGTACCCCCGGAGAGGATAATCTATTAATCACATTACCACGCATGATTAATAAATTAATGTTAAGGGGTCTTACTGCCGATTCTCCGGGGCTGTGTTTCATGGTGCAGTTGTTGGCCAATCTCTGTGCCTTGGTGGCAGCTTTCTTGTTCCAGCTCTGTGAGAGAGACAGGAAGTTAGACACACTGTCTGAATGTGAAGCAGGACAATGCTGAAAAGAGCACAAACGCTCTACATACCTGCCCTGGTTTGTAAATAGACGTGTATGTGTTCTGTACATTTCCCATAGCATTTGACAACGGTATGCAGCTGTATGTGTTTTACATAATGAGCGATGTTATTAAAGATGCCAAATCAAACCTCCAGTAGTGTCTTACCATCTTCAGCATGTTTCTGGCGGTCGGCTGCACATCTCTTCTCAGCTGGTTGTGTTTGTTCAGAATGCTGTCAGCTACAGTCGTGTTCTTGTGTTTCTCAGTGGGTTTCCGTTCCTCCGTTGGTTTTTGGTTTTTCTGTGGGTTTCGCTGTGGGTTTGGGTTTCTCTGTGGGTTTGGTTTTCTCTGTGGGTTTGGGTTTCTCTGTGGGTTTGGGCTTCTCTGTGGGTTTGGGTTTCTCTGTGGGTTCGGGTTTCTCTGTGGGTTTGGGTTCCTCCATGGTGGGGTTGTCTCTGGTTGATCCGTCCACACAGCCAAGTATAAATCACAAAATCAGACGTTATACCATAAACTGTAGATTTAGTTGACTAACTCAATACTAGACTAAAGGTAAAACATTTCAGATGACTACAACAAAAGGAATTTTATAAAAACAAATTAGCTGTCAAAATTAATTAATTGGATTTGGACTGTGACAGTATATCCACTCTGTCACTGTGCTGCTGTGCTGTAAACAGCACATGCTCGGCCTGGGCCATGGCTTAATGGTCCAGGCACCTTGGCTGGTAATCCAGTCTGGCAGTGTGCCGCGGGTTCGACTCCCGATCCCGACGGCCTTTACTGCATGTCACCCCCCCATCTCTTTCCCCATTTCCTGTCAGCCTACTGTCTGTCCCTCCATAAAAAATATAAAATAAAGGCGAAAGCCACAAAAAAAAAACAGCACATGCTCATGGGTTCACAACTTCACACTTGTTGAGTGGTGTATTGGTACAAACGATATACACATGTTTAAGTTAGTTATTCAAGAAAGATATCACAAACAAATAAGGATATCTCTCTCTATCTCACCTTGGTGCTGGCAACCCTAAATATGTCCAACTTTCCTGTATTATAGTGTCTATTCTGTCCTTCTTTCCCTTATCCCTTGTTCAGTTGGTTTGAACCATTTTGGCTGCAATCAGTGGTTGGCTACAGGTGTGTCTCCTTGAAAGCCTATATAATGACCTGAGCCCCATTTCGACACATTTAGGGTTGCCAGCACCACGGTGAGATAGAGAGAGATATCCTTATTTGTTTGTGATAGCTTTCTTGAATAACTAACTTAAACATGTGTATATCGTTTGTACCAATACACCACTCAACAAGTGTGAACCTATGAGCATGTGCTGTTTACAGCACAGCAGCACAGTGACAGAGTGGATATACTGTCACAGTCCAAATCCAGTTTTAATTTTGACAGCTAATTTGTTTTTATAAAATTCCTTTAGTTGTAGTCATCTGAAATGTTTTACTTTTAGTCTAGTATTGAGTTAGTCAACTACATTTACAGTTTATGGTATAACGTCTGATTTTGTGATTTATACTTTGCTGTGTGGTGAAAAGAGCCAATCTAAAAGTTCAGATATTTTCAGCTAAAATTTAATTGGACTAGGATGTTTCCTTGTGGATTTCACCAGTGGTGGAAACTAACTAAGTTGTACTTAAGTACAGTTTTGAGGTATTTTTACTTTACTTAAGTATTTCCAATATCCAATACTTTTACTTCTACTCCACTACATTATTTCACAGCTTTAGATAGTTACTTTGTAGATTTTGATTATTATTACAAAACATATTTGGAAATAGCCGATGCAAGCTCACAATGTGTTGCGATGTGACGCATTGAGCTTGTAGATCTATTTTCAAAAGGTTTTTACATATTTGAAAACCTGAAATGAGACATTCTGCATAAAGAG
The DNA here is from genome assembly GCF_951216825.1 of Electrona antarctica. Lineage (NCBI taxonomy): Eukaryota > Metazoa > Chordata > Actinopteri > Myctophiformes > Myctophidae > Electrona > Electrona antarctica. The sequence goes on from NC_136798.1 coordinate 35,013,547, forward strand.
TACTTTCTACTTTTGGTACATTTTTATGCAATACTTCTACTTACTAAAGTAGATTTTAAATTCCAGACTTCTACTTGTAACAGAGTACTTCTATATTGCAGTATTGATACTTTTACTTAAGTAAAACATTGGAGTACTTTTTCGACCACTGGTTTTCAGAGGATGAAGGTGCACATAATGCACATTGCTCCCACGGTGCTCCTTGCTCTCCTGGTTGGAACCAAAGTAACAGCAGCTGGGAATGCAAAAACTGAGGGTAAGTAGTAGTACAAATATTGGGCAAAAACTTGCCTCGATTAAGCAATATTACACGAGAGGGTGTGCTTTACTGTCATTATAATGCACGCTTGACAGTTGCCCTTAAAAAAAAAACATTTAAACAAAAAAAAATCATATTTTTTAAATGACAAGTAGCCACTACGACCACAAATGTCCAAAGAAAATCACTAACCTATAGCGACAGTCGGTTGCGCTCTAAGAGAACAGGGCTGATGATTTTTATGTTTTGATTTGGTGTTCATCATTCATGGCTAGCTGTTTCAACCAATCAGATTTTCTGATTGGTTGCCAAAGCGATTAAAATACAGCTGCAAGCAGCTATACAGAGGCCAAGCAATGCCCTCTACAATATGCATTTTCTGATGTAGGCTTTGTTTTTATCCACATTCAAAGTTCTCGCCAACTGGGAATTTAGATTATGGTCCAGAGATTGTTTAATGTGTAGAAAGTTAAGGTAGATCAAATAAATCAGGAGTGAAATTTTTTTCAATGTTTTTTTCCACAAAATGGTGGAAAAAAGGGTGGAGCTAATGGATAGCTAAAGCAATAGCTAAAGTATAACCTATCCATCGGCGTTTCCAGTCATCTCGGTTCTCCATACATCTGGCCAGCTCCTTTGTGCTTTCCGCACCAGTATCTTTCTTTAGTACGTCCACGTAGGTAGGTGTGGGACGTCCTCTCGATCGATGCCCGTGTGTTGGTTCCCACAGTACAAGCTTTTTGGCCCGGAGTTCTTGGTGTCGGTGGCAGTGGCCAGCTAGTCTCATCCTCCTTACTGCTATCTTCTCTGTAACACTTGGTAATGTCCCGTACAGACGCTTGTTGGTGATGTGCTCGTCCTGGTTGATGTTATGTACCACACGTAACATTCTGGTGTAGCACCCGTCCAGGGATTTCTGTAGGGCTTGTGTTAGTGTCCAGCATTCACAGCCATAGAGGAGGACGGGACTCCACGGTCGCAGAGAAGAAACTGATCTTGATGTGTCGGGGGAGGTTGGATTTCCACACACTGGTCATGCCATTAAGAGCTCGCCAGGCAAGTGCCTTCCTCACTTTAAGGTCCTTCTCTGTGGAGTCGACCCATGCGCCCAGGTATTTGAAGTCACTGACCTTCTTTAAGACAGTACCTTCTATTGTTGTTAGGGGCAGATGTTCTTGAAGCCAAACAAATGTTCTGAAGCCAATCTTGTAATATCAGGCTACATTTCACTTAAATGTCAGAGCTTAACTCGGCATGTAAATATGACATAAATGCAATAGTTTAAGTGTAATTGATATTATGTCCATGTTGCTTGTGTATACAAGGATAAGTACAGTTTATAAATGCAACAGACCACAACAAAGCAAATCTTTCAGGGCTGTTTTCTCAAGTCTCTCTCTGTGCAAGACATCATATCCATATCTCCACAACTAGTGGGTCAGTCTGCACAACCAATGTCAAGTTGAAGCTAGGATTCCCTGCTGTCATGTGACATGAGAAATCCAATGACTTACTGTTTCGCAATTGGTGGGTCACGTATCGCCATCAACTCGATGACCTCTCATGCTGTCATTGTCTGTCTCTCTCACTCAGCCAACCCATGTCCCTATAAGGATAAGAACAGCAACTGTCCTTCTCTGAAGGAGGAATATACCTGTGATCAACAAGCCGTCACAGTTTGGTGCCAGGCCTCCTGCAAATGCACCACTGAGATCATCTAAACGCATCATGTCGTCTCCAAACGAATCCTTGACATGAGAGTTGGTGTAGAAGCCAGTGGTTCTGAATGTACTGCATATCCAATGTAAATATCAGGCTACTTCTCTGTGCTTTTAGTAAATAAAGCAACCTTTATAGATTGCAATACTGACTTTTGCGTTCTTTGTGCCTGTTTTTGTAAAATAAATATGTTCATACTGCCATCTCAAATCAAATTTGTGGCCTATCAGATTGGTTTGAACAAGTCTGAAAAGCATAAAAACAGCATGTAAACTTTTTAAATATCTTTATCAGCTACAGGTATGAACACTCCTAGGTGGTTTGAAACGTGATCTGATTTCTAAACATGTCTCGGTGTGTACACTGTAAACTGATCTATAGCAGTGTAGCTTGCCAAAACTGGTGCAACTGCAAGCTCAAAAGTGTAAAATGTAACTTCAAGGATTTAAAGTTGCTACAATGTGAAATTGTAAGTTGGTGCAACTTAACGTTAAGAATTGTAATCTGAACCAACTCCACACCACCTCCTGAAGTTTGTTTCCTTACGAGTTGGCCCAACACGCATTTATTAACCTTACTTGTAGTATATAACCGTTTTATAATAGCATTGTTAACCATTCTGCCATGGTGCGACTTAGGAGATGTAAGACCCAATTGCAGAAACTGACAGTCAGGAGGCAGAGCAGGTCAAATGAACACTGATTTATTCTCTGGAAACGCACAGGTAACAGGACTGGAACATAACGCCATAAACAACATCTAAGATCTGGCAGGGAACACAAGGAACTGAGGGTTTAAGTAGACACAGGATAACAATACACAGGTGAACAGACCTAACAATCAACACAGGGATTGGCTGGGAGACTAACAGGACACAGGTGGAGAACTAGTAATCACAGGTAGGAGACGACAGCAAACGGTAATTAGGGAAAACAGACTGATATGACAGTACCTCCCCCAAGGAATGGATCCTAGACATTCCAAAAACCTTACCTGACACACCGTGACACATTAATTTGCCGTTCAGGCACTTCTAGGATGCTTATTAACTTTGTAGATGCATTGTTGACATTTGTAGTAGTTATAAGACAATTTATTATAACCAATATTTTATAAACCCTGTCTGTGGTGCACACATAAAGCCCAAGTAGATGCTGAAATGACCACAGAAACACATTTCTAAAGTGAAATGACCCTACAGATTAAGCATTAATAAAAGCCTTAAGTCTCTTAATGTAGTTTCATAGCATTGCAAACACATTGCTTCCATGTCGCCCTAACTTGCCTATTATGTCAGGTGTTCCTTTACCAAGTTGTGTTATTTACATTTCAACTAACATTACAAGTTAGTTATTTTGCAGCAGTGTTAATTCTGTCGACTAAAACTTCATGTTTGGTTGTGTGCAGGTGTCACACTCCGAATATAGCTGTGAGCTTGAAGATCTTTTCGGCACACAGCCGAGTATAAATCAGGCATTTCTTTCAACGCCATCACGGCCTGCCAAAATAGGTTTTAGTCGACTAAATCAACGAATCCACTCAGTCACCAGCCTCCGCTCTCCACGGTCACATAAGTTCTGGAACTATAAAGTAAAAGTCCAAACTGAAATCCTTTCCACCATTTCACTGTTTTTCCCACAATGTATCAGTCCGGTGGGTACAGACTAACAGATTAAAAACCATGTGCTTTTATGCTTTTCAGAGTCAGTATTGTGATGCTCAAGATAATGTTTATTTTATAAAAGCGCAGGGTAATATTTCCATTGGATATACATAGAGGTTCTCAAAGTATTGACCTTGTCTACATGTAAAAGTGCCCAAAGTTGAAGGGCAGAGCTTCAACTTCAGCTACCCAGTACCCAAGGTTGAAGCCCTTCAACTTTGGGCAGATCTACAAGCTCGTAGTGCGGCACCGAGTGCCATGCTACGAGCTTGTAGATCTGCTATTTTTCAGTGGGGTACATTGAATCACTGGTCCTGGGTCAATCCAAGGGCTACCACTCCACTCTCTTGATATGTTGTTCCCCAACTCTTGGAGAGTATTTAGGCCTTTTACTGGAGGTCCCAGCCCCTAAAATGACCCCAGGAGGAAGTGTTGACCTTTACTGAATTGCGCACCTAAATTCAGATTTGGGAACCGTAGCATGTGGTTTTTAAGTGGTGGGCCTCGGGTCATCCTAGGGGCTAGAAGGTCCAGGGAAAGGCCTAAATACTCTCCAAGAGTTGGGAAAGAACATATCAAGAGAGTGGTGGTAGGCCCTCTTATTGACCCAGGACCATTGCGATGCGATGTACCCCATATTGAGGGCTCAAGTCAAGGCCTAGATTTAGGGTGAAATTGAACCAGTCACCCTGCAGGCATACAAAGGCCTAGGGTTCCCAGATTGCAAAATGTCGTTCCTCCATCTTGGGAGAGTATGCCTTTCCCTGGACCTTCTAGCCACTAAGATGACCCCAGGCCCACCACTTAAAGACCACATGTTAGGGTGCCCAACGTTGAAGGAAGGTGGTCAAATGAACTGAAACTGAGGCAGAGTGCCCAAAGTTGAAAGAAGATGGTCAAATTAACTGAAGTTTAAGCTTTGCCCCTGGGGGCCCCTGAGGGCCCAGAATGCCCAACGAAGGACACAGTGCTCTATTGGGATGTGGGAATAATATATTGAAAGATTGGAGCACAGATCTGTCAGGAAAGAAATATGATCCTAATGGCCCAAATAATGGGGAAGAGTGTTTGACTTATAGCCTGCAACACGATCTGTGAATCTTAGGCTGATTAGAGACGTTTTTTTCCTGACAGATCTGCGGGTACTGTGTGTACGAGCCATAACAAATAGAATACACTCGGGTTTCTCAACATTTTCCGACCACTGAACCCCTTCGACCCCAAAGGTTCAACTGAAGTAGGCAAGAAGAAGAAAGTCAGTATTGTAATGCTCAATCGATAAATGCTGTTTTATTTTCTGAAAGCACAAGAATGATATTTCCATTATACAGTAGAGCAATGGTTCAAGTAGAGAAATAAGTTCAAGGTCTCCCCTTAACTCCAAAAGTGTACAGTGGGTCCATTTGGTTCCATTTGTACACAGTTGCAGACCAGGGTCAACTTAGAACCCCTATTCCCTGGAATGCACTTTCCACACTACAAGCTCAAACAGCTGAAGTATAAAATACGATGGTAAAACCGCTTTTGATGCTGTATTAACTAATTCAAGGACCCCTGGGGGTCCTCCGACCCCATTTTGAGAAGCGGTGGTATATGTGTACACGTACAGTATGATAGAGACAGAAAGACAGAGAGACAGATAGTATGATAGCCATATAGGTTTGCATAATAAAGAATGTCATTGAATGTGGATTAAATCGTGTTTCTTGTGATGCGTGTGGAGTCGGCGTTGGCAGGCGTTTAGATGATCTCCCCACTCTTGCACTTGCAGGTGGCCTCGCACTTGTCTGCCCTCTCTTTGCACCCCCAAGCCCCCAGCTCAGCACAGTTGTTGTAATAATCCGTATAGTTACATGCGTTGGCTGATAGAGAGAGAGAGAGAGTGAGTAACAGGAGTGTCCATGTCTATCTACTATAGCTCTTTATTAAACAGAACAAACATTTTCAGGTCGGGATACCAATTTGATCCAATCAGAATAGAGAACTAATAGAAGTCAGGATGCAGATTAAACAACTGAAATGGGAAGTGGTGACACAAAGCAACCAAAATTGGAACTGGAACCCCATAAAAAAACGAAGCTGATGATAAATGGGTACTTGTTCTGATTGGCCTTTTTTTCCCCAGAATAAAGTGTTTTACCTAATTTTAACAAAAGAAGAAAAGAAAATCGCGGTCACTTACTGCACAGCTTGTCATCACAATCGTTGGGACAGTCACCACAAGCTGGTCCAGCCTTGTAGGGGTGAGTGTACTGGTAGTTACCACTGAAATGAGGGAAACAACATCAAATACTAAACATCATCTGATGAGATATCTACACTAGTGGTTCCAAACCTTTAATAAATAAAATAAAATAAAAGTCTTCTGAAAGAATATATTTTCAAAGATTTGTGCCACATTTTCACGATATTTCAAAAATAGCAGACCTACAAGTTCATAGCGTGCCACTGAGTGGCGCGCTATGAACTTGTAGGTCTTGTAGATCTGCTATTTTTCAATAGCTAAAGTATAACATAATGCTTAGTTAAAACACCAAAAGGGGTTCCCGTCCAGAATGGGTTAAATTAACACTGGGGATCTGCTATTTTTTGAGTGGTGCCTGCAACACGATCTGTGAATCTTAGGCTGATTAGAGACGTTTTTTCCCTGACAGATCTGCGGGTACTGTGTGTACGAGCCATAACAAATATGGCTGTGACAGTACTGTACTGTACTGTACTGTATTTGGAGTTTAGGTATAGGGAAGCATTCAGGTCAGACACAGATATTTGTACACAGTGTTGGGACAGTAGTACTTACGGTGAACAGTACTGACACACATAGATGTATTTGTACTTGGCGTCGGGGCAGTGGGCCACGGCACATCCTATCTGGTTGGAGCGATACCACACAACCTGTAGAACACACACACACACACACACACACACACACACACACCGTGTAGTGTTTAGCCTCAAATAATTATCGTTACTTTTTTATATTTTGATGCCAATACTTTAAAAGTTTGGAGATAGGAGATAGTGTAGTGTTTCTCAAACCTTTTCATACCAAGGACCCCTAAATCGACATTCATTAGCCTGCGGACCCCATTTTAAAAGATATGCCAGGGACCCCCATAAGAGAAGATTTGTATGACGGTTCTAGCAGTGATTCTCAACCATTTTCATTTCAAGCACCCCTAGTTGGGCTACGGACCCCCCATTTAATGGCATTTTTCTCTCTGGGACCCCAATTTGACAATTTAACTCTGAGAGTGTACAAATGGAACCAAACGGACCCGTTAGGGTCACCCATCAAGGACCCCTGGGGGAACCAGCACAGTAGTGTACCTGTGTGAAGTGTCCCACTGTTTCTCCATCGACAGAGCCCTCCCCGTACTTCCAGTCCTTCACCTCATCGTACCACATCTGGATCTTATCGGCCCATGAGCTCTCTTTATGGCTGTGGCCCATGGCTATGTTCTCACCACAACCACTGGCTAGAGAGAGACAGACAGACAGGGGGGGAGGGAGGGAGGGAGAGTTTGAAAACATGACTAATTTGACAAGAAACCATATAGACCAGTTTTACACCAGCTGGAACCACCAGTGGTCCTTGAGGGTGGTTCCAGGTGGTCCCCTTGAGCTAAATGATGAGTTGGTAAAAAAAAGAACCCTTGTAGTTCTTAAACTCCTTACTGCTGATTGTCCTGTCCGCGGCGTTGCTGTGTTTCAAGGCACACTGTGACTTGTCGGCCCATCTCTGAGCATTGGCAGCAGCTTCCTCACTCCACGACTGAGAGAACGAGAGGACATGAGAGGATGTGTGTTTACTATAGCACAATGATAACGGTATGCATGTTCTACATGATATGAGCGATGATGTCAGATCAAAGCTCCAGTACTGTCTTACCATCTTCAGCATGTTGCTGGCGGTAGGCTTCACACCTCTTCTCAGCTCGTTGTGTCTGTTCACGATGTATGCCTTGTCAGCTTCGGTCATCTCTACACCTACATGAACACACCAGAAAGACCCCAAAAATATATAACAATATATAATATCCCACGATTTTGTAACCCATTTTTCACTCTGTGCCAATTGCCTAAGCTGTAATCCTGGGCTCTACTCTCCCTCTGCCAACCTGGGGAGAGCCCCGAACTGAGCTCATGCTTCCTTCAATGCATGAGGAGTGAGCAGGCCGCCTCGTATCACCTGACAGGGGGGAGTTTCTCCGGTAGGACGTGGCATGTGGAAGGAACACGCTTTTCCAACCAAGTCCTTTCCCCTCCATCAGGTGCCCCGGATTCAGTATAGAGACTTAGAGAGCAGGATTACTGCATGTTTTTTTTGTGAGGGTACCTACCCTAGGGGACACGGGGAGAACCTGTGAGGGTACCTACCCTAGGGGACACGGGGAGAACCCGTGAGGGTACCTACCCTAGGGGACACGGGGAGAACCTGTGAGGGTACCTACCCTAGGGGACACGGGGAGAACATGTAAACTCCACACAGAAAGGCCCTTTCACCAAGAGTAATAATATTACTATGGACTGTTTGAAAGTTATTATTAGCCTATATGTGTTCTGTATATCTCGGCTACATTAAAAATGAGGGCCTGCCGCTCAACTGTATTGTATGATGATGATGACATATACTACAAGTATTGCACTTTTTAAACGTCTGATTCATTGGGCGGCCCATCGGGCATATGCCCTCATTGCCCTGTACGTCAAGTGGCCAGTCCAGGCCTATTTCATTTTAGATGGTGGTCGGCCACAAACTCAGGCACAACTGGCCAATAAAAATATATTGAATCTGTTCAGAATTTGGCTTCTCACATCTTTCCACAAAACAATAGAAAAGGCTCAATAGTGGGCACGGTGGCACAGTTGGTAGTGCTGTCGCCTCACAGCTAGAAAGTCCTGGGTTTGATTCCCGCTCGGGACGCTGTGGGTGCTGGCGTTAAAAAAAACATGCTGTAATTCTGGTCTCTAAACTGCCTCCCCCTGGCCAGCCGGGGTGCCTGATGGAGGGGAAAGGAACTGGTTGGAATAACGTGTTCCTTCCACGCGCTACGTCCAACCAGGGAAACTCCCCCCTGTCAGGTGTAAAGGAGCAACTTGGACACTCAGGCATGAAGGAAGCATGAGTTCAAGTCCGTTGCTCTCCCCATGTCCCCCATATATGGGGACTAGGTTGGCGGAGGGTGTGTAGAGCCCATGATCACATTAGATAATTGACACAGAGGTGAAAAAATGGGTTACAAAATCGTGGGATAAAAAATATAAAAAAAGAAAATAGTGGGCTCGATAAAAGCCTGGATCAATAACCAAGGTCCTATGGTGCTCATTATCAATAAAAAAACCCAACAAGCTAAATCCCTGGTGGCGGTGGCTTAGGGGTAGAGTGGCCAGATGGGAACCACAAGGTTGCCAGTTTGAACCTGGGCTCCCCCAGAGTTGGTGTCGAAGTGTCCTTGAGCAAGACACTGAGCCCCAATTGCTCCTGATGTGCAAGTTGGTGCCTTGCATGGCTTCCTCTGTATCGGCGTATGTATGAAAGTGTGTGTGAATGGGTGAATGTAATGCACCATTTACCAGGTAATAAGGGAGCATACGGTAGTATGGAATCAGTAATAAGGCTGATTTTCTTACCTTCAGCTTCAGTTCCAGCCAGGACAGCAAAAAGCACTGTGAGAACAATGTACACCTTCATCCTGTGTGAAAACCATAAGAAAACATCATGTTCTGAGTAGACAGACAGACAGACAGACAGACAGACCAAGGAGCAAATTGTACAAATGTACTATTAGGCTAATGATGGAAAGATGATCCGCTGAAAGTAGACAAAACTTACCTCCAATAGTTGTGTGTCCTTTCAGATGAAATAACGACTGCTGTTGAATGGTATCGGCTGGTCTTATGGTGGTGGTGGTATTTATATCCTTACATTATTAGGACATTAGGTGTGTCTGTGTGTGTCTGTGTTGGCATAGATAAACAGCCAGGGCATGCAGTATGTACTTTAGTGTCACATGAATCATCATGTGCCAATATACAGTGATCAAACAATGCTGTGGAACTGTGGTCAACATCAATTAGTTTTATTCTTTAAACATGTGTAAACAGGCGAGTTCAGGGCTGTACTGTAGGTACTCTGTTGAAATCAATTGGATATTGGGAGGCTATGTGGATATAGGATGACAAGATGTCACCCTTTGCGTGGGACAGTCCCTTATTTCCAAGACTTGTCAGGCGTCCCACAAATTGAGACCCTGTCCCACATTGTGACTGTCAGATATCAGTGTTCAAATGCCCTAATGTGAGTCCCCTAATAGTTGGCTTTCAATTGTAAAGCTCTCTCTCCCCTAGGTTATAAAACAGCATACACAATGTGAGACGCCAGAGGGGTTTAACAGTTCTACTGCTTATTCCGTGTTTCCCGCGTTATAATCAAATATCCTACGCTGCCTGGATTGTTTTATTGCCTTTAGATCATACGCTGTAGTATTTGGGCGTAGTCAGACAAAACCTCCGTCCACTTGCATTGGACTCAATTTCCCAGAAGCCCTAGCAGCCCAGCATAAGTTTCGATTTCCGGTTTCGTCATCATAACATGAAGCTCTCTCCCCCTGCTCCGCGGAACGATTGACTTTCTTTTTTATTATTAAAATTCGGCGATTTAGACACATAAAACAAATAGCGGGAAACGCTTAATAAGCAGGGCATATCGTTTGATCAATCAATTTAAGGCCCTGAAACTGTTTTAATAACAAAATGACAGGCAATATTAGGCCTATATGGTCGAATATGACATCAAGGCATTTAATAGCAAACTAAGTAATAATTTGCTAACCCAGCTGCCCCGTCCCCTGTCCCACTTGTCCCACACAAGAGATACTTCTGTCCCTCAAATGAACAATTTTGATCTGGTAGGCTATGTGGAGGAACAAATGATGAAGTATAGTACTACCAACACTGAACCCCTTTGACATCAAAGATTCAACTGAAGTAGCTCTACGATTAAAACAGCAATATGAATACATGTTTCAATTTTCTGGTTTAAAAGGCTAGGCTACACGTGTACAGCATTAGTGAACAGTTTAACTCCGTCTCACTTCATATACTCAGTCTCACACTATTTCTGCATTGCTAAAGCCATAGGCGGTTTTAGGCTCTCCCAGCAGGGGGGGGGAACAGATGTTTCTTTGTTTTTCTATTAGGGGGGGGGGGGGGGGGCATACTACATCATGTAAATTAGTATAAATGAGTATATATATTATTTTGTGGGGCCACCAGGGAGGGGGACACGTGCCCTGGGCCCCCACTAAAATCGACTATGGCTAAAGCTGCTCAGCTCAGCTGCTGTTACTGTTTCAATTCCATGCCAGTATCAAACAACACTGTGAGAGCCTACACCTTCATGCGGTGTGAAAACCATTTACAATTACAGGGACACAGGGACACATTTAATCCGGAGCGATTAACAGTATTAAAAGCTTTAAAGTTTAGGTAAACACAAGGTAATCAAATGCACGGAGACATGAAAACCATGAGCAAACATCCTGTTAAAAATGTGTTTAGTTTATCTTCTGTGCGTTGACTGGATACTCCCAACATTGTGAAGTTGGACGGTTGGACGGTGAGTCGGCCACGTTTGTGTCTTAACCGGCCACGTACAGTATGTTGGACTGTTGGCACGTCGGACTAACGTATGCCCACCGTGTTAACCGGGGGGACCGGGCTTTTGTGGCCCGTGTACCTTTTCCCTGGAATGCCAGTCGCTTTAAAAAACACATCTGTATGTTACGTTTTTTCTCTACGGATGGATATGTGCAGTTTTAATGTTTTTGTTTTCTTATTTTTCTCTCTTGTTGATGTGTGCTGTATTTTGTCTTTAAATCACTTTGTAACTATGTTTGGAAAAATGCTGTACAAATACAATTCTTTCAAAATTCATTCGATATGTCCGCTTTGGAAATATAGTTATTTAGCCGCTAAGAAATACTTTTAAAATGTCATGGAAGATATGAAGGCCATCTGTGGCTGAAATGCCGTGACTTGTGTGCCATGTAATGTCTGTGTTTTAAGTAAACAAAACACTGAGGAGCAATGCCGTTGTGCAAACCTGTATTATTTTTATCTGTCATTTTGTGTCCAGCACCATCAACAAACTGGATGTGTGCACTGCACAGCCCACTGCTTTAAACTTTGATGGCCACGGCCCCTCGGTTTGGCCTTCTGCCCCTGAAGTGTTGATTTTGACAGTCATAGTCTTTTGTAATTTATAATTTTTATAGATTTTTTTGCATTTTGACAGCATACAGTACATTGTGCATAAATCAAGTGGCTTCTGTCCCAACATTGGGTCAGAAGCCACTTGATGGCACAAATGCAGTGACGGGAGGGGCACCAAAATGTGGTGTTTTGATTGGTTAATGGGGGCACTCCCTTATTATAAAAGTACAAACTTTTGTGTATGTTCACATGACCTGATGAAGATCAAATAGATCGAAACGTTGTCAGAATTCTCAATAAAGAAGGTATTTTGTTATACCTGTGCAGGTGTGCGGACTCCGTCCAATATCTACGGAAGTTTCTTTAGCCCAGCACCCAGCCTGTCGATGTGCGTATTCTCCGTCCGCTCCCAACATTGGGTCAGCCCATAGTATGCTAAAACAAATATAGATCACATTTAAATCAGCGCCAGAAGAATAACTAAAAACATTAAAAATAGACTGTTAAAGAAAAAACAGACACAAACAAAGTCATAGTCTTTTGAATGAAAAGATATTTAGTTTTAGTCATATTTAGTAATCTGAAATGTTTAATGTTAGTCTACATTTAGTTGACTAAATATCATGTGATTTCAGTGGACTAAATCTACATTTGATTTTGTCGACTAAAATGTATTTTATTGTGAGCTTGTAGATCTGCTATCTTCACCTTCATTGGTCGCATTCAGACCTGTACTTCGGTAGACTCTGTGGACTCTGGGACTGGACATTACTCTCTCTCTGATTGTCATCTCACCTGTCTAGACGGGTGAGACAACCAGGCTAGTACAGGATACCTCCCCCCTCCGCTATCCCCCACCGGTCTGCTCCGATCCCATCCCTGAGCCCTGTGTCCCCGGGAGAGAGACTCAAACCCAAAGGAGATTCAGCACTCGCCTCTGCGACCGAAAATCAATATGGCGGACATGCAAACAAAGTAGAAATGAAAATTTGGAACTGAAGACTGAAGAGCTAGGGAGCCCCTGAGTGGCCATGGTAATACAAATAAATGGTCTCGTCCGGACAAGATGTATGGCCACTCAGGGGCTCCGTACTACACCATGCAACTCAAAATGACATAATAAAAAAGAAATGCATGCGTGCACACAATAAACATAAAACCAGCTATAGCCTAATACAAATTAATCATCTGTCTGTCAGCATGACACTCTCACAGACGTAATCTAATTCATGCCATGTGTGCGTAACTGGTATTACTTTAAGCCTCCCAATATCCAATTGATTTCAATGGAGTAGCTACAGTAGATTGTCACGCCACCTGTCTAGACGGGTGAGACAGTTTGAAGAATAAAACAAACTGACATTGACCACAGTTCCTGAACATTGTTTGATTATGCCGCAAAATAAATAAGTTGGCATGTTGTACTACTGTACTTGGCACAATATGATGTGATGTTTGTAAAGTATACAATACATGGGTGTTTGTCTATGAAAACACTGAAACACAACCCTAAGGCTAATCATATAATGATTTAGGAGATGGATGGATGGCTGCCTGGCTGGCTGTCTGTCTCCGTCTGTCTGTCCGTCCGTCCGGGACTTTGAACAGGATGTTTCTTTATGGTTTTCAGATTCAGATTCACAGAGCATGAATAAAAACCACAGTACTGGTATAAATATAAGGAGCAAACTTTAGCCTGCAGTACGATGGCCAACTGGCCAAGCAATGTAATGATGTGAAATGTGAAAGGGATTTCAGGGAGGTCATGACGAAGGCCATGGCCGTCGTTGCCCCTCAGTTTGGCCTTGTGCTCCTCAGAAAAATGGCATTCCCTGAGGCCACAGTGGCCTAAATGCCCAAGCTGACTGTACCACTTTCTCCTCTGTCTCTTTCTTGTCAATATGTAGACTAAAATCAAATTTTATTGATGACCTTCCTGGCATTTGGCCTTTTGTGCCCACCAAAACACCAAAGGCCAGTTGCCCCTAAAATGACACACACACAAACACACATGCGCGCGCACACTCACACGCACGCACGCACGCGCACGCACGCGCGCGCGCGCGTGTGTGTGTGTGCGCACACACACACACACACACACACACACAATTATGATTAGCCTATATCTCAAAAAATTGTGATCAGGTGATTATGTAATGATAGTGACAGGTCTATCAACAGGTTTAAATGGAGAGGGTAGCGCATCTCCGGCCGATAGGTGTTAACGATTTTGCCGACGTGTCACGTGGGGGACCATTTAAAACAAAGGCGGCTTGCATGCTACTAAACAGACATTTGCAGCATGCACAAGGGCTGCCGAAGTAGGCCATCTTTTGTTGTTGTTCTTGTTTTTTCGCCCCCTCTCTTTGAAGTTAGACTGGGCCAGCTCTAAACTGACTGGGCCACGGCCCGTGTGGCCCAATGGACCCTACGCCGGTGCTATAGATGCATTTCCACTTTCCAGACAACGTCACGCTGATAAGAACCTGTATGCCCGCGCTGGTTGGGGACAAAAGAAACATTAGGCTCAATGTAAAAGTCTATGGTCACAGCACTGGCGTGTAAAAATGCACCCCAACAAACGTTCAGAGGCTGTTTTCCTCCTAGTGTGGAAGAAGGAGGTTTAGGGTGGATGTTTCCTGTGATCTCCCGCTCTTGAAATACAGGGGTTTATGTTGTGTCAACTTGTGTGTAAACAGTAATACTGTTTCTCAAAGAATTTGTCCCCCAAACCCCACCTCCAGTCGCAGAGGGAGCGCTTCCTATGATCACGGCTTCTTGATCGCGCAGCTGTAGCCCCTCAAACCTAATTTATGCTCCGCCGACGTGCGAATTAGGTGTTGCACACAGAGAACGGCCGAGAACAGCAGACCTCCAAGCTCACACAGTGGCCGCATCCACGCCGCGATGTGAGCTTGTATGTCGCGGCGTGCAATACTGTTGGAGGGGTGAAGTATATACCGTATGTCTCACTAGAGTGTGTTTCACCAGCCAACACACAAGAGGAGGTTGAATGAACTGAAACGAACGCACCCCAAAACAACAGGTTTGGGGATCTGTTGGAAATTGATTACATGCGTTTACAGTTTACCTTTAAAGGCCATCTCTGGTCTGGCCCCATCATATACCGGTATCTCTGACCTACTCCATCCATTATTATGTACCAAAGTGAAATTTGAGGTCCTCAGACAAAGCTCTCCTAGATATCCCGGAAAATGGGATGGAGATCAAGCTTGCAGAGTCTGTGCCCCGGTTCAAATCCCTCCTGAAAACTCACTTTTATAAAGTAGCTTTTATCCCCCAAATGTGTTAACCTAATTATTATTATTAGTATTATTATTAAAACTATATTTTCTTCTTCGAAGAAAGAAAGAAGCTATTTCCTCCAAATAACCATCTGACTATCCAATTGATTTCAACAGAGTAGCTACATTAGATTGTCAGCTGTCTACTACTTTGCTCTGGACATTGTTGGATTATGCTGCTAAATAAATACGTTGGCATGATTATCTACTACTGATCTACTACTGTCCATCATCCTCGATAGATGTGGCACTAAAGTACACAACTGGGTGTTTGTCTATGAAAACACTGTGACACACACACCCTTAAAGCTAATAATGTAAGGATATAAATGACCGACCACCACCACAAAAGACCAGCCAAACATCAGCAGGTATTTCATCTGAAAGGAGTCAAGGACACTGATATATATTTGTATGCACCAAGTGACCCAATGTGTCTTTGTAGCAGTGATGGTCGAGAGTGGAAGAAAGGCAGGCAAGGCAGGTTCTAGTCGTCACATCTGATCAGTTTTATTGAACAGACTTAATCAGTACAAGGCTCCCACGGGCAGAAAGCCCAGTGGAATACAGTGGAGTCACATCGTAGCTAATCAGTGTGAACACTCAGAAAGTTCACAGCATCGCAGTATTTTCTAACTTCCAGATCCCGCCTCCCTCGAAACAGGATCTTCCGGTGAAGGAGGAGGGACACATGGCATGCAGCTCATGTGTCACTCTATATGTTTTATACCAAATAGGACTAATTCAATATCTATACTATATATGAAGTATACAGAACACATGTAATGAAATAGTTCAAACTGTATTGTTAACCAGTCTATATGATTAAGCACAAATACTCAGTAGAACCAGACAGTGGCCCTGTGGTTAGAGTGTCCGCCCTGAAACTGGGAGGTCGGGGTTTGATCCCCGGCCGGGTCATACCAAAGACTGTAAAAATGGGACCCAATGCCTTCCTGCTTGGCACTCAGCATGAAAGGGTTGGATTGGGGGTCAAATCTACTAATCAAATGATTCCCGAGCGCGGCGCACGCTGCAGCTCACCGCTCCTTGGCTGTGGCTCAACCGCTCCAAGAGATGGGTCAAATGCAGAGGACAAAATTCACTGCGGTAACGTGTGTGACAAATCGTATGACTTTGACTTTGACTTTAGAATCATGTATTTTCTGAAGGAGAGCAGAGAGCTCTCTGTACACACACAGCTGTTAGTTTGCAGCTTGAGATAGGAGCTGTTCCTATGATTAGGGACTGTCCCCCGACCCCCCCTGGGGTGTCTAGCAGCATTCTTAACAAAGGCTTGTCTTTACAGTCTAATTGTAAATAACTCTAAGCAGTTTACTCTTCTGTGTGTCACCACAGTATTGCACGTCTCAACTTACAGTTTGTCCTGTGCACAGTCAGTGTGTCAACTGTCTATAAAGTGAGAGTATTTCATCTGAAAGGACACACTTCAAACTACTGGAGGTAAGCTTATACCATCTCATCTTTTCCAACTGCTTGATCACATGCATTTTTTTCTGTTTTGTCTCATTGTTGTGGTTGGCTTTAATAATGAACAATACATTGTTTTCCATTATTATCATCAGCATCATTTGTTCATGAAAATGTTTTTCACAGAAGATGAAGGCGTACATTGCTCTCACGGTGGTCTTTGCTCTGCTGGTTGGAACTGAAGTGAAACCAGCAGCTGGGGGTAAGACAAAACAATCACACTTTTGTCTTGATTACTGAATAAAAGGGTATCTTTGAAAAACAAACGAAAGGACCCGCACACTGTAGGAAACTTGGGGCGCCTATGTTTTCATTTCCACTAACAACAATGTAATACACGTCCTGGATGCCCCTGCCAACTGATTCAGTAGCGCAGCTCTGTTTTTGAGATATTATTGAACATCCATCCATCCATCCATCCATCCATCCATCCATCTTATCCGTAGTCGGGTCACGGGGGCAACAGCTCCACCAGGGTGCTCCAGACTTCTCCAGAGCAACATTAGTGACTTCCTCCTGGGGGATCCTGAGACGTTCCAAGGCCAGTGAGTCGATGTGTTTCCTCCAACTGCGTCTTGGTCTGCCCCGGGGTCTCCTCCCAGTGGGACGTGTGTCGAGGACCTCCCTGGAGACACCCGAGAGGCATCCTAACCAGATACCCAAACCACCTTCTGCGTCCTCCCCTCACTCGTGATATTTTTGAACAAACAATTGTAATGATTATTATCAGAATATAGAGCATTTTGTGAACACCTATTTTAACAAAAAGAAAAACGTAACCACCGTACGCATGGTGTCACATCTGTTCAAATAGCACATGTGGTCCAGATCACAGCAGCACTTGAACTTAGCCTGCCGTGGCAGATTTGTCTGGTTTTCCAGGCTACACTTGAACAAGCCTAGCATTTCACCCAAACTTTATGGGTCTCTCTGGTGCGTTTGTGTTCATAGGCGTGACGGACGCTGAGAAGGAGGAGATTGTGAACAAGCACAACGAACTGAGAAGAGGCGTGCAGCCTACCGCCAGCAACATGCTGAAGATGGTAAGACACTATACTGGAGCTTTTATGCGATATGACATCTTCAACGACACCGCTCATATTAATGTAGAACACATGCAGCTGCATACCAGTTTAATACATTCCGCACCGCCGGTTAGGTTAGGGTTTAGGGTAGGGTGTCGGAATCATGACTGTTGGACTGTTAGTACGTCGGAAAACAAACATGCACGGGAACTCACAGGACAGATACACAGTGATACTGTAGATACACACATACATTAAACGGTAACCAGAAAAGAAGAAAAAAAAATCATATACAGTATATATACAGTATATATATATATATATTAAAAGGTGACTTTCAGGGAATATAAGATATCTAATATAAGATATCTAATTAGTAATTAATATTTCCATTGGGGTCCCTCAGTGTGTGTGTAATGTCCTGTTCTCTTGTTCTCACAGATGTGGAATGAGGAAGCTGCTGCCAACGCTCAGAAACATGCCGACAAGTGTGTCACAAAACACAGCACTGGTGCGGAAAGGAAAATCAGCAGTAAGACCCCTTTAACATTATTAATAACAATAATAATAATAATAATAATAATAAGGGTAATAATAATAATAATAATAATAATGTTATTTAATATAACATGAATTCTTCCATCACGCAAGTATGTGTGATAAATTAGGGTTGCCAACTGTACCTTGAAATACGGAATCGTCCCTTATTTGGAAACTAAAAGGAATGGCTCTTATTGTGTCCGGGTATAGCTCAGTCGGTAGAGCTCTCGCCAGGCGGGAGTGCCTGGCGAGTGCCCGGGAGTGGGCACTGCCTATACTCTGGGTATGCTTGAAATGCTGTAAGCACTATTCCTTATTGCTAATTATTAGTAGGCCTATTAGTATTATTAATTTGGATCGAAAGTGCTTGGGAGGGACAGCAAATAAACAAAACAAAACGTTTTCATGCAAACGTTTTCTGGTTATCATTAAAATTAATGCAGATCAAGCATTGGCGGGAATCAATCAACAGATTGATTGTCTCTCTCTCGCTCTCTCTCTCCCCCCCCCCCCCCCCCCCCCCCCCCTCCCTCCAGCCAGTGGTTGTGGTGAGAACATGTTCCTGTCCAGTAGGGAGCTGTCATGGACCGTTGCTACCCAGCACTGGTACAATGAGGTGAAGAACTTTGAGCACGGGGAGGGATCTGTCAATGGAAAAGCAGTGGGACACTTCACACAGGTACACACATATTCTCTCTGTGCGTGCGTGTGTGTGCGTGTGTGTGCGTGCGTGCGTGTGCGTTGGTCCGTCTGTGGCACCTATTGGCCCGATCGGCGTGAAACTGTGCATGCATACACTCACTGTAGGCCAGAGCAGAGGCCTGTTATAGCGCCACCAGGAGGCAGAGTTCTGTTAAACACATATATTGGATATTACTCCTATACTGGTCCAAACATCACGTGAATTGGTACCCGTTATCTCTATAGTCATGTTATCAAGAGCGACCCATCCGATTTGTCATATTTCATCCTGATTGGCTATAAGACTAATACTTGGCCTGGCCGGATTCTAGTTTAAACCGTGATGTTGTGTGTGTTTCACAGGTGGTGTGGTACAACTCCAACCAGGTCGGCTGTGCCATGACTCACTGCCCCGACGCAGATTCCCCGTACAAATACTACTACGTCTGTCAGTACTGTCCTGCGTAAGTACTCCACCATGTACTACACACACATCACTGGTTCTCAACATCATTACAATTAAACATGCTCTGACAATGCACATGGCCCACCCATCTGACCACTTAACATTACATGGCAGTCGAAAGACCATGGTTTCACGCTTTCAAG
This sequence comes from Electrona antarctica, assembly GCF_951216825.1. Classification (NCBI taxonomy): domain Eukaryota; kingdom Metazoa; phylum Chordata; class Actinopteri; order Myctophiformes; family Myctophidae; genus Electrona; species Electrona antarctica. Next base: position 35,033,056 of record NC_136798.1, read on the forward strand.
ATGTTCAAAATAGGCCGTTTAATATCTGATGTTCTGTCTCACTTTGCAGCGGTAATGTGGGTGGAATGAGTGAGCCATACAAGCTCGGACCATCTTGCGGTGACTGTCCCAATGCCTGTGACGACAAGCTGTGCAGTAAGTCACCAAAATATTATAGAGGGTTTAAGACTGAAGAAGAGCAGTGTGCTTGCAAACGTCACTTTTCTGGTGGATGCTACAATAAAGTCTTAGAGGGGAGCTACGGTGTGCAAACTCATCTTTTTGCCTGCATGTTGAAGTTCTAATGGTATGTGGATGTGTGACCTACTTTGATACTTGTTGGTTGCAACAACAACATCACCATCAACTTAATGACCAATTATGTTATTCTCTGTCTGTCTGTGTCTCTGTCTCTGTATGTGTGTGTGTGTCTCTCTCTCTCTCTCTCTCTCTCTCTCTCTCAGCCAACCCATGTCCTCATAAGGATAAGTTTGGCAACTGTCCTTCTCTGAAGGAGAAATGGACCTGCAGTCACCCCACCATCGCAGCCTGGTGCCAGGCCTCCTGCAAGTGCACCACTGAGATCATCTAAACGCCTGATCATATTCCTTATTATGCAAACCTATATGGCTATCATACTATCTGTCTCTCTGTCTCTATCTGTTTATTCATGCTTTCATTTTTTTTATTTCATTGTGGGTTTTATTTTTTTATTTGGGAACCAATGATCTTCTATTCACAGCTGGCTGACGGAAAATCTAGACCTGGATCTGGACCTGGAAAAGAATATTTAAAAATATATGTTTATAGATTGGCAATTTTAATTTTACCCTGGATCCTATAGTTTCCTGAGACACTGCATGGTCTCACTGCCTTTAATGCAGAGTATGTGTTTACCTTGCTTATTGTAAGTCACACTGGATAAGATGGTCTGCTAAATGCCTACATTGTATATTGTAGGTAACTACACAACCCCAAAAGCTTTACCAAAATACAATTAATACAAAATAAATGGCAAGTAATACAAAGCTGTGGTTTTCAAACCTTTTCACATCACGGCCCATTATTTATTCGGCATTTGAGCCACGGACCACCATCATTTTGATGAGATTTAGCCTTGCACACCCAATAAGATTCTGTGCACAATTCCATGCAGTATTGATGTAGTACCATAGGAGAGATAACAGGTAAAATATCAAAATAACTAATAATTATTTTATAATAATTATAATAGCTGAATTACAAGCTTATAGTTACTACGAGCTTATAGTTCAGCTATTCATTTGTCCAAAAAAAGACAAATACATACATAAATACATTATAAATACATTAATTTACAGGTCCTTGACAAGGTCAATGCTTTGAGAACCACTGGCATATACTCTAGGTATAACCAATGGAAATATTACGCTGCGCTTTTAGAAAATAAACATTATAGCTTGAGCATCACAATACTGTCTCTTGATTGTTTTTTATCAACTCTGGACTGAACAGCATAAAAGCACATGGTTTTTATTCTGTCCGTCTGTACCCACCGGACTGATTCATTGTGGAAATGGTGGAAAAGATTTCAGTTTGGACTTTCCAGAACTTCTGTGACTGTGAACTTTGCCTCCTGAGTCCTGACTGTCTGTTTCTGCAATTGGGTCTTACATCTCCTAAGTCGCACCATGCAGAATGGTTATTAACAATGCTATTATAAAACGGTTATATACTACAAGTAAGGTTAATAAATGAGTGTTAAGATTGTGACACCGTGAAATTAAAACAAAGTTGGGCCAACTCGTAAGGAAACAAACTTCAGGAGGTGGTGTGGAGTTGGTTCAGATTTCAATTCTCAGTTCTTAACTTTAAGTTGCACCAACTTACAATTTCACCATTTTTGGCAAGCTACACTGCTATAGATCAAAGTATGAATCAGTTTACAGTGTCCACACCGAGACATGTTTAGAAATCAGATCACGTTTCAAACCACCTAGGAATGTTCATACCTGTAGCTGATAAAAATATATTTAAAAAGTTTCCATGTTTTGTTTTTATGCTTTTCAGACTTCAAACCAATCAAACCAATCTGATAGGCCACAAATTTGATTTGAGATGGCAGTATGAACATAATTTATTTTACAAAAACAGGCACAAAGAAAGCAAAAGTCAGTATTGCAATCGATAAAGGTTGCTTTATTTTCTAAAAGCACAGAGAAGTAGCATGATATTTACATTGGATATGCAGTACATTCAGAACCACTGGCTTATACACCAACTCTTTCATGTTAAGGATTCGTTTGGAGACGACATGATGCGTTTAGATGATCTCAGTGGTGCACTTGCAGGAGGCCTGGCACCAAACTGTGACGGCTTGTTGATCACAGGTATATTCAGTTGCTGTACTTATCCTTATAGGGACATGGGTTGGCTGAGTGAGAGAGAGACAGACAATGACAGAATGAGAGGTATTTTGAGAGGTTTTTTTTTTTTCCATGTCACATGACAGCAGGGAATCCTAGCTTCAAATTGACATTGGTTGTGCAGACTGACCCACTAGTTGTGGAGATATGGATATGATGTCTTGCACAGATAGAGACTTGAGAACAGCCCTGAAAGATTTGCTTTGTTGTGGTCTGTTGCATTTAGGGGGTGGGGGGGGTATTGGAGCTTTGCAACTTGATAGCTTAAAACTAGTTAGAATAGTAAAAAAATGAACCTTTATATAAACACCACCATCGGGGATAACATGTCCACGCTACATTATTGACATGAGTCACGTTATTATTCCCTTCATTTCCATGTCCATTCCAAATAAACCATTATTATTAACCACGTTATGTTGTTAAATGAATGCATTTTATAAACTGTACTTCCTCGTATGCAGAAGCAACATGGACATAATATCAATTACACTTAAACTATTGCATTTATGTCATATTTACATGCCGAGTTAAGCTCTGACATTTAAGTGAAATGTAGCCTGACATTACAAGATTGCTACTATATGGCTTCAGAACATTTGAGGGTTTTTGCCCTCTGGTGGAAAGTTGAAGACAGCACGATGGCAGCCCCTCGGTCAAATCCTGTCACATGTAATGTAACAATCAACAATGATCAACGCAGGTCACACATGCCATTTAAAGGCAGGTGCTGAACTCAAAGAACATCAACAGGCAAAAAGATGAGTTTGCACACTGTAGGCTAGCACCCTTCTACAGTATGACTTTACTGTAGCATCCACCAGAAAGTTGACATTTCAAGCACACTGTTCTTCAGTCTTAAACTCTCTACCATTTCCGGTGACTTACTGCACAGGTTGTCGTCACAGGCATCGGGACAGTCGCCACAAGATGGTCCGAGCTTGTAGGGCTCACTCAACCCACCCACATTACCGCTGCAAAGTGGGACAGAACATCAGATATTAAACGTGATATCTGATGAGACCTTTCATGTCCATCAGCCTCAAGTGGTTCCAAACCTTTTCCAGATCAGGCCTACTTTGAACATCTTGAAAGTGTCCACGGCCATTCGGCTGCCATGTTAAGTGGTCAGATGGGTGGACCATGTGCATTTTCAGAGCATGTTGAATTTTAATGATCCATTCGGACGCCTGGTGGTCCCCGGACCCCATGTTGAGAACCAGTGATGTAAAGTGTGACAGGTGGTGCTGTTGCGGTGTACTTTTGATTGATGCAAATAGTACAGTAGGATAACACAAAAGGCCCTGAGGGCTTGTTTCCACTATGATCCTGCGTATTCAATTAAGACATAGTACACAGTGGTGGGACAGTAGTACTTACGCCGGACAGTAATGACAAACGTAGTAGTAGTTGTACTTGGCGTCGGGGCAGTGGGCCATGGCACATCCCAACTGGTTGGAGCGGTACCACACAACCTGTGCAACACACAACAACTTACTGTTTAAACCAGTTTTCCTGTCAAGGACAAGGCTGTCATTTGGGGTCTAAGGGGATGTTAAATAACACACACACACACACACACACACACACACACACACACACACACACACACACACACACACACACACACACACACACACACACACACACACACACACACACACACACACACACACACACACACACACACACATTTCAATGCTAAGCTAATACTTGCCAATACAAGTATTAGTGTCCCTAGGGGCAACGACACTAATAAGCATTAGTAAGCACTAATATGCATTAATGCTTACTTAATAAGCATATTCAATGAAACAATCAAAAACAGTTGAGCATTTCTTCTAGGACTGGGTGTAAGTGTACCTGGGTGAAGTGTCCCACCACGCTTCCATTGATGGCCCCTTTCCCGTACTCCCAGTCCTTAATCTCACTGTACCAGACCTTGATAGCAGTGTCCCATGTTCTGAAGTTAGTGCTCATGTACAGGTTCTCCCCACAACGAAGTTCTAGAGAGCGAGAGAATGCAATCATCTTAGAAATCAAATCATGTGGATGTTGGGAACCACTAGCCACAAGCAACTCTTAGGGCAGATTCAGAACATGGTCCCGGGACCACTAGGCAAATGTTGTGATTAGTGGGAGTGCTGCGTACCCTCGGAGAGGATAATCTATTAATCACATTACCACGCATGATTATAAATTAATGTTAAGGGGTCTTACTGCCGTTTCTCCTTTCCTTCCTGGGGCTGTGTTTCATGGTGCAGTTGTTGGCCCATCTCTGTGCGTTGGTGGCAGCTTTCTTGTTCCAGCTCTGTGAGAGAGACAGGAAGTTAGACACACTGTCTGAATGTGAAGCAGGACATTGCTGAAAAGAGCACAAACGCTCTACATACCTGCCCTGGGTTGTAAATAGATGTGTACGTGTTCTGTACATTTCCCATAGCATTTGACAACGGCATACAGCTGTATGCGTTTTACATAATGAGCGATGTTATTAAAGATGCCAAATCAAACCTCCAGTGGTGTCTTACCATCTTCAGCATGTTTCTGGCCGTCGGCTGCACATCTCTTCTCAGCTGGTTGTGTTTGTTCAGAATGCTGTCAGCTATAGTCGTGTTCTTGTGTTTCTCAGTGGGTTTCCGTTCCTCCGTTGGTTTTTGGTTTTTCTGTGGGTTTCTCTGTGGGTTTGGGTTTCTCTGTGGGTTTGGTTTTCTCTGTGGGTTTGGGTTTCTCTGTGGGTTTGGTTTTCTCTGTGGGTTTGGGTTTCTCTGTGGGTTTGGGCTTCTCTGTGGGTTTGGGTTTCTCTGTGGGTTCGGGTTTCTCTGTGGGTTTGGGTTCCTCCATGGTGGGGTTGTCTCTGGTTGATCCGTCCACACAGCCAAGTATAAATCACAAAATCAGACGTTATACCATAAACTGTAGATTTAGTTGACTAACTCAATACTAGACTAAAGGTAAAACATTTCAGATGACTACAACTAAAGGAATTTTATAAAAACAAATTAGCTGTCAAAATTAATTAATTGGATTTGGACTGTGACAGTATATCCACTCTGTCACTGTGCTGCTGTGCTGTAAACAGCACATGCTCATGAGTTCACAACTTCACACTTGTTGAGTGGTGTATTGGTACAAACAATATACACATGTTTAAGTTAGTTATTCAAGAAAGCTATCACAAACAAATAAGGATAGCTCTCTCTATCTCACCTTGGTGCTGGCAACCCTAAATGTGTCCAACTTTCCTGTATTATAGTGTCTATTCTGTCCTTCTTTCCCTTATCCCTTGTTCAGTTGGTTTGAACCATTTTGGCTGCAATCAGTGGTTGGCTACAGGTGTGTTTCCTTGGAAGCCTATATAATGACCTGAGCCCCATTTGGACACATTTAGGGGTTGCCAGCACCAAGGTGAGATAGAGAGAGATATCCTTATTTGTTTGTGATAGCTTTCTTGAATAACTAACTTAAACATGTGTATATCGTTTGTACCAATACACCACTCAACAAGTGTGAAGTTGTGAACCTATGAGCATGTGCTGTTTACAGCACAGCAGCACAGTGACAGAGTGGATATACTGTCACAGTCCAAATCCAGTTTTAATTTTGACAGCTAATTTGTTTTTATAAAATTCCTTTAGTTGTAGTCATCTGAAATATTTTACTTTTAGTCTAGTATTGAGTTAGTCAAGTAAATTTACAGTTTATGCTATAACGTCTGATTTTGTGATTTATACTTTGCTGTGTGGTGAAAAGAGCCAATCTGAAAGTTCAGATATTTTTGGCTAAAATTGAATTGGACTAGGATGTTTCCTTGTGGATTTCACCAGTGGTGGAAACTAACTAGGTTGTACTTGAGTACAGTTTTGAGGTATTTTTACTTTACTTAAGTATTTCCAATATCCAATACTTTTACTTCTACTCCACTACATTATTTCACAGCTTTAGATAGTTACTTTGTAGATTTTGATTATTATTACAAAACATATTTGGAAATAGCCGATGCAAGCTCACAATGTGTTGCGATGTGACGCATTGAGCTTGTAGATCTATTTTCAAAAGGTTTTTACATATTTGAAAACCTGAAATGAGACATTCTGCATAAAGAGTTCTTTCTACTTTTGGTACATTTTGATGCAATACTTCTACTTACTAAAGTAGATTTAAAATTCCAGACTTCTACTTGTAACAGAGTACTTCTATATTGCAGTATTGATACTTTTTTTTAAGTAAAACATTGGAGTACTTTTTCGACCACTGGTTTTCAGAGGATGAAGGTGCACATAATGCACATTGCTCCCACGGTGCTCCTTGCTCTCCTGGTTGGAACCAAAGTAACAGCAGCTGGGAATGCAAAAACTGAGGGTAAGTAGTAGTACAAATATTGGGCAAAAACCTTTGCCTCGATTAAGCAATATTACACGAGGGTGTGCTTTATAATGCACGCTTATACAATAGAAGTACAACAGTTGCCCTGAAAAAAACACGTTGACTCAATTTCATTTAAACTAAGATACTCGCTAAAATTACATTTTTTTACATTACAATTTTTAATTACAGAAGTAGCCACTACAACCACAAATGTCCCAAGAAAATCGCTAACCTATAGCGACAGTCGGTTGTGCTCTAGGAGAACAGGGCTGATGATTTTATTTTTATTTTATTTGGCGGCCATCATGCATGGCTAGATGGCCGTTTCAACCAATCAGATTGCTTCCTCAAAGCGATTAAAATAAAGCTGCAAGGAGCTATAGGCCAAGTAATGCCCTCTACAATATGCATTTAGGCGTAGTTTTGTCCACATTCAAAGTTCTTGCCAACTGGGAATTTAGATTATGGTCCAGAGATTGTGTAATGTGTAGAAAGTTAAGGTAGAGTGTGAAATGTTTTCAAACTACTCAAAATGGTAGAAAATCTAAGGGCGGACCTTATGGGTCACAGTTTCAGTGACTAGTTCCTCAGAGTCGTACAGTATGTGTAAGCAAGTTCCATGTTTGTAGGCCAAATGAGGCAGTGGCACAATGTATTTCTGTTCAAAGTTAGCATTTTCAAATCATTTCTGTTGGAGTTAAGATTTATTTAAGCACTGTTTACTCTCTCCATCCATCTACTTCTTCCTGTCCACCTACTGTACCATATAGTACCAGAGCTGACCTGCTACACTGGCGACGGCAGTGACTATCGGGGGCGACTAAACAAAACGATCAATGGGCTGATCTGCCAGGCCTGGTCGTCCCAAACACACAGCCGCACAAAAGAAATGTACCTGGGAAAGTAAGAACCAATCAAACTATGTACAGCATCTACAGTATCTAGCTGTCTGCCTGCCTGTCTGTTGGTCTGTCTACTATTACCTGTATCTGCCTTCTTATTTTTGTTAGAGGCCTGGAAGAAAACTTCTGTCGTAACCCAGACGGTATGCCGGGGCCATGGTGCTACACTAAAGGAGAGAAATGCTGGGAGTTGTGCAAGGTCCCCAGATGTCCAGGTAACTTTGAGTTGTGCAAGGTCCCCAGATGTCCAGGTAACTTTGAGTTGTGCAAGGTCCCCAGATGTCCAGGTAACTTTGAGTTGTGCAAGGTCCCCAGATGTCCAGGTAACTTTGAGTTGTGCAAGGTCCCCAGATGTCCAGGTAACTTTGAGTTGTGCAAGGTCCCCAGATGTCCAGGTAACTTTGAGTTGTGCAAGGTCCCCAGATGTCCAGGTAACTTTGAGTTGTGCAAGGTCCCCAGATGTCCAGGTAACTTTGAGTTGTGCAAGGTCCCCAGATGTCCAGGTAACTTTGAGTTGTGCAAGGTCCCCAGATGTCCAGGTAACTTTGAGTTGTGCAAGGTCCCCAGATGTCCAGGTAACTTTGAGTTGTGCAAGGTCCCCAGATGTCCAGGTAACTTTGACCACCGTCTTAGGACATTTCTGCTGAGGATGAGTAACAAGCCCTCATCTCTCTTATGATTCACTGTACTGTTTGCAGAGAAACACAAAGTAACGCAGTTAGTTGGCATGTGATGAAAGGCAGTATTTAAATCATGTGGGCCAACCAAGATACATGGGTCTAAAATATGAAACACTTTGTACGTCCACTAATGAGTCGGCTGGCGACCGGAAGTGCAGCGGCGGCCCAAGCTGAACGCGGAAGGGTTGGATGCATATAGCCCATATTTTCCTTGATGCAATTTAAAGTGTCAGTGTTAATTAGTTTCAACGAGGGTCAGCTGGACAGTGACACACGCACACTGTGTGTCACACTAGCAGCTGTGCTAGCTGAACCAAAGTGACTGGAGTGAATATGACTGAATACATGATAATGTTTACTGTAAGCTTACATTTCATATCACAAAAACATATAGTAAAAACTCCTGTCACTGTAACCAGCAAACAAAATGTGTATATATACCGTATATCTAGAATTGCGATTCTAATTTGAATTGATTTTTATTTTTTTAAACCTCTTCTCACAATGTATGCTCGCAAGTAACAGCTGTGTTACTGTTTATCTGATGTATTTTTTTCCCTCTCCTCAGCACCCTTTGACTTGACCGATGTTGACAAGCAGAACATTGTGATCAAGCACAACCAGCTAAGAAGAGATGTGCAGCCTCCCCCCAGCAACATGATGAAGATGGTAAGACACTACTGGAGCTTTGATCTGACATCTTTAATAACATTGCTCATATCATGTAAAACTCATACAGCTGCAAACCGTTGTCAAATGTTATGAGAAATGCACAAAACACATCTTCATTTACCCAGGGCACATATACGGAGTAGGAGTGCTTCAGCAAATGTTCTTATCGTACTTGCTTCAGTCCTACTCCTTTTCGAACAATTCCTGTTACTTTTATTGGAATTATGATTATATTGTGCATTATCCATTATGTTGTGTTTTTCTTGTTATTTTTAATGCATTGTATATTTTATATTGCCGTTTTAATGTTTGGAATAAAACATTCACACACACCTGGAAGTTGCCCAGTACAACCACTGTTTGTGTCTAACTTCCTGTGTCTCTCGTTCTAAGACGTGGAACGAGGAAGCTGCCGTCAATGCTCACAAGTGGGCCATGAAGTGCACCACGAACCAGAGCCCTGTGGGAGAAAGGACCACCAGCAGTAAGACTCATTTTACATTAATTGATGATCATCACGCATGTATGTAGTAATTCGGGTTTCCAACGGTCCCTCACTTGAAATACAGAATCGTCCCTTATTTGGAAACTAAGACGCAAGTGAGTTCCCTGAACTGATATCTGAATCAGCTTTATTGTCACATCACAGTTTTACCACAAAGTACAAATAAAGGGTTTTCTTTTTCTTATATGTGGGCCTTAGATCATGATCCTGAGCTTTGCTACAAACTGGGAAAAGCTAAGACCTTTTCAATTGTACAAAGGGAAAGGTTTTTTTAAACTAAAAGGTTTATTTTACAAGGTCCAAAAAACATTACACCTGAGATAGATAAAGGTGCATCTCAACAACATGACTCACAACATCCACATGAATTGATTATGAAGGTAGCTGTAGCTTCTCTCACTGTTGTAGTTTCTCTCTCTGTCGCGCTCTAGCCGATGGTTGTGGTGAGAACCTGTTCAAGTCCAGTGTAACGAGAACATGGGACGATGCTATCCAGGCCTGGTACGATGAGATTAAGGACTGGGAGTACGGGTCTGTCAATGGAAGAGTGGTGGGAAACTTCACACAGGTACACTTAACACCCACTGCTAGAAGAAATGTGTCTTTGAATACTTTACTCGGGCAACTTCATTTCTTTCTATAGCAACCCCAAAACCTTGCTGGGCTACTCCCACAGTTTTGACAGCAAACACGTCTCTTTCCTGTATTATAGTCTCAAATCAACCGGCCGTATGCGTCCAATTTGCAGAGTGATACTGTATACTACTTATTACCAAATTAATGCATTTTCCCATTGACCTGAAAACTCCCAAGTTTATTTATTCAGTCCAGAGATCTACACAGGAAAAAAAATGAATCAGTCGACCTCATGGGGGCACTAAAACAGCCCAAGTTACACAAGTATTGGCATAAAAGATGTATGTAGCAGCTAACGTCCCCTGAGGCCGTAAATGACGGCCCTGTCCTTGACGTGAACGTTCTAGAAGCGCTGGCTTAAACAGTTGTGTTGCACAGGTTGTGTGGTACAGCTCCAACCAGGTGGGATGTGCCATGGCTTTCTGCCCCAACCACAGGCTTCAATACCACTACGTCTGTCATTACTGTCCAGCGTAAGTACTACTGTCCCAACATTTACACATACAGAACCTGTGTCACTACTGTACTTTTAGTTTATGCCTATATGAATTGAATACACGGGACCACAATGGAAACGAGCCCCTATAGGGCTTTTTGTATTATCCGGCTTTCATACTGTATGTTGTGTCCCTCATTTCAGTGGTAACTACCAGAACATTCCCCCCTACAAGGTTGGACCATCTTGTGGTGACTGTCCCGATGACTGTGATGACAAGCTGTGCAGTAAGTGCTTAAACAATGCATAAGGAGAACGTACCTATTTTCCAACACCAACACTTACACTAATCCTCATCCCAATAATCCCAACCCTATAATAAACTGAGGTAATGTAGGGCTGACAGAACAGAGCCCTTATGTGTTTAATACTGATATTTCACTGTTCCATTATATATATATATATATATATATATGGAAAAATATGAATTTGCGCACTGTAGCTACAGTACCTTCTAATGAGTGACTCTTTCTGTCATTCTCTGTCCCTGTCTCTCTCCATCTCCCTCGCACTCTCCTGGCTGGAACTGAGCAGCTGGGAACGCAACATTAGAGGGTAAGTAAAAACCATATAGTACAAATAAATACCAGTAGGTGCAAACGTTTGACTCGATTACGATTTAATGAACAATTTAAAAAAATATATATTGTTGCAAACAGCTATGTGGAGGGTGGAGGCCAAGCAATGCCATCTACAATATGTATTGGCTGCTGTAGGATTTATTTTTCCATTTTGCAAGAACAGGCCAGATTACAAAGGCAGGGATTTGGAAGAGTAGAGATGTTCATTCATATCTGTATTGTTTACAAAAACATGCTTTCTTTTTAGCACCTTATTAGTTATTTCTTTATTGTTTATTCTGTTTTTTTATTAATGAAATGAAAGTCCCACAACTCCTAGTCACGATGAAAAAAACCATAATGTGAAACCAACGTTTTGGCAACAAAATGCCTTCTTCAGGGTATGTGTCTATGGAGTTAACAATCGAAGTACACCACGTTAGTGACATCACAATATCATCCCGTCCCCTAACCACCGCCCACCTGAAAACCAAGCTTATTTGATGAATGTGTGGAAACATAAAAACATAATTTTAACACTTTCTGTACACTTTTTGAAAAACATATTTCTCCTAGTATCTCCTAATAGTATAATCATAGTACCTGGATCATTTATGCATTGAGATATGCATAAAATGGCTTATACACGTGTGGGACATGCAAAAGTAGGTGTGCCTGATTTTTGTTTTTTTATGGGCAGGGAGTTTACACGCATCACAAGCTCATATTGGCCAATTTTCTGTTTTAGCCCAGGCCCTCCGGGTACTCGAACTTTGATTGGCTCCCACAAAGTTTGAAAAATTGATATGAGCACATCTGTGAAGAAAGCTAGTGGTATGCATTTATTTTGCCAACGTTACCAAAGTATTAGCATTTTCAAACAATTGTGATTGGGCTGCCCTTCGGAGTAAGATTTATTTATGCTCGGTTTACTCTCTCCATCTACTTCCCGACCTGTCCACCTACCATAGTACCAGAGCTGACCTGCTACACTGTCGACGGCCGATACTACCTAGGACGACTATCCAATACGATCAATGGGAGAACCTGCCAGGACTGGTCGGACCAAACGCCTCACACACACACTCGCACAAAAGAAAATCACCAATACAGGTAAGAACCAGCCAAACATCCATCTATGTACAGTATCTAGCTGACTGTCTGTTGGTCTGTCTGCTAGTAACGTACTGTACCAACCTACTTATTTTTTTGTCAGAGGCCTGGAAGAAAACTACTGTCGTAATCCCGATGGTGAGCTGAAGCCATGGTGCTACACCACTGACAAGTGGAAACGCTGGGAGTACTGCCAGGTCCAGAAATGTGGTGATGCAGGTAACTTTGACCACTTAACGCTGACTACTGTACTGTTTGCAGAGAGTTTAGCTCAGTTTACTGTCTTGTTACAGAGTCTGAGATCTGTTATTTTTCAATAGCTAAAGTATAACCTAATGCTTAAAACACCAAGTGGTTCCCGCCCTGAATGGGTTAATACATTTAAGACTGGCATAACTTCCGCAGCCAGGGAGCTCAGACAGCTATTTAGGACCCCATGCTATGCACCAAAGAAAGGAGATCTACAAGTTCACATGCATGTGCGGAAGTAATAGCCATGTTACTGTTCAATATCGGATGTTTTTATTTTCTACTTCTCAGAAGTGGAAGGATCAACCAGAGACAACGCCACCATGGAGCAACCCACGGCCACAGAGAAACCCAAACCCACGGAACCCACAGAGAAACACACGGAACACACAGAGGAACTAACGGAGGAACCCACAAAACCCACAGAGGAACAGAAACCCGCTGAGAAACCCAAGAACACGACCGCAGCTGACAACATTCTGAACAAACACAACCAGCTGAGAAGAGATGTGCAGCCGACCGCCAGAAACATGCTGAAGATGGTAAGACACTACTGGAGGTTTGATTTGGCATCTTTAATAACATCGCTCATTATGTAAAACACATACAGCTGCATGCCGTTAGCCGTCAAATGCTATGGGAAATGTACAGAACACGTACACGTCTATTTACAACCCAGGGCAGGTATGTAGAGCGTTTGTGCTCTTTTCAGCAATGTCCTACTTCACATTCAGACAGTGTGTCTAACTTCCTGTCTCTCTCACAGAGCTGGAACAAGAAAGCTGCCACCAACGCACAGAGATGGGCCAACAACTGCACCATGAAACGCAGCCCCAGAAAGTTAAGGACACTCGGCAGTAAGACTCCTTAACATTAATTTATAATCATGCGTGGTAATGTGATTAATAGATTATCCTCTCCGGGGGTACGCAGCACACCCACTAATCGCAACATTTGCCTAGTGGTCCCGGGACCATGTTCTGAATCTGCCCTAAGAGTTGCTTGTGGCTAGTGGTTCCCAACATCCACATGATTTGATTTCTAAGATGCATTCTCTAGAACTTCGTTGTGGGGAGAACCTGTTCATGAGCACTAACTTCAGAACATGGGACACTGCTATCGAGGCCTGGTACAGTGAGATTAAGGACTGGGAGTACGGGAAAGGGGCCATCGATCGAGAGAGTGTGGTGGGACACTTCACCCAGGTACACTTACACCCAGTCCTAGATGAAATGCTCAACTGTTTTTGATTGTTTCATTGAATATGCTTATTAATTAAGTAAGCATTAATGCATATTAGTGCTTACTAATGTTTATTAGTGTGGTTGCCCCTAGGGACACTAATACTTGTATTGGCAATTATTATTATTATGTGTGTGTGTGTGTGTGTGTGTGTGTGTGTGTGTGTGTGTGTGTGTGTGTGTGTGTGTGTGTGTGTGTGTGTGTGTGTGTGTGTGTGTGTGTGTGTGTGTGTGTGTGTGTGTGTGTGTGTGTGTGTGTGTGTGTGTGTGTGTGTGTGTGTGTGTGTGTGTGTGTGTGTGTGTGTGTGTGTGTGTGTACTAAGGGTAAAAGTTAACATCCCCTTAGACCCCAAATGACGGCCCTGTCCTTGACAGGAAAACTGGTTTAAACAGTAAGTTGTTGTGTGTTGCACAGGTTGTGTGGTACCGCTCCAACCAGTTGGGATGTGCCATGGCCCACTGCCCTGACGCAACTACTAAGTACAACTACTACTACGTTTGCCATTACTGTCCGGCGTAAGTACTACTGTCCCACCACTGTGTACTATGTCTTAATTGAATACGCAGGATCAAAGTGGAAACAAGCCCTCAGGGCCTTTTGTTTTATCCTACTGTACTATTTGCAAAATGTATTCCATCAATCAAAAGTACACCGCAACAGCACCACCTGTCACACTTTACATCACTGGTTCTCAACATGGGGTCTGGGGACTACCAGGGGTCCGAATGGATCATTAAAATACAACATGCTCTGAAAATGCACATGGTCCACCCATCTGACCACTTAACATGGCAGCCGAATGGCCGTGGACACTTTCAAGATGTTCAAAGTAGGCCTGATCTGGAAAAGGTTTGGAACCACTTGAGGCTGATGGACATGAAAGGTCTCATCAGATATCACGTTTAATATCTGATGTTCTGTCCCACTTTGCAGCGGTAATGTGGGTGGGTTGAATGAGCCCTACAAGCTCGGACCATCGTGTGGCGACTGTCCCGATGCCTGTGACGACAAGCTGTGCAGTAAGTTACCGGAAATGGTACAGAGTTTAAGACTGAAGAACAGTGTGCTTGAAATGTCAACTTTCTGGTGGATGCTACAGTAAAGTCATACTGTAGAAGGGTGCTAGCCTACAGTGTGCAAACTCATCTTTTTGCCTGTTGATGTGCTTTGAGTTCAGCACCTGCCTTTAAATGGCATGTGTGACCTGCGTTGATCATTGTTGATTGTTACATTACATGTGACAGGATTTGACCGAGGGGCTGCCATCGTGCTGTCTTCAACGTTCCACCAGAGGGCAAAAACCCTAAAATGTTCTGAAGCCATATAGTAGCAATCTTGTAATGTCAGGCTACATTTCACTTAAATGTCAGAGCTTAACTCGGCATGTAAATATGACATAAATGCAATAGTTTAAGTGTAATTGATATTATGTCCGGTCCTCAAGCCGTGAGCCAAATTCGGCTAATAAGCTAATTTCAATACTAAGCCATTATGTTTTTTATAAAAACATAACGGCTTCTTTGCTGGTTTTGGAAAAAAAACAACCATTTCTGGATTTTCTTTGTTGGTCCGGAATGTTGAGTGCTGGCCTGAGATTGTCTAATGCCGTATGACGCAGGCATCTGTGATTGGCTTTGGCAGTTCTTTTGCTTCTGTAAATGTGGATAAGTACAGTTTATAAAATGCATTCATTATAACAACATAACGTGGTTAATAATAATGGTTTATTTGGAATGTACATGACATGAAAATTAAGGGGGGTGTTTATATTATCTTCAGACTCCACCATGACCCGTAGCACTTGCCCTAGCCTAGCCCCCTTAGATAGCACTTTATGTATAGACTTAGATAGTATTTTAAACGGACTTATAGCTTGTTACATAGACCGCACTAGAATTGCATTTTTATGTAGTCATAGCACGTTATAGAACACATGTATAATATAGTATGTATAGTTTACTTAGAGACTCCACTGTTACGTTCTTAGTTTACGCTTGAGTCATGACTACTTTTTATATATGTGATGTATGCCATGCTTTTGTTGTTTGTTTTGTTATTGCTTAATGTAAATCGCTCTGGATTAAGAGCGTCTGCTAAATTGTAAGGTTAATTTCTTTACTATTCTAACTAGTTTCAAGTTGCAAACCTCCAATCTCTCTCTCACTCAGCCAACCCATGTCCCTATAAGGATAAGTACAGCAACTGTCCCCCTCTGAAGGAGAGATGGACCTGTGATCACCCCTCCGTCAAAGTTTGGTGCCCGGCCTCCTGCAATTGCACCACTGAGATCATCTAAACACATGCCGTCTCCAAACGAATCCTTGACATGAAAGAGTTGGTGTATAAGCCAGTGGTTCTGAATACTGCATATCCAATGTAAATATCAGGCTACTTCTCTGTGCTTTTAGAAAATAAAGCAACCTTTATAGATTGCAATACTGACTTTTGCTTTCTTTGTGCCTGTTTTTGTAAAATAAATGATGTTCATACTGCCATCTCAAATCAAATTTGGTTTCAGGTTGGTTTGATCAAGTCTGAAAAGCATAAAAACAAAACATGGAAACTTTTTAAATATCTTTATCAGCTACAGATATGAACATTCCTAGGTGGTTTGAAATGTGATCTGCTTTTGAATTCTAAACATGTCTCGGTGTGGACACTATAAACTGATTCATACTTTGATCTATAGCAGTGTAGCTTGCCAAAATGGCAACTGCAAGCTCAAAAGTGTAAAATGCAACTTTAAGGATTTAAAGTTGCTACAATGTGAAATTGTCAGTTGGTGCAACTTAAAGTTAAGAACTGAGAATTGAAATCTGAACCAACTCCACCTCCTGAAGTTTGTTTCCTTATGAGTTGGCCCAACTTTGTTTTAATTTCACGGTGTCACAATCTTAACACGCATTTAATTAACAACTTAACCTGATTTGTAGTATATGACCGTTTTATAATGGCATTGTTAATATTAACAACCATTCATTTGCCGTTAAGGCACTTATAGGATGCTTATTAACTGTGTAGATGCATTGTTGACATTTGTAGTAGTTAGACAATTTATTATAACCAATATTTTATAAACCCTGTCTGTGGTGCACACAAAGCCCAATTAGATGCTGAAATGACAAACACATTTCTAAACTGAAATGACCCTACAGATAAGATAATTAATAAAAGCCTTTAAGTCGCTTAAAGTTGTTTCATAGCATTGCAAACACATTGATTCAGTCTCACTAACTTGCTTATTATGTCAGGTGTTCCTTTACCAAGTTGTGTTATTTACATTACAACTAACATTACAAGTTAGTTATTTTGCAGCAGTGATAATTCTGTCGACTAAAACTTCATGTTTGGTTGTGTGCAGGTGTCACTCTCCGAAAATAGCTGTGAGCTTGTAGATATCTTCGGCACACAGTCGAGTATGAATCAGGCATTTCTTGCAACGCCATGACGGCCTGCCAAAAGGTTTAGTCGACTAAAAAATCAACGAATCCACTCAGACACCAGCCTCCACTCTCTGCGGTCACAGAAGTTCTGGAAATGACGCAACTATAAAGTAAAAGTCCAAACTGAAATCCTTTCCACCATTTCACTGTTTTTCCCCACAATGTATCAGTCCGGTGGGTACAGAAGATGAACAGAATAAAAACCCATACATAAACACCCACCTAGTGCCTGTGTGTATTTACTGTCACACAATTGCCAAATAAAGTATTAAGATTTGCCACATCTTCATTTTGCAGAATAATCAAACAATGCCCAGAGGAACTATAGGTCAACGTCAGTTAGTTTTATTGTAACCACTTCTAAACAGGTGAGGTCAGGTTACGGGACGATCTACTGAGGGCCAGAGAAACTGGAGTTTTTATTCTTCAAACACGTCTAGTGCTGTCACATCATGACATTTATACTTGACGAGTAATTGTCATACAAATAATGGCGATAAGGCCATTATGTCATATTCACAGGCTTACAGTCTAAACAGCTGAGTCATGTGACAATCTACTGTAGTCAATGGGCTACATGCACACAGGAGTTTCTTTTTTGCAGAGCCTGGGTTTCGATGGGCGCTGATATGGGACGCTTGTTTTACAGCGCCGGCGGGTTTAGCCTCACAAAAGCTATGCCTAACCCTAACCTGTAAAACAAGCGCCCCCTCAGCGACCCCATATGCACACAAATACTCTTATAAGTACTTCCTACTTCCGGGCAAGGATAGTCTAAGAAGGATGAGACGCGAAGACCGTACGGGCGACGCCATGTTGCTTTGGAAGGAAAGAAACATGCGCAATGGGCTATATGCAGCCAACACTTCCGCGTTCAGCTTCCTTGGTCTCAACTGCGCATGTTTCTTTCCTTCCAAAGCAACATGGCGTCGCCCGTACGGTCTTCGCGTCTCATCCTTCTTAGACTATCCTTGCTTCCGGGCAAGGACTATTTAAAGAGAACGGGAAGTGAAGACCGTACGGTGGACTCCATGTTGCTCCCTGGAAGGAAAGAAACATGCACGGTTGAGACCAGGAAGTTGTACATGACATATGGCACAAATGGCCCAGCAGATGGCATGATGCCACTGAAAGGAGAGATGTTTGTATATCATGTCACGTCATTGCATTTTACCTTTTATATTATACGTTTTAACAGCAAGTGGATAAGTAAGTTCCAGCATGGATCATCACAGACAGTAATGTTGGTATGACATATGTACAAGCATCTCTCCTTTCTGTGGCATCACGCCATCTGCTGGGCCATTTGTGCCATATCTATGATTTGTCATGTACAACTGCAACTGTGCATGTTTCTTTCCTTCCAGGGAGCAACATGGAGTCCACCATATGGTCTTCGCTTCCCGTCCTCTTTAAATAGTCCTTAAGCTTCCGGGCCCCTTCCCTACTTCCTTCACAGGTGTTACGGCTGATACTAATTAAGGCTCTGTTCCAGTTATTGTGCAGTGGTTCTCAAACCTTTTAATTTCAAGGACCCCCATACAAATGGAACCAAAAGGACCCTGGGCCTTACGGGTCCATTTGTACACTTTCAGAGCTTCACACCCATACAGGGCCATTTGGAACTCACTCAAGGACACTTTTAGACTGCTTTTACACGGCGACCATCTCCAGCTAAAACGGCAAAGTCCCGTTGCGTTCTCATATTTTATTGACCCTTTAGACGAGAACACACACTTTATGAAAACGCTATTCTATTTTGCTATTCAACATTAATGTTACATTATAGCTGAATATTGGATGTTAAAAAAAAGAATTTTAATAATATTGATCTGTGACCATTAAAGTCTCTCTAGAAACTAAAGAGACACGACAGTAAACAATACCGTATATTTCTCCATTTCCATTGGGAAATGTGTTGGAGAATAGTTAGTAGGCATATAGAAAATAGAACATTACAAATCTATAACAAATCAGAACACAACGTGGTTGTGGCCGTCGCTCGCTGTCTGCTTTCTATAACGCAGGTGACAGAGAGGCTGACAGACAGCCCAGAGCATGCAGGCAGAGCGCGCCATGGGATGGTTATATATTTTATAATACATTAGGCTACATAAACGCTGCTGCCGCGGCTGCCACCTATCACAATTAAGGCATTTTATTTACATCATGGTTTTACATTCACCATCGCTGATGAGCAGCGCTTTGTAGGCGAGGAGGGAGGCTTGTTCAGGAACTCCATTATATCATAATTATATGGCTCTGCATCAATGTAATAATATATGCGCTGCGAGCCAACGTGAGCCATGATGTCATAAGTTTTGCGGATTCACCGTTTTGCCTGTTTACACGGAGAAGGGATAAAACGGCGTTCTCAAAGATTTCCACTCTGGGAGGTGGTTTCACTTTGTTGCGTTTTCAACTCCTGAAAACACCATTCTCGTCTAAACGGACCACAGCAAACGATACTTTATTTTGCCGTTTCTTATGAACACCGTTCTCGTGTAAAAAAACACCTTAGACCCACTGGTGTAGCAGAGTGTTTTCAGTGAGCAAACATCCACAATAGCAGCACCCGTGTTTGACCAGAATGGAACAGAGCCTTCATTAGTATCATCGGGAAATAGGGAAGCGGCCCAAGTTCTTTCCAAAATGGCGTGCATATAGCCCATTGGAAGGCTTATTTGGAGAGACAATGTATGTATCCCTTTGCTAACAAATACTCTCAGGGTTGCTCAGCCTTTTCTGAACATTTCAACCTCAAAGGTTTAACTGAAGGACATTTTGTGCAATAGGAGTAAATGTACATTTTAATTAATTCATTGTAAAGGTAGGCTAAGGCTACACATGCAGTGAGTAACTCTCATTATACTCTCACGTGTATTGTGCACAGAATATATTGAATCGTGTTTATATATCTTTTACATGCAGTTTCCCCTCACAATTTTGTAACCCATAGGGATTTTGCTAAGCACAATTAGAACTCGTCTATCTTGTACAATGTGTCTTATTGGACATTAATTGTAGTCAGGAATATGGAGTCTCCAACAGAGATTCAACTCCAACAACAGGCACTGCAAGGAAATTTGAAAATATTTGAATTCTATTCAAAAACGTTTGACGTATATCTTATTTGGTCTGCCAGTGTGAACATAGTAAAAAAGGTGAGAAAGTCAGTATTGTAATGCTCTATAAATGCTACTTTATTTTCTAAAAGCATAGAGTGATATCTCCATTGATAAACAGTACATAGAGTATATGCCAGTGGTTCTCAAACATTTTCATGTCAAGGAATTAAAATATGTAGGTGCAGTTTTTTTTCCTAAAATATCCCAACTGGAGCCGAGCTCAAAACACATCACATTGCGATCCTTTGAGCTAGTACAGTAGCTCTGCTATGTTCGAATAGCTGAAGTATACAAAGTGATCAAACACATTTGAATACTATTTAACTAATTTAGCTGGGGAACCCCTGGAACCCCCCCAAGGACCCCTGGGGTTCCCCAGACCTCATTTTGAGAACCAGTGGTATATGCGTACATATACAGTATGATAGAGACAGATAGTATGATAGCCATATAGGTTTGCATAATAAGGAATATGATCAGGCGTTTAGATGATCTCAGTGGTGCACTTGCAGGAGGCCTGGCACCAGGCTGCGATGGGCTCGCGACTGCAGCCCCACATCTTTGTCATAGAAGGACAGTTGCTAAACTGATCCTTATGAGGACATGGGTTGGCTGAGAGAGAGAGAGAGACACACACAGAATAACATCATTGGTCATTAAGTTGATGGTGATGTTGTTGTATCAAAGTAGGTCACACATCCACATACCATTAGAACTTCAACATGCAGGCAAAAAGATGAGTTTGCACACCGTAGCTCCCGTCTAAGACTTTATTGTAGCATCCACCAGAAAAGTGACGTTTGCAAGCACACTGCTCTTCTTCAGTCTTAAACCCTCTATAATATTTTGGTGACTTACTGCACAGCTTGTCGTCACAGGCTTCGGGACAGTCACCGCAAGATGGTCCGAGCTTGTAGGGCTCACCCATTCCACCCACATTACCGCTGCAAAGTGAGACAGAACATCAGATATTAAACGGCCTATTTTGAACATCTTGAAAGCGTGAAACCATGGTCTTTCGACTGCCATGTAATGTTAAGTGGTCAGATGGGTGGGCCATGTGCATTGTCAGAGCATGTTTAATTGTAATGACGTTGAGAACCAGTGATGTGTGTGTAGTACATGGTGGAGTACTTACGCAGGACAGTACTGACAGACGTAGTAGTATTTGTACGGGGAATCTGCGTCGGGGCAGTGAGTCATGGCACAGCCGACCTGGTTGGAGTTGTACGACACCACCTGTGAAACACACACAACGGTTTAAACTAGAATCCGGCCAGGCCAAGTATTAGTCTTATAGCCAATCAGGATGAAATATGACAAATCGGATGGGTCGCTCTTGATAACATGACTATAGAGATAACGGGTACCAATTCACGTGATGTTTGGACCAGTATAGGAGTAATATCCAATATATGTGTTTAACAGAAATCTGTCTCCTGGTGGCGCTATAACAGGCCTCTGCTCTGGCCTACAGTGAGTGTATGCATGCACAGTTTCACGCCGATCGGGCCAACGCACACACGCACGCACACACAGAGAGAATATGAAACGTGAGGATTTCTTGTGTGTACCTGTTTTCCATTGACAGATCCCTCCCCGTGCTCAAAGTTCTTCACCTCATTGTACCAGTGCTGGGTAGCAACGGTCCATGACAGCTCGTTACTGGACAGGAACATGTTCTCACCACAACCACCGGCTGGAGGGGGGGGGGGGGGGGGGGGGGGGGAAGAGAGAGAGAGTCAATCAATCTGTTGATTGATTCCCGCCAATGCTTGATCTGCATTAATTTTAATGATAACCAGAAAACGTTTGCATGAAAACGTTTTGTTTTGTTTATTTGCTGTCCCTCCCAAGCACTTTCGATCCAAATTAATAATACTAATAGGCCTACTAATAATCAGCAATAAGGAATAGTGCTTACAGCATTTCAAGCATACCCAGAGTATAGGCAGTGCCCACTCCTGGGCACTCGCCAGGCACTCCCGCCTGGCGAGAGCTCTACCGACTGAGCTATACCCGGACACAATAAGAGCCATTCCTTTTAGTTTCCAAATAAGGGACGATTCCGTATTTCAAGGTACAGTTGGCAACCCTAATTTATCACACATACTTGCGTGATGGAAAAATTCATGTTATATTAAATAACATGTATATGTATATTATTACCATTATTATTATTATTATTGTTATTAATAATGTTAAAGGGGTCTTACTGCTGATTATCCTTTCCTCGCCGGTGCTGCGTTTTGTGACACACTTGTCGGCATGTCTCTGAGCGTTGGCAGCAGCTTCCTCATTCCACATCTGTGAGAACAAGAGAACAGGACATTACACACACACTGAGGGACCCCAATGGAAATATTAATTACTAATTAGATATCTTATATTCCCTGAAAGTCACTTTGTAATATATATATATATACTGTATATAATTTTTCTCTCTTTTCTGGTTACCGTTTAATGTATGTGTGTATCTACAGTATCACTGTGTATCTGTCCTGTGAGTTCCCGTGCATGTTTGTTTTCCGACGTACTAACAGTCCAACAGTCATGAGTCCGACACCCTACCCTAAACCCTAACCAAACCGGCGGTGCGGAATGTATTAAACTGGTATGCAGCTGCATGTGTTCTACATTAATATGAGCGGTGTCGTTGAATATGTCATATCGCATAAAAGCTCCAGTATAGTGTCTTACCATCTTCAGCATGTTCCTGGCGGTAGGCTGCACGCCTCTTCTCAGTGCGTTGTGCTTGTTCACAATCTCCTCCTTCTCAGCGTCCGTCACGCCTATGAACACAAACGCACCAGAGAGACCCATAAAGTTTGGGTGAAATGCTAGGCTTGTTCAAGTGTAGCCTGGAAAACCAGACAAATCTGCCACGGCAGGCTAAGTTCAAGTGCTGCTGTGATCTGGACCACATGTGCTATTTGAACAGATGTGACACCATGCGTACGGTGGTTACGGTTTCTTATTTTTTGTTAAAATAGGTGTTCACAAAATGCTCTATATTCTGATAATAATCATTACAATTGTTTGTTCAATAATATCACGAGTGAGGGGAGGACGCAGAAGGTGGTTTGGGTATCTGGTTAGGATGCCTCTCGGGTGTCTCCAGGGAGGTCCTCGACACACGTCCCACTGGGAGGAGACCCCGGGGCAGACCAAGGCACAGTTGGAGGAAACACATCGACTCACTGGCCTTGGAACGTCTCAGGATCCCCCAGGAGGAAGTCACTAATGTTGCTCTGGAGATGGAAGTCTGGAGCACTCTGGTGGAGCTGTTGCCCCGTGACCCGACTACGGATAAGATGGATGGATGGATGGATGGATGGATGTTCAATAATCTCAAAAACAGAGCTGCGCTACTGAATGAGTTGGCCCCTAGGGGCATCCAGGACGTGTATTACATTGTTGTTAGTGGAAATGAAAACATAGGCGCCCCAAGTTTCCAACAGTGTGCGGGTCCTTTTGTTTGTTTTTCAAAGATACCCTTTTATTCAGTAATCAAGACAAAAGTTGAATTGTTTTGTCTTACCCCCAGCTGCTGGTTTCACTTCAGTTCCAACCAGCAGAGCAAAGACCACCGTGAGAGCAATGTACGCCTTCATCTTCTGTGAAAAACATTTTCATGAACAAATGATGCTGATGATAATAATGGAAAACAATGTATTGTTCATTATTAAAGCCAACAACAACAACGGGGCGACTGTGGCTCAAGAGGTAGAGCAGGTTGTCCAATGATCCATGGGTCGGCGGTTCGAATCCCGGCTCCTCCTGGCTACATGTCGAAGTGTCCTTGTAGCCCGGCAGCTTAAGGCCATATTTTAGCAAAATGTGGACGCGGTGGACAAAAGCGGCAACATTTTTCCACATGCTCTCCATAACATACGTTTCATTTTGGAAGGGGGGGCCACGTCATGAAGATGTCAGAAGGCGGCCATCTTGGCGTTCAAAGATGGCCGCCATGTAATATCTATAAGTGCCGCTATCTCGGCTTCTAAGCCACTTAGGTCAATCTTGGTGTCAAAATATAAATTATCTGGGTCAAGGAATGCAATAAGGTCATTGAGAATATCACTAGATGTTTATTTGTGCCAATATCAAATAAATACGGTCATTCTAGCAACATATTTACATAATCTTCAAATTATCTGTCACAATTACAACTGCAAAGAGCTGTGCAATTCCAGTGTGCCTTCTGACATGAGCATCTTGTACCACAACCCTTTTTACAACCGCACTTTACCAGTTCATTGCAGGCTTTTGACGCCATAGGTAGAGTGCTCCACACAGGAAGCCAGACCTGGTTGTCGACATCCAATGTCCATCCCCATCCTTCTGGACTGGGTGTTGGCTGCTGGGCCAGTTCAGACGTGGCCCAGATCCCAGACTGGTATACAACTCGCTTCACGTGCTGCAGCAGTGAATCTTGTGTTGGTGGAATGTGTTCCATCGTTTTGTTCTTCTGGCAGAACCATTCTCGCCGTGCTTCATTGACAGATTCCAAATCACTTGTTTTGTCATACATGACTGTAAAGCGCTCAAGAAGCTGAAAGTGTTGGGCATCTATGGTCACATTAGTGTATGGATTTTCTGTCATGTAGGTGAAGGCCTGGGTGACCTCAGGGTAGGAATTCCAAGCCACCCATGCTGACTTCTTCCCTTTCCCACCGAATGCTGATGTTGTGTCACAGCCTGTGTAACAGTGGACGACCGGAAGTGCTGTGGACTTGTCTTTGCCCAGAGCATGGCAGATGGTGTTTATATGAACATTGGTGTAGTTTTTGGTCTTCATTACATCTGGCATCACAGTGGTTGGCACAGACATTAGCCACTACATGCTGCCATGTAACCATGAAGAGGCAGACATGCAGGATAGTGATTCACCTGCTTGATGCCCTGGTACATGGCTGTTCTACCTGCTTGATACGCACTGTGGATACGGATGTTGTTGTTATCCTCATCGGTAAGTTCCATGCCCTGTTCACCAAGTATCCAGCTGCAGACATCTGGGTCGCTTTTGGCACTGGCAAAAACTACACCAATGTTCATATAAACACCATCTGCCATGCTCTGGGCAAAGACAAGTCCACAGCACTTCCGGTCTTCCACTGTTACACAGGCTGTGACACAACATCAGCATTCGATGGGAAAGGGAAGAAGTCAGCATGGGCGGCTTGGAATTCCTACCCTGAGGTCACCCAGGCCTTCACCTACATGACAGAAAATCCATACACTAATGTGACCATAGATGCCCAAAACTTTCAGCTTCTTGAGCGCTTTACAGTAATCATGTATGACAAAACAAGTGATTTGGAATCTGTCAATGAAGCACGGCGAGAATGGTTCTGCCAGAAGAACAAAACGATGGAACACATTCCACCAACACAAGATTCACTGCTGCAGCACGTGAAGCGAGTTTTATACCAGTCTGGGATCTGGGCCACGTCTGAACTGGCCCAGCAGCCAACACCCAGTCCAGAAGGATGGGGATGGACATTGGATGTCGACAACCAGGTCTGGCTTCCTGTGTGGAGCACTCTACCTATGGCGTCAAAAGCCTGCAATGAACTGGTAAAGTGCAGTTGTAAAAAGGGTTGTGGTGCAAGATGCTCATGTCAGAAGGCACACTGGAATTGCACAGCTCTTTGCAGTTGTAACTGTGACAGATAATTTGAAGTTAAAGATTATGTAAATGTTGCTAGAATGACCGTATTTATTTGATATTGGCACAAATAAACATCTAGTGATATTCTCAATGACCTTATTGCATTCCTTGACCCAGATATTGACACCACGATTGACCTTCTAAGTGGCTTAGAAGCCGAGATAGCAGCACTTATAGATATTACATGGCGTCCATCTTTGAACGCCAAGATGGCCGCCTTCTGACATCTTGATGACGTGGCCCCCCTTTCAAAATGAAACGTATGGTTATGGAGAGCATGTGGAAAAATGTTGGCGCTTTTGTCCGCCGCGTCCACATAATTTCGCTAAGCTACCGGACTATTGGGCAAGACACTGAACCCTAAATTGCTCCCGATGTGCTGGTTGGTACCTTGCATGGCTTCCGCCGCAATCGGTGTATGAATGTGTGTGTGAATGGGTGAATGTAATGCACAATCTATGTAAAGCGCCTTGGATAAAGGCGCTATATAAATGCACCATTTACCATTTACCATTTACAACAATGAGACAAAACAGAAAAAATGCATGTGATCAAGCAGATGGAAAAGATGAGATGGTATAAGCTTACCTCCAGTAGTTTGAAGTGTGTTGATGGATCTGGTATGAACATGGACTATTTGATCTTCAGGTCATGTGAACATACACAAAAGTTTGTACTTTTATATTCAGGGAGTGCCCCCATTAACCAATCAGAACACCACATTTTGGTGCCCCTCCCATCACTACAGGTGTGACACGTCACCCCTGAGTGAGTGGGTGGGGACCCAGACATTGATGTAAAAATAAACTGTTCAGACACTTTAGTGCACCAATTAAAAACAATTTAAAACCATTTTAAAAAACATACATGTATATTTATACTCATTTCACCAATACATCAAATAAAGATCTCACAAATCCTACTAGGTCTGTGGGCTTTTACATTTCCAATGTTTTTCCTTGTGTGTGAAACAAGAAAATGATGAAGAACAATCATGATAAACAACAAAGGAAACTACGGCCAGAAATACATGCAACAACATATGTACCAGGTTGGATTTGTTCAACGCAGGAGGCCACCTTTTAAAGCTTAGAAAAATATATTTTTTAGAAAAATATATTTTAGAACCATATTTTTACTTTTTAAATTAAAAGTCAGTTGGAGAAGTAGAGCTTCACTCCAAGCAAACCAAAAATAGTTTTCTACAGAAAGTGTCTAATTTCATCTTCCTGGTTTAAGCCCCTCGGCATCATGGTTTGAAGAGTATGAATGTAGTAACTTTCTCTTCTTAATAAAAGGTTATCAATGTTACCTCCCCTTCTTGGAGTTTTAACATGTTCTATGCCAATGTATCTCAGGGAGGAGACACTATGTTGTGCTTCAGCAAAGTGTAAGGCCACTGGACTGCGTTGATCCCTGGTGCGTATGTTGCTCCGGTGTTCAGCAATCCTGGTTTTGAGAGCTCTGGTGGTCTTTCCTACATAGGCGAGACCACAGGGACATGATATTAGATACACAACGTTGTTTTGATTACAGGTAATGAGCCCTCTAATTTTTATTTTCTTCCCTGTGTGAGGATGGTTATAGGTGGTGCACTTAGTAGTGAAATTACACTGTGTGCAGGCTCCACATCTATAGTTCCCATCTGGGACATCTAGAAAAGTACCTTTTCTTAGGGGAGGTAGATCTGATTTCACCAATAAATTTCTCAAATTTGGAGGACGTTTGTATACCACCCTAGGGGAATCTTTAAACACCTTACCTACTTGTGGGTCTGTACTTACTATATGCCAATGTTTTTTAATTATGCTCTCGAGTTCCTTGCCCACAGGAGAGTACTGCAGGAAACAACATGCACTAGTGTCAGTTGGTTTTGCCTGTCTTTTTGTGAGACACTCTTCCTGCGTGATATCCATATACTTGTCTCTGGCTGATTTTATCCACTGTTCTGGGTAACCCTTTTGCCTAAATCTCAAATCTAGTTCGTCTGCTTGTTTTTTGAAAACAGCCTCATCGCTGCAGATTCTGCGGATCCGACTATACTGGCTGATTGGTAGACTTTTCTTTAGATGAGTAGGGTGGAAGGAATCGGCCTGTAGATAGGAACACTTCTGTTTTCTTTCTATAGAGGTCAGTGGCAAACCCATTACCCTTTCTCTTTATGAGTATATCCAGAAAATTGATTTCCTGCAGGTCATGACAGATAGTAAATTTTAGGTGTTCATGACAACTGTTCAAATAGGTAAAGAACTCCATAAGAGTGTTCTCAGGACCTTGCCATATCAAGAATACATCATCTACATAACGTTTCCATAGTTTAATGTGTTTTTGAAAAGGATTTTCTGTGTTAGACACAAACTTTTCCTCAAACAGTGCAACGTAGAGGGTATTCTAAATCGCACTGATTATGAAAAGGAAATACATAAGCAACTGGCGAATACTATCTTTTATGAAAAATTTAATAGAGACCCCACCCCTGTCTTCAAAAAAGAAATTGACGAAACATTAAAAACTTTATTTGAAAGTGGGGAGACCACGAAGAAAGAGTATGAGTACATGAAAGTAGATCATCCTGTTATGTCTGTTTTCTATACTCTGCCCAAAATCCATAAAAGATTGGATAACCCACCGGGGAAACCTATAGTCTCAGCCATAGATTCTCTTACTGAAAAGATTTCGAGTTTTGTTGATTATTTTCTAAAACCATATGCCACTGCTTTACCGTCATATGTACGTGACTCTATGGATATGATTAACATCTTGAAATCCATCCATGATCTAGATCAAAACAACTATATCCTTGTAACAATGGACATAGAAAGTTTGTTTACCAATGTTGACCACCAGGGGGGGTTAGAAGCCCTCACACATTTCCTTAGTCAAAGAGACCCTGATGTTCTACCCAGTACCAAGTGTATTAGGGAGCTGGCTGAAATAGTTTTGAAGAAAAATGTCTTCATGTTTCAAGATACTCACTATGTTCAGCGTAAGGGGACCTCTATGGGAAGCAAAATGAGCCCCCAATTCAGTTCCCTCTACGTTGCACTGTTTGAGGAAAAGTTTGTGTCTAACACAGAAAATCCTTTTCAAAAACACATTAAACTATGGAAACGTTATGTAGATGATGTATTCTTGATATGGCAAGGTCCTGAGAACACTCTTATGGAGTTCTTTACCTATTTGAACAGTTGTCATGAACACCTAAAATTTACTATCTGTCATGACCTGCAGGAAATCAATTTTCTGGATATACTCATAAAGAGAAAGGGTAATGGGTTTGCCACTGACCTCTATAGAAAGAAAACAGACAAGTGTTCCTATCTACAGGCCGATTCCTTCCACCCTACTCATCTAAAGAAAAGTCTACCAATCAGCCAGTATAGTCGGATCCGCAGAATCTGCAGCGATGAGGCTGTTTTCAAAAAACAAGCAGACGAACTAGATTTGAGATTTAGGCAAAAGGGTTACCCAGAACAGTGGATAAAATCAGCCAGAGACAAGTATATGGATATCACGCAGGAAGAGTGTCTCACAAAAAGACAGGCAAAACCAACTGACACTAGTGCATGTTGTTTCCTGCAGTACTCTCCTGTGGGCAAGGAACTCGAGAGCATAATTAAAAAACATTGGCATATAGTAAGTACAGACCCACAAGTAGGTAAGGTGTTTAAAGATTCCCCTAGGGTGGTATACAAACGTCCTCCAAATTTGAGAAATGTATTGGTGAAATCAGATCTACCTCCCCTAAGAAAAGGTACTTTTCTAGATGTCCCAGATGGGAACTATAGATGTGGAGCCTGCACACAGTGTAATTTCACTACTAAGTGCACCACCTATAACCATCCTCACACAGGGAAGAAAATAAAAATTAGAGGGCTCATTACCTGTAATCAAAACAACGTTGTGTATCTAATATCATGTCCCTGTGGTCTCGCCTATGTAGGAAAGACCACCAGAGCTCTCAAAACCAGGATTGCTGAACACCGGAGCAACATACGCACCAGGGATCAACGCAGTCCAGTGGCCTTACACTTTGCTGAAGCACAACATAGTGTCTCCTCCCTGAGATACATTGGCATAGAACATGTTAAAACTCCAAGAAGGGGAGGTAACATTGATAACCTCTTATTAAAAAGAGAAAGTTACCACATTCATACTCTTCAAACCATGATGCCGAGGGGCTTAAACCAGGAAGATGAAATTAGACACTTTCTGTAGAAAACTATTTTTGGTTTGCTTGGAGTGAAGCTCTACTTCTCCAACTGACTTTTAATTTAAAAAGTAAAAATATGGTTCTAAAATATATTTTTCTAAAAAATATATTTTTCTAAGCTTTAAAAGGTGGCTTCCTGCGTTGAACAAATCCAACCTGGTACATATGTTGTTGCATGTATTTCTGGCCGTAGTTTCCTTTGTTGTTTATCATGATTGTTCTTCATCATTTTCTTGTTTCATACACAAGGAAAAACATTGGAAATGTAAAAGCCCACAGACCTAGTAGGATTTGTGAGATCTTTATTTGATGTATTGGTGAAATGAGTATAAATATACATGTATGTTTTTTAAAATGGTTTAAAATTGTTTTTAATTGGTGCACTAAAGTGTCTGAACAGTTTATTTTTACATCAATGTCTGGGTCCCCACCCACTCACTCAGGGGTGACATGTCACACCTGTAGTGATGGGAGGGGCACCAAAATGTGGTGTTCTGATTGTTTAATGGGGGCACTCCCTGAATATAAAAGTACAAACTTTTGTGTATGTTCACATGACCTGATGAAGATCAAATAGATCGAAACGTTGTCAGAATTTTCAATAAAGAACGTCTTTCTTATACCCATGGTGTGCGGGCTCCATCCAATACCTACTGGAGTTTCTTTAGCCCAGCACCCAGCCTGTTGATGTGCGTGTTCTACGTCCGCTCTCACTTTATAGACAGTTGACACACTGACTGTGCACAGGACAAACTGTAAGTTGAGACGTGCAATACTGTGGTGACACACAGAAGAGTAAACTGCTTAGAGTTATTTACAATTAGGCTGTAAAGACAAGCCTTTGTTAAGAATGCTGCTAGACACCCCAGGGGGGGTCGGGGGACAGTCCCTAATCAGGATAGGAACAGCTCCTATCTCAAGCTGCAAACTAACAGCTGTGTGTGTACAGAGAGCTCTCTGCTCTCCTTCAGAAAAGACATGATTCTAAAGTCAAAGTCATACGATTTGTCACACACGTTACCGCAGTGAATTTTGTCCTCCGCATTTGACCCATCTCTTGGAGCGGTTGAGCCACAGCCAAGGAGCGGTGAGCTGCAGCGTGCGCCGCGCTCGGGAATCATTTGATTAGTAGATTTGACCCCCAATCCAACCCTTTCATGCTGAGTGCCAAGCAGGAAGGCATTGGGTCCCATTTTTACAGTCTTTGGTATGACCCGGCCGGGGATCAAACCCCGACCTCCCAGTTTCAGGGCGGACACTCTAACCACAGGGCCACTGTCTGGTTCTACTGAGTATTTGTGCTTAATCATATAGACTGGTTAACAATACAGTTTGAACTATTTCATTACATGTGTTCTGTATACTTCATATATAGTATAGATATTGAATTAGTCCTATTTGGTATAAAACGTATAGAGTGACACATGAGCTGCATGCCATGTGTCCCTCCTCCTTCACCGGAAGATCCTGTTTCGAGGGAGGCGGGATCTGGAAGTTAGAAAATACTGCG
The DNA here is from genome assembly GCF_951216825.1 of Electrona antarctica. Taxonomy (NCBI): domain Eukaryota; kingdom Metazoa; phylum Chordata; class Actinopteri; order Myctophiformes; family Myctophidae; genus Electrona; species Electrona antarctica. The sequence goes on from NC_136798.1 coordinate 35,064,831, forward strand.
ATGCTGTGAACTTTCTGAGTGTTCACACTGATTAGCTATGATGTGACTCCACTGTATTCCACAGGGCTTTCTGCCCGTGGGAGCCTTGTACTGAGTAAGTCTGTTAAATAAAACTGATCAGATGTGACGACTAGAACCTGCCTTGCCTGCCTTTCTTCCACTCTCGACCATCACTGCTACAAAGACACATTGGGTCACTTGGTGCATACAAATATACATCAGTGTCCTTGACTCCTTTCAGATGAAATACCTGCTGATGTTTGGCTGGTCTTTTGTGGTGGTGGTCGGTCATTTATATCCTTACATTATTAGCTTTAAGGGTGTGTCTGTCACAGTGTTTTCATAGACAAACACCCAGGTGTGTACTTTAGTGCCACATCTATCAAGGATGATGGACAGTAGTAGATCATCATGCCAACGTATTTATTTAGCAGCATAATCCAACAATGTCCAGAGCAAAGTAGTAGACAGCTGACAATCTAATGTAGCTACTCTGTTGAAATCAATTGGATAGTCAGATGGTTATTTGGAGGAAATAGCTTCTTTCTTCAAAGAAGAAAATAGTAACTATTAAAAATAGTTTTAATAATAACTAGAAAATGATCGGATAAGGCCGGTCCAAGCAGGAAGGCAATAACAATAATATGCACAAGAAACATGGAAGACTAAACTTGAGAAAAAGACCATGGAATTGTGACAGGGTCGGTTTTTTATAGTGGGGGGCAGGTACAGGTTCTTGAAGACTCATACACAGAGTTGGCGGTGCCCAGATTTGAACCCATGACCTTGCATGTGTTGCAAAGGCAAGAGCTCTACCTACCGAGCTAACAAGCAAAATCATTTAGTGTTTTTGTAGCAAGTTGCACAAGGATAACTAATGATAAGGTGGGTATAAAGATTTATGAATTGACTGCGTATAAACCAGAAAATATACCAGATTCGGATGAGGAGCTCAATGAGTGAAAACCAATGAAATGAGTCTGAAACAGGGATTAAAGGTTAACTGAAAAATTATTATTAAACTTCAGAGAAAATAAACAGCTTTGAACATTCATGAAAAACAAACAAATGGGGCCCACTTTAAGTTGATGACTTGAAAAGTCCCAGTTCAGTTCAGGGAAAGCAGTCTCTTTCTCCAATTTGGAGAACCAGATTACCACATTTGTGGGTGGAGGGGGGTTCAGAGTTCCAGGTCGGCTCGCCAGGTCTGGATTGGGTACCATCCGGTACAAGAACCATCCATGCAAGGGAATCCTTTCAGGACACAAAAAACCTGAACTGAAAGGCCAGGTGTCCAAATCAGTCTTTGTTTCAAAATCACTGTTGTACAACATCAAATAATCTATTCATGAGTAAAGAACCTGATTTGATCAGGATCAAGTTCTTTATACATGTTTCTCACTAAACAAATCAGTTTCTAGCATTGTTAAGGCCCTTTAAACTTGGCTCAACCAAGGGCTAACATAAAAGGACACAAAGTCAGATCAAAAGTTTACAAAGATATTACACATTTATTTAAAATCCTGCATTGCAAAACAGGGACTGATTGACAAGAATACTTATGACCAGCCCATCTGAAACTTCACTAATAACCACAACAAAAAGGGAACACAAATGTTCAGTTTGGGAGACAATGAGCTGCTGGCCACAGGTCCACTTATATAGCCTGCAACTAATCAAGAACAGCTGACTAAGGGTGTGGCAGCCAGAAATCTCAGGTGATTGACAGGTGAGGCACTTTAGACCAGCAGAGGTCAGCAAAGCCACAGGCACTACAATTCCGGCAATTTTCATTGGCTCATAAAACCTTCATTTTTTCACCTATACGGACTTTCCCATGTCCGTATAGGTCCAAAGTTCACGTGTAGAAGTTTTCGTGCATTTTGATCAAATATCCTGGGAGGAGATGCATTTGAATTGATTTTCATATAATTCAAAATGGCAGGTGATCTAGAGGTCAGAGGTCAAAAGTAACAGCACGGAACTTGTTCGGCATGAGGAGACGCATATGTGTGTCGAGGTTTCATTGCCGACGGTCAAACGGTTCATGAGCTATGCCTGGTCAAAGTTTGCATTTTCAATATAGCCAATGGTTGTGGGCTTCGCATCCTCACCGTTTGGCATGGCCCTCATGCTAAAACCCTCATGCTCATATCTCCAAATTTCGCGAAAACCGACTGCACGGTTCAGCCAGAACTGCTATTTTTGGCGGAAGAAAAGAAATAGCAATTCCAAAAAAGGACCAAGTCCTTTCAGGACTGCTTGGTCCTTTAATAATAATAATAATAATAATAATAATAATAATAATAATAATAATAATAATAATAATAATAATAATAATAATAATAATAATAATAATAATAATAATAATAATAATAATAATAATAATAATTAGGTTAATACATTTGGGGGATAAAAGCTACTTTATAAAAGTGAGTTTTCAGGAGGGATTTGAACCGGGGCACAGACTCTGCAAGCCTGATCTCCTGTGATGTCTAGGAGAGCTTTGTCTGAGGACCTCAAATTTCACTTTGGTACATAATAATGGATGGAGTAGGTCAGAGATACCGGTATATCAATCAATCGATCTTTATTTCAGACCCAGGAGGATCCATATCACAAACAATACAATATAACAGTAAATACAAAAATAAAAATAAATAAAAAGGTACATATATGCACATATCCCACACTGTTCAGTTTCTGACATACAGACATGTGCGCCAGTGGTTCCACAGTATCGATGAGAACCTGAGTGAACTGCGTGTAGGGTCCGTTATTACAGCAATGATGTCGTTTATTGACTCAGATGCCCTACACATGAATCTGTACATAAGGTTACGTAGTACAGCAGAGCAGGTAGGTACTCCGACACTAACAAACATCTGGCTAGCACTGGAGCTTCTTGGCACTCTCAACAGCAGCCTCATACAATCATTATAGGCCACTGTGAGTCTTCTGATGCTGCTTTGTCTATAGCGGCACCATAGGTGTGCAGTATACAGCGGTGTACAGAAGGATCTAAAGAGCGATATCTTCACAGGAACCGAGCACATGCTAAATTTGCGACACAGCATGTTTGCTTGGGCATACAGCTTCCGTCGCTGTCTATAGATGTCCTTGTCATCTGAGAGATCATCAGAGATGATATGGCCCAAATAAGTGATCTCGCTGCACACACTAAGAGCAGTGCCAGCCAGATGGAAGTCAGGAAAGGCTGAATGTCTGTCTTCCCTACTTCGGATTATCATTATTTTACTTTTATTAGCATTGTGTTTTATATTAAAATCAAGACCATACTGTGAGCATACTTCCAGAAGCTGTTGGAGACCAGCACTATACGGACTGAAAATGACAAAATCATCTGCATACATCAGGTGGTTGGACTGAAAATGACAAAATCATCTGCATACATCAGGTGGTTAATTAGTGAGTCACCAACCCTACACCCTGTACCACATGTATTTAAAGACAATGATAAGTCATTCATATAAACATTAAAAAGAAAAGGAGAAAAAATTCCCCCTTGACGGACACCATTGATCACATGAAAGGGAGCAGACATTGACTTCCCCCATTTTACACTCATGGTCTGGTGAGCATACCAGAACACCAGGATTCTGACTAAGAACCTGGGGACCCCTCTTTGTATCAGTTTAGAAAAAAGCTTTTCATGATTAATGCGATCAAATGCCCGGGAAGCATCAATGAAAGAAACAAACATTGTAGAGTTCTGCCTACCACCAGATCTCTTTGAGAGCAAAAATACACAAATCAGTGCCATGTTTTCTTTTAAAGCCAAATTGATTATCAGCAGACAAAATTGACCTCTCTAATCTACTCAGTAGAATTGTCTCAAGTACTTTGGACATAACACTGGCCAGGGCTATTGGCCTATAATTATCTTATATTACAAGTACCACAGAAAGCATGGAAACAAGTAAAAACCCATGCGTAAAAAAACCTCTAAAACACATGGCCACCAGAGGGCACAGTGTCCTTATATATGATGGGGCCAGACCAGAGATGGCCTTTAAAGGTAAACTGTAAACGCATGTAATCAATTTCCAACAGATCCCCAAACCTGTTGTTTTGGGGTGCGTTCGTTTCAGTTCATTCAACCTCCTCTTGTGTGTTGGCTGGTGAAACCTTAGGGTGAAACGCACTCTAGACAGATATATACTTCACCCCTCCAACAGTATTGCACGCCGCGACATACAAGCTCACATCGCGTCACGTCGTGCGCACTGTGTGAGCTTGGAGGTCTGCTGTTCTCGGCCGTTCTCTGTGTGCAACACTTATTTGCACGTCGGCGGAGCATAAATTATAGTTTGAGGGGCTACAGCTGCGCGATCAAGAAGCCGTGATCATAGGAAGCGCTCCCTCGGCGACTGGAGGTGGGGTTTGGGGGACAAATTCTTTGAGAATCAGTATTACTGTTTACACACAAGTTGACACAACATAAATCCCGGTATATATTTCAAGAGCGGGAGATCACAGGAAACATCCACCCTAAACCTCCTTCTTCCACACTAGGAGGAAAACAGCCTCTGAAAGTTTGTTGGGGTGCATTTTTACACGCCAGTGCTGTGACCATAGACTTTTACATTGAGCCTAATGTTTCTTTTGTCCCCAACCAGCGCGGGCATACAGGTTCTTATCAGCGTGACGTTGTCTGGAAAGTGGAAATGCATCTATAGCACCGGCGTAGGTCCATTGGGCCACACAGGCCGTGGCCCAGTCAGTTTAGAGCTGGCCCAGTCTAACTTCAAAGAGAGGGGGCGAAAAAACAAGAACAACAACAAAAGATGGCAGTACATTTCAAGCACAAACTCAATACAAACGACCCAATTAAGCATTACACTTGTTTACAAGAGGGTCCACCATGTTCAATTCATCAAAACATTTAGAGACGTACAAATAGACACTTCTATATAGTCAAAGAACAGAACAGGAATTCATCATAGAGGTAAAAAGGGAAAAGAAACATATACAGTGAGGGGAAAAAAGGGGGGGGGGGGCGGTGGGGGGATTCAGATTTTTCTGTTTAGTAGCAAACTACAGCATGCAAGCCGCCTTTGTTTTAAATGGTCCCCCACGTCGGCAAAATCGTTAACACCTATCGGCCGGAGATGCGCTACCCCCGCCCCCCGCAATGCTAATTTGCCCAGTCTATCATTTGATCCACGCTATGCGCCTGGTCTATAGTACTGTATATTTGTGTCATTAAATGTTTTGATGAATTGAGTATGAAGGACCGCAGTGGAAACAAGCGATATAGGCTTTCTTGGCTATAAATCCTCTTAGCAGACCTTGTATCGAACTGTAAATAATTGTTGGCGTAGAACTAATTGATTTGTTTGCAACTGTTTGGTCCCCAACATGGCAAGTGTAGGACTACACCACCCCCCCCCCCCCCCCCCCCCTTTCATATTTAGTTAGTTTGCACTTGTTCTCATCTAACCTCTCCATTCAAACCTGTTGATAGACCTGTCACTATCATTACATAATCACCTGATCACAATTATTTGAGATATAGGCTAATCATAATTGTGTGTGTGTCAAACTGAGGGGCAACGACGGCCATGGCCTTCGTCATGACCTCCCTGAAATCCCTTTCACATTTCACATCATTACATTGCTTGGCCAGTTGGCCATCGTACTGCAGGCTAAAGTTTGCTCCTTATATTTATACCAGTACTGTGGTTTTTATTCATGCTCTGTGAATCTGAATCTGAAAACCATAAAGAAACATCCTGTTCAAAGTCCCGGACGGACGGACAGACGGACGGAGACAGACAGCCAGCCAGGCAGCCATCCATCCATCTCCTAAATCATTATATGATTAGCCTTAGGGTTGTGTTTCAGTGTTTTCATAGACAAACACCCATGTATTGTATACTTTACAAACATCACATCATATTGTGCCAAGTACAGTAGTACAACATGCCAACTTATTTATTTTGCGGCATAATCAAACAATGTTCAGGAACTGTGGTGAATGTCAGTTTGTTTTATTCTTCAAACTGTCTCACCCGTCTAGACAGGTGGCGTGACAATCTACTGTAGCTACTCCGTTGAAATCAATTGGATATTGGGAGGCTTAAAGTAACGCACACATGGCATAAATTAGATTACGTCTGTGAGAATGTCATGCTGACAGACAGATGATTCATTTGTATTAGGCTATAGCTGGTTTTATGTTTATTTTTTTATTATGTCATTTTGAGTTGCATGGTGTAGTACGGAGCCCCTGAGTGGCCATACATCTTGTCCGGACGAGACCATTTATTTGTATTACCATGGCCACTCAGGGGCTCCCTAGAAAAAACGTAACATACAGATGTGTTTTTTAAAGCGACTGGCATTCCAGGGAAAAGGTACACGGGCCACAAAAGCCCGGTCCCCCCGGTTAACACGGTGGGCATACGTTAGTCCGACGTACCAACAGTCCAACATACTGTACGTGGCCGGTTAAGACACAAACGTGGCCGACTCACCGTCCAACCGTCCAACTTCACAATGTTGGGAGTATCCAGTCAACGCACAGAAGATAAACTAAACACATTTTTAACAGGATGTTTGCTCATGGTTTTCATGTCTCCGTGCATTTCATTACCTTGTGTTTACCTAAACTTTAAAGCTTTTAATACTGTTAATCGCTCCGGATTAAATGTGTCTGCGACAAGGTGTAGGCTCTCACAGTGTTGTTTGATACTGGCATGGAATTGAAACAGTAACAGCAGCTGAGCTGAGCAGCTTTAGCCATAGTCGATTTTAGTGGGGGCCCAGGGGGCACTGATGTCTGCCAGTCACAATGTGGGACAGGGTCTCAATTTGTGGGACGCCTGACAAGTCTTGTAAATAAGGGACTGTCCCACGCAAAGGGTGACATCTTGTCATCCTATATCCACATAGCCTCCCAATATCCAATTGATTTCAACAGAGTACCTACAGTACAGCCCTGAACTCGCCTGTTTACACATGTTTAAAGAATAAAACTAATTGATGTTGACCACAGTTCCACAGCATTGTTTGATCACTGTATATTGGCACATGATGATTCATGTGACACTAAAGTACATACTGCATGCCCTGGCTGTTTATCTATGCCAACACAGACACACACAGACACACCTAATGTCCTAATAATGTAAGGATATAAATACCACCACCACCATAAGACCAGCCGATACCATTCAACAGCAGTCGTTATTTCATCTGAAAGGACACACAACTATTGGAGGTAAGTTTTGTCTACTTTCAGCGGATCATCTTTCCATCATTAGCCTAAAAGTACATTCATTTTGTACAATTTGCTCCTTTGGTCCTTGGTCTGTCTGTCTGTCTACTCAGAACATGATGTTTTCTTATGGTTTTCACACAGGATGAAGGTGTACATTGTTCTCACAGTGCTTTTTGCTGTCCTGGCTGGAACTGAAGCTGAAGGTAAGAAAATCAACCTTATTACTGATTCCATACTACCGTATGCTCCCTTATTACCTGGTAAATGGTGCATTTATATAGTGCCTTTATCCAAGGCACTTTACATAGTCCCCACTGTCAGGTGATACGAGGCGGCCTGCTCACTCCTCATGCATTGAAGGAAGCATGAGCTCAGTTCAGGGCTCTCCCCAGGTTGGCAGAGGGAGAGTAGCACCCAGGATTACAGCTTAGGCAATTGGCACAGAGTGAAAAATGGGTTACAAAATCGTGGGATATTATATATTGTTATATATTTTTGGGGTCTTTCTGGTGTGTTCATGTAGGTGTAGAGATGACCGAAGCTGACAAGGCATACATCGTGAACAGACACAACGAGCTGAGAAGAGGTGTGAAGCCTACCGCCAGCAACATGCTGAAGATGGTAAGACAGTACTGGAGCTTTGATCTGACATCTTTAATGACATCATCGCTCATATCATGTAAAACATGCATACTGTTATCATTGTGCTATAGTAAACACACATCCTCTCATGTCCTCTCGTTCTCTCAGTCGTGGAGTGAGGAAGCTGCTGCCAATGCTCAGAGATGGGCCGACAAGTCACAGTGTGCCTTGAAACACAGCAACGCCGCGGACAGGACAATCAGCAGTAAGGAGTTTAAGAACTACAAGGGTTCTTTTTTTTTATCATTTAGCTCAAGGGGACCACCTGTAACCACCCTCAAGGACCACTGGTGGTTCCAGCTGGACCGCTGGTGTAAAACTGGTCTATATGGTTTCTTGTCAAATTAGTCATGTTTTCAAACTCTCCCTCCCTCCCTGTCTGTCTGTCTGTCTGTCTGTCTGTCTGTCTCTCTCTAGCCAGTGGTTGTGGTGAGAACATAGCCATGGGCCACAGCCATACAGAGAGCTCATGGGCCGATAAGATCCAGATGTGGTACGATGAGGTGAAGGACTGGAAGTACGGGGAGGGCTCTGTCGATGGAGAAACAGTGGGACACTTCACACAGGTACACTACTGTGCTGGTTCCCCCAGGGGTCCTTGAAAAGGGGGTCCCCTCCTAAATGGGTGACCCTAAAGGGTCCGTTTGGTTCCATTTGTACACTCTCAGAGTTAAATTGTCATTGATTTTACGATATAAATTGGGGTCCCAGAGAGAAAAATGCCATTAAATGGGGGGTCCGTAGCCCAACTAGGGGTGCTTGAAATGAAAATGGTTGAGAATCACTGCTAGAACCGTCATACAAATCTTCTCTTATGGGGAATGAATGCTAATGAATGTCGATTTAGGGGTCCTTGGTATGAAAAGGTTTGAGAAACACTGCACTATTATATGGTAAAGTGTGTGTGTGTGTGTGTGTGTGTGTGTGTGTGTGTGTGTGTGTGTGTGTGTGTGTGTGTGTGTGTGTGTGTGTGTGTGTGTGTGTGTGTGTGTGTGTGTGTGTGTGTGTGTGTGTGTGTGTGTGTGTGTGTGACTGTGTGTGTGTGTGTGTGTGTGTGTGTGTGTGTGTGTGTGTGTGTGTGTGTGTGTGTGTGTGTGTGTGTGTGTGTTCTACAGGTTGTGTGGTATCGCTCCAACCAGATAGGATGTGCCATGGCTCACTGCCCCGACGCCAAGTACAAATACATCTATGTGTGTCAGTACTGTTCACCGTAAGTACTACTGTCCCAACACTGTACAAATATCTGTGTCTGACCTGCATGCTTCCCTATACCTAAACTCCAAATACAGTACAGTACACAGTACAGTACAGTACAGTACAGTACAGTACAGTACAGTACAGTACAGTACAGTACAGTACAGTACAGTACAGTACAGTACAGTACAGTACAGTAGTGTGATTTGAGTCTGGCTTATTAGCCAGACTAGTTAACACTTGCAATAGAGCAGTGGTTCCCAACCTATGGTTCCCACCGGCGGTACGTGATGCCCCCTCTAGTGGTACGTGATGCCCCCTCTAGTGGTACGTGATGCCCCCTCTAGTGGTACGCAGGAGAGAGAAAAAAGAAGAGAAGCAAGTAGTTGAAAATCGCCAAACATTAGCAAGATTTTCCTAGTTGGTCCTGATCCTGTAAAGGTTTGGAACCACTAGTGTAGATGGACATGAGATGGACACTGTCTCATCAGATGATGTTTAGTATTTGATGTTGTTTCCCTCATTTCAGCGGTAACTACCAGTACACTCACCCCTACAAGGCTGGACCAGCTTGTGGTGACTGTCCCAACGACTGTGATGACAAGCTGTGCAGTAAGTGACCGCGATTTTCTTTTCTTCTTTTGTTAAAATTAGGTAAAACACTTTATTCTGGAAAAAAAAGGCCAATCAGAACAAGTACCCATTTATCATCAGCTTCGTTTTTATGGGGTTCCAGTTCCAATTTTGGTTGCTTTGTGTCACCACTTCCCATTTCAGTTGTTTAATCTGCATCCTGACTTCTATTAGTTCTCTATTCTGATTAGATCAAATTGGTATCCCGACCTGAAAATGTTTGTTCTGTTTAATAAAGAGCTATAGTAGATATACATGAACACTCCTGTTACTCACTCTCTCTCTCTCTCTCTCTCTCTCTCTCTATCAGCCAACCCATGTAACTATAACGATAAGTGGAACAACTGTGCTGAGCTGGGGGCTTGGGGGTGCAAAAAAGACAAGTGCGAGGCCTCCTGCAAGTGCAAGAGTGGGGAGATCATCTAAACGCCTGCCCACGCCGACTCCACAAGAAACACGATTTAATCCACATTCAATGACATTCTTTATTATGCAAACCTATATGGCTATCATACTATCTGTCTCTCTGTCTTTCTGTCTCTATCATACTGTACGTGTACGCATATACCACCGCTTCTCAAAATGGGGTCTGAGGACCCCCAGGGGTCCTTGAATTAGTTAATGCAGCATCAAAAGCGGTTTTACCATCGTATTTTATACTTCAGCTGTTTGAGCTTGTAGTGTGGAAAGTGCATTCCAGGGACTCCCTTGGTTATTTTAGGGGGTCTAAGTTGACCCTTACAGGTCTGCAACTGTGTACAAATGGACCCAAATGGACCCACTGTACACTTTTGGAGTTAAGGGGAGACCTTGAACTTATTTCTCTACTTGAACCATTGCTCTACTGTATAATGGAAATATCATTCTTGTGCTTTCAGAAAATAAAACAGCATTTATCGATTGAGCATTACAATACTGACTTTCTTCTTCTTGCCTGAAAACAATTTCAGTCAGACAACTCACAAATAGATTTACCAATATTTATTACAGAATGAGTAATGAGTGTGCATATGATATTTGACTTGGCGTTCGGCTCTGCTGGATTTCTCCCTGCTCGGCAAGATTAAGCAACAACATAAAACATTAAGAGCAGGGAGATAGATATACAATAACCCCCGATGGGGAACATAAACAGCAGAGCCCACCGGTGGTGCTGGGGTGGTGGTGGGAAAAAACATCACATACAACCAGGGACCATATGCAGAGGAAAGCAGGAAGAGCATGCAGACTGGTGAGCTTAAGTAGCCCGCCCAATTGGTCAGCTGACTGCCGCATCGGCAAATGACGTGAGGGAGTTGCGCACACTTGTACACCCACATAGTAATGCAGCATGTTAACCCCTTGAGTATAGTATGTGCCTTTGAGCATGGCATGAACCCCCTCGAGTATGTCTGACTGAACTAACTCCGCAAGCTACGTCTCATAAAAAATAAAAAATAATCTTACTGGCAGACCAAATCAGAATCAAATTGTTGTTTTATTAAGTCTAAACTGAACAGCACACAGGTTTTATTCGGTTCATCTTCTGTAGCCACGTGGACTAACATTTATTGTGGAGGTGTGACACCATTACAAAACAAAACATACAGTGAAATGGTTCATACTGTACATGTGGGAAAGGATTTGAGTCTGACAGCTTCTTTTACTTTACTTGAGTAAAAAGTCTCAGTGAAAACACCAAATGATGAACGCCATACCAGGTCAATGGCGGTATGCGCCTTGGATTGAAATGACAAATATATTTGTCAATGGCAGTGAATGAGTAGCCTTGTAATAAGCAGGATAATCGATCATGGCAGGATCTAATCACCCCCAGGATCTAATCACCCCGTCAATAATGACCCGTTCCCCATTGATTATCCCTTGACTATATTGCACACAAATTAAAATCATATAGGGGGTATGAGGTGAACCTTTGGGGTCGAAAGGGTTCAGTGGTCGGAAAATGTTGAGAAACCTGAGTGTATTCTATTTGTTGTTAGTAAATATAGATACATTTACTATATTTATTTCTTAGAATGTGTATGCACTAGTATTGCTTTTTCCCCCTCCAAATAAGCCTCCAAATATCCAACTTAGTAGCTACAATAGATTGTCACCTCATAAAGTTTGAAGAATTAAACAAACTGACATTGACCTCAGTTCCTCTGGACATTGTTTGATTATGCTGCAAAATAAATACGGCATTCAATTGGCATGGTGTACTACTGTACTTGACACAATATGAAGCTCCATTATGTTTTGCCCCCTATCTATCTATTTTTTTTATTTTTTTTCATCTTGAAAGTTTGTAAATACATCAAAGATGCTATTATTATCCATTTCTAATGGATGAAGCCTTGGCCTGGAATAGATGCCGTGCATGTTCGGGTCTGATAAGTCCCGGAAAAGATGCGCTGTGGCCAGTAGTCACTTGAGTGGCAGCGTGACGTAGCGTGCCTTCTACTCTTCGGCGTACTTCCTCTCCCAGTGTAAATTCTTCTGCCCTCCCGTCGACACACATCACTCCAACGAACTGCAGCGGCCAATGAGGCATCTATTTTTTAAATATCTATGGTTTCAACCCTCAACCCACTACACTCTCCAGTTGGCAGGTCAGCAGTGATGTCACTGCCCCTCTCCTCCAGGCTTCCAGCCATAGACAAATCCAATCAACTAGCACCAGCTATACAGTAGCATTGGCCACACCCGGCCAACAGGGAAGGCAGTGTCCTGCCGGCCAGGTGTAACATACCAGGTGCTGACCACACCGCAGCGACCGCAGCGCCCAGGGCACACCCCCCGCGGACCCACCCATTGGCCTTTCTCTCATTGCAGAACTAACAGGAGGCTCTCTCTGCCCTGTGTGTGTTCTTGTTGGATCGCAGGCACGAGAGGTCTCTAGAGCCAAATTCCAATACCGCAACTTTCACACTCGCTCACTCCCCTCGCGTCCTCCACTCGCTCCTCGGCTCCGCCCCCAGCGAGGAGGAGTGGAGGAGGAGAGGATTCGATGCGAGGACAGAGTGGTGGAGTGGATTTGCCTCTAGAATCGGAATGTACTCCGCTGTCATTTCAAAGCGACGGTACATTCCGCGATCACTTATGACGTGAATCAATTCAATTCAATTCAAAGGGCTTTATTGGCATGGGAAAACATACGTTTACATTGCCAAAGCAAAAGTGTCACACAGCTGGATCACTGGAACTCTGAACCCAGAGCCGTACAGTCTACAGAATAGACAATTCATTTTTTGTGCATGTAACCGAGGCCAATGTCACTGTGTATGTATTGGTAACATGTGCAACAAGGCTATTTATTCCTGAAATAGTGAATAGGCGCCAGGATGCGCACACTTTTATATTATATGATTGTGAATGTGAAGGGAATTCCTGACCTGCCCGCAGCGCGTTCCTTTTTGCTCGTATAAATACCCCCCCCCCCTCCTCGGACAGTCCCTCCTGCGACGGTCTTTGCAAATAACGGCGGACACTATAACAGGAATTATAGGTAGTCTCTCTGACTTACATATTCAGTTCAGTCCACATATAAATAAATACATTTTTGTCACCGTCATTCATAGCAGTCTGTGCATTCAGGCATGCACAGAGAGAAATTAACTATAGCTTTTGAGGTGCGCTCAATATAGCCTACTTTTATTATGCTTATATCACGCAATAAAGCCAGTGGCTTGTTGTGGTCCTTTCACTTTCACATACTGTATCATTCTGAAGCTCTATTAATTCAGCGAAAATGTGTCTCTTCAACAAACGGCAAAGCTTTTTAGTTTAATGTGTGTGCGTGTGTGCGTGCATGTGTGTGTTGGGTCAGCGACAGCGTCTCATCAGCCGCAGCGGCCGGCAGCTAGTGGATGGGGGGTGGGGGGGTGCATAGTATCGGGTTTCAAGCAGTGTTTTCTGTGCCACATGTGGAGGAGGCGGACTTTTGTCACTGGAGAAGGAAAAAAACATGTACACGTGATGCGGAAATCCGCAGCGAGGAGACAACATACCCCACCGAGCCTGCACCTGATGTACACTCGCTCTATGCGGTCTCGGAGAGCCCACTCGGCTCCTCCACTCGACTCCACTCTCCTCCTCGATGGAGCACTTTAACAATCGGAACGTTAACCATTTCCGGGTCAAGCTGGAATGACCCCGAGTGATCGAGTGGGAGTGAGCGAGTGGCCGAGATTTTGGGTATTGGAATTTGGCTTAGGACTATGGTTTGCCTGTCCTCCTACATATTAGAGAAGGCATAAGTACAAGTGATATTTTTTGGTTAAATAAATATGCATTTTCTGTTTATAAAGAGGTGAAGATACATGGAGATTTTATCACAATTATTACAGTACTACTGTTACGGCTCACTCCTCCTCACCTTCACATGCAAGCACTGTTTAGCCACTCCCCCTCCCTCACTGACTACTCCATGGCTCTACTCAGCACACCTGCTCTCCTTCACCAATTCTCTGCACCTGTCTTCCATCCTACAATGAAGCACTGCCTCTACAAAAGCCCAGTCTGCCCTTCATTCCACACCAGAGCGTCACCTGTCAACAGTATAAATACCACCACCATAAGACCAGCCAATACCATTCAACATCAGTTGTTATTTCCTCTGAAAGGACACACAACTATTGGAGGTAAGTTTTGTCTACTTTCAGTGGATCATCTTTCCATCATTAGCCTAATATTGCATTCATTTTGTACAATTTGGTCCTTGGTCTGTCTGTCTGTCTACTCAGAACATGATGTTTTCTTATGGTTTTCACACAGGATGAAGGTGTACATTGTTCTCACAGTGCTTTTTGCTGTCCTGGTTGGAACTGAAGCTGAAGGTAAGAAAATCAGCCTTATGCAGTCTTATTACTGATTCCATACTACCGTATGCTCCCTTATTACCTGGTAAATGGTGCATTTATATAGTCCCTTTATCCAAGGCACTTTACATAGTTTGTGCATTACATTCACACACACATTCATACATACACCGATAACAGAGGAAGCCATGCAAGGCACCAACCTGCACATCAGGAGCAATTGGGGCTCAGTCTCTTGCTCAAGGACACTTCGACACTAACTCTGGGGGAGCCTGGGTTCGAACTGGCAACCTTGTGGTTCCCATCTGGCCACTCTACCCCTAAACCACCGCCGCCAGGGATTTAGCTTGTTTTTTCATTGATAATGAGCACCATAGCACCTTGGTTATTGATCCAGGCTTTTATCGAGCCCACTATTGAGCGTTTTCTATTTTGTGGAAAGATGTGAGAAGCCAAATTCTGAACAGATTCAATATTTTTTTTTTATTGGCCAGTTGTGACTGAGTTTGTGGCCGACCACCATCTAAAATGAAATAGGCCTGGACTGGCCACTTGACGTACAGGGCAATGAGGGCATATGCCCGATGGGCCGCCCAATGAATCAGACGTTTAAAAAGTGCAATACTTGTAGTATATGTCATCATCATACAATACAGTTGAGCGGCAGGCCCTCATTTTTAATGTAGCCGAGATATACAGAACACATATAGGCTAATAACTTTCAAACAGTCCATGGTAATATTATTACTCTTTGTGAAAGGGCCTTTCTGTGTGGAGTTTACATGTTCTCCCCGTGTCCCCTAGGCCTAGGGTAGGTACCCTCACAGGTTCTCCCCGTGTCCCCTAGGGTAGGTACCCTCACAAAAAAACCATGCAGTAATCCTGCTCTCTAAGTCTCTATACTGAATCCGGGGCACCTGATGGAGGGGAAAGGACTTGGTTGGAAAAGCGTGTTCCTTCCACATGCCACGTCCTACCGGAGAAACTCCCCCCTGTCAGGTGATACGAGGCGGCCTGCTCACTCCTCATGCATTGAAGGAAGCATGAGCTCAGTTCGGGGCTCTCCCCAGGTTGGCAGAGGGAGAGTAGAGCCCAGGATTACAGCTTAGGCAATTGGCACAGAGTGAAAAATGGGTTACAAAATCGTGGGATATTGTTATATATTTTTGGGGTCTTTCTGGTGTGTTCAGGTGGAGAGATGACCGAAGCTGACAAGGCATACATCGTGAACAGACACAACGAGCTGAGAAGAGGTGTGAAGCCTACCGCCAGCAACATGCTGAAAATGGTAAGACAGTACTGGAGCTTTGATCTGACATCTTTAATGACATCATCGCTCATATCATGTAAAACATGCATACCGTTATCATTGTGCTATAGTAAACACACATCCTCATGTTCTCTCAGTCGTGGAGTGAGGAAGCTGCTGCCAATGCTCAGAGATGGGCCGACAAGTCACAGTGTGCCTTCAAACACAGCAACGCCGCGGACAGGAGAATCGGCAGTAAGGAGTTTAAGAACTACAAGGGTTCTTTTTTTTTTACTAACTCATCATTTAGCTCAAGGGGACCACCTGGAACCACCCTCAAGGACCACTGGTGGTTCCAGCTGGACCGCTGGTGTAAAACTGGTCTATATGGTTTCTTGTCAAATTAGTTTAGTTTTCAAACTCTGTCTGTCTCTCTCTAGCCAGTGGTTGTGGTGAGAACATAGCCATGGGCCGCCACAGCCATACAGAGAGCTCATGGGCCGATGCGATCCAGATGTGGTACGATGAGGTGGAGGACTGGAAGTACGGGGAGGGCTCTGTCAATGGAGAAACAGTGGGACACTTCACACAGGTACACTACTGTGCTGGTTCCCCCAGGGGTCCTTGATGGGTGACCCTAACGGGTCCGTTTGGTTCCATTTGTACACTCTCAGAGTTAAATTGTCATTGATTTTACGATATAAATTGGGGTCCCAGAGAGAAATGCCATTAAATGGGGGGGGGTCCGTAGCCCAACTAGGGGTGCTTGAAATGAAAATGGTTGAGAATCACTGCTAGAACCGTCATACAAATCTTCTCTTATGGGGGTCCCTGGCATATCTTTTAAAATGGGGTCCTTGGTATGAAAAGGTTTGAGAAACGCTGCACTATTATATGGTAAAATCAACAAGAAGTTGATATTGTTATAGTGGTAAAAGGCTGGTATTCAAACTTTTAAAGTATTGGCATCAAAATATAAAAAAAACGATAATTATTTGAGGCTAAACACTACACTGTGTTCTACAGGTTGTGTGGTATCGCTCCAACCAGATAGGATGTGCTATGGCTCACTGCCCCGACGCCAAGTACAAATGCATCTATGTGTGTCAGTACTGTTCACCGTAAGTACTACTGTCCCAACACTGTACAAATATCTGTCTGACCTGCATGCTTCCCTATACCTAAACTCCAAGTACTGTACTGTACTAGAAGTGGCGCTAGCACCACAAAAAAAATAGCAGATCCCCAGTGTTAATTTAACCCATTCTGGACGGGAACCCCTTTTGGTGTTTTAACTAAGCATTATGTTATACTTTAGCTATTGAAAAATAGCAGATCTACAAGCTCATAGCGTGCCACCTAGTGGTGCACTATGAACTTGTAGGTCTGCTATTTTTGAAATATCGTGAAAATGAGGCACAAATCTTTGAAAATATATTCTTTCAGAAGACTTTTTTCTTTTTTTTTTTTTTTCTCGACGTCAGGCCTAAATGGACACTTGCAAATGCATTAATAGAGCAGTGGTTCCCAACTTATGGTTCCCACTGGCGGTACGTGATGCCCCCTCTAGTGGTACGTGATGCCCCCTCTAGTGGTACGTGATGCCCCCTCTAGTGCTGTAAGGACGAGATCCATTCCAGCCGACCGGCGTGTCGTTAGTCCGGTCGGTAAGTCCGACGGTCGGTCTAGTGGTACAGAGGAGAGAGAAAAAAGAAGAGAAGCAAGTAGTTGAAAATTAGCAAGATTTTCCTAGTTGGTCCTGATCCTGTAAAGGTTTGGAACCACTAGTGTAGATGGACATGAGATGGACACTGTCTCATCAGATGATGTTTAGTTATTTGATGTTTCCCTCATTTCAGTGGTAACTACCAGTACACTCACCCCTACAAGAACGGAACAGCTTGTGGTGACTGTCCCAAAGACTGTGATGACAAGCTGTGCAGTAAGTGACCGTGATTTTATTTTCTTTTGTTAAAATTAGGTAAAACACTATTCTAGAAAATAGTGTTCTAGAAAAAAGGCCAATCAGAACAAGTACCCATTTATCATCCGCTTCGTTTTTATGGGGTTCCAATTTTGGTGTCTTTGTGTCACCACTTCCCATTTCAGTTGTTTAATCTGCATCCTGACTTCTATTAGTTCTCTATTCTGATTGGATCAAATTGGTATCCCGACCTGAAAATGTTTGTTCTGTTTAATAAAGAGCTATAGTAGATATACATGGACACTCCTGTTACTCTCTCGCTCTCTCTCTCTCTCTCTCTCTCCCCCCATCAGCCAACCCATGTAACTATAAGGATAAGTGGAACAACTGTGCTGAGCTGGGGGATTGGGGGTGCAAAAAGAGGGCAGACAAGTGCGAGGCCTCCTGCAAGTGCAAGAGTGGGGAGATCATCTAAACGCCTGCCCACGCCGACTCCAGAAGAAACACGATTTAATCTACATTCAATGACATTCTTTATTATGCAAATAAAGATTTTTTTTTTATGCAAACCTATATCATCTTTCTGTCTCTATCATACTGTACGTGTACGCATATACCACCGGTTCTCAAAATTGGGTCTGAGGACCCCCAGTGGTCCTTGAATTAGTTAATAGCCTACAGCATCAAAAGCAGTTTTACCATCGTATTTTATACTTCAGCTGTTTGAGCTTGTAGTGTGGAAAGTGCATTCCAGGGACTCCCTTGGTTATTTTAGGGGGTCTAAGTTGACCCTTACAGGTCTGCAACTGTGTACAAATGGACCCACTGTACACTTTTGGAGTTAAGGGGAGACCTTGAACTTATTTCTCTACTTGAACCATTGCTCTACTGTATAATGGAAATATCATTCTTGTGCTTTCAGAAAATAAAACTGCATTTATCTATTGAGCATTACAGTACTGACTTTCTTCTTCTTGCCTGAAAACAATTTCAGGCAAATAGATTTACCAATATTTATTACAGACTGAGTAATGAGCATGTGCATATGATATTTGACTTGGTGTTCGGCTCTGCTGGATTTCTCCCTGCTCGGCAAGATTAAGCAACAACATAACATTAAGAGCAGGGAGATAGATATACAATAACCCCCCCCATGGGGAACATACATAGCAGAGCCCACCGGTGGTGGTGGTGGTGGGGAAAAAACATCACATACAACCAGGGACCATATGCAGAGGAAGGCAGGAAGAGCATGCAGACTGGTGAGCTTAAGTAGCCCGCCCAATTGGTCAGCTGACTGCCGCATCGGCGAATGACGTGAGGGACTTGCGCACACTTGTACACCCACATACACCGTCTCCACACCTTGGCGCAAAACGGTCTTAAGCTGCGCACTTCTTAAGCTGCGCGCAGCTTAAATTCTGAGTTTTTAGACAGCTGGTGGATGGAAATTAAGCTCCACCTCCGCGGAAGACTTGAGCGGAGGAGAGCGTTTCCGGGAATCTGGCCGTCGCGCAAGTATTCCGCAGAGGTGGAGCTTAATTTCCATCCACCAGCTGTCTAAAAACTCAAGCTTTAAGCTGCGCGCAGCCGAGAACGTGCGCAGCTCTTTCGACAGTGTGGCAGCGGCTATAGTAATGCAGCATGTTAACCCCTTGAGTATAGTATGCGCCTTTGAGCATGGCATGAACCCCCTTGAGTATGTCTGACTGAACTAACTCCGCAAGCTACGTCTCATAAAAAATAAAAATCTTACTGGCAGACCAAATCAGAATCAAATTGTTAGTCTAAACTGAACAGCACATGGTTTTATTCGGTTCATCTTCTGTAGC
Organism: Electrona antarctica; assembly: GCF_951216825.1. Classification (NCBI taxonomy): domain Eukaryota; kingdom Metazoa; phylum Chordata; class Actinopteri; order Myctophiformes; family Myctophidae; genus Electrona; species Electrona antarctica. Next base: position 35,084,353 of record NC_136798.1, read on the forward strand.
CACATGGACTAACATTTATTGTGGAGGTGTGACACCATTACAAAACAAAACATACAGTGAAATGGTTCATACTGTACATGTGGGAAAGGATTTGAGTCTGACAGCTTCTTTTACTTTACTTGAGTAAAAAGTCTCAGTGAACGCCATACCAGGTCAATGGCGGTATGCGCCTTGGATTGAAATGACGAATAGATTTGTCAATGGCAGTGAATGAGTAGCCTTGTAATAAGCAGGATAATCGATCATGGCAGGATCTAATCACCCCAGGATCTAATCACCCCGTCAATAATGACCCGTTCCCCAATGATTATCCCTTGACTATATTGCACACAAATTAAAATCATATAGGGGGTATACTTGAGGTGAACCTTTGGGGTCGAAAGGGTTCAGTGGTCGGAAAATGTTGAGAAACCTGAGTGTATTCTATTTGTTAGTAAATTTACTATATTTATTTCTTAGAACTTTGATGTGTATGCACTAGTATTGCTTTTCCCCCCTCCAAATAAGCCTCCAAATATCCAACTTAGTAGCTACAATAGATTGTCACCTCATAAAGTTTGAAGAATTAAACAAACTGACATTGACCTCAGTTCCTCTGGACATTGTTTGATTATGCTGCAAAATAAATACGGCATTCAATTGGCATGGTGTACTACTGTACTTGACACAATATGAAGCTCCATTATGTTTTGCCCCCTATCTATCTTTTTTTTCATCTTGAAAGTTTGTAAATACATCAAAGATGCTATTATTATCCATTTCTAATGGATGAAGCCTTGGCCTGGAATAGATGCCGTGCATGTTCGGGTCTGATAAGTCCCGGAAAAGATGCGCTGTGGCCAGTAGTCACTTGAGTGGCAGCGTGACGTAGCGTGCCTTCTACTCTTCGGCGTACTTCCTCTCCCAGTGTAAATTCTTCTGCCCTCACGTCGACACACATCACTCCAACGAACTGCAGCGGCCAATGAGGCATCTATTTTTTAAATATCTATGGTTTCAACCCTCAACCCACTACACTCTCCAGTTGGCAGGTCAGCAGTGATGTCACTGCCCCTCTCCTCCAGGCTTCCAGCCATAGACAAATCCAATCAACTAGCACCAGCTATACAGTAGCATTGGCCACACCCGGCCAACAGGGAAGGCAGTGTCCTGCCGGCCAGGTGTAACAAACCAGGTGCTGACCACACCGCAGCCACCGCAGCGCCCAGGGCACACCCCCCGCGGACCCACCCATTGGCCTTTCTCTCATGCCAGAACTAACAGGAGGCTCTCTCTGCCCTGTGTGTGTTCTTGTTGGATCGCAGGCACGAGAGGTCTCTAGGACTATGGTTTGCCTGTCCTCGTACATATTAGAGAAGGCATAAGTACAAATGATATTTTTTGGTTAAATAAATATGCATTTTCTGTTTATAAAGAGGTGAAGATACATGGAGATTTTATCACAATTATTACAGTACTACTGTTACGGCTCACTCCTCCTCACCTTCACATGCAAGCACTGCTTAGCCACTCCCCCTCCCTCACTGACTACTCCATGGCTCTACTCAGCACACCTGCTCTCCTTCACCAATTCTCTGCACCTGTCTTTCATCCTACAATCAAGCACTGCCTCTACAAAAGCCCAGTCTGCCCTTCATTCCACACCAGAGCGTCACCTGTCAACAGTATAAATACCACCACCATAAGACCAGCCAATACCATTCAACAGCAGTCGTTATTTCATCTGAAAGGACACACAACTATTGGAGGTAAGTTTTGTCTACTTTCAGTGGATCATCTTTCCATCATTAGCCTAATATTGCATTCATTTTGTACAATTTGGTCCTTGGTCTGTCTGTCTACTCAGAACATGATGTTTTCTTATGGTTTTCACACAGGATGAAGGTGTCCGTTGTTCTCACAGTGCTTTTTGCTGTCCTGGCTGGAACTGAAGCTGAAGGTAAGAAAATCAGCCTTATGCAGTCTTATTACTGATTCCATACTACCGTATGCTCCCTTATTACCTGGTAAATGGTGCATTTATATAGTCCCTTTATCCAAGGCACTTTACATAGTTTGTGCATTACATTCACACACACATTCATACATACACCGATAACAGAGGAAGCCATGCAAGGCACCAACCTGCACATCAGGAGCAATTGGGGCTCAGTCTCTTGCTCAAGGACACTTCGACACTAACTCTGGGGGAGCCTGGGTTCGAACTGGCAACCTTGTGGTTCCCATCTGGCCACTCTACCCCTAAACCACCGCCGCCAGGGTTTTAGCTTGTTTTTTTCATTGATAATGAGCACCATAGGACCTTGGTTATTGATCCAGGCTTTTATCGAGCCCACTATTGAGCGTTTTCTATTTTGTGGAAAGATGTGAGAAGCCAAATTCTGAACAGATTCAATATATTTTTTTTTATTGGCAAGTTGTGACTGAGTTTGTGGCCGACCACCATCTAAAATGAAATAGGCCTGGACTGGCCACTTGACGTACAGGGCAATGAGGGCATATGCCCGATGGGCCGCCCAATGAATCAGACGTTTAAAAAGTGCAATACTTGTAGTATATGTCATCATCATACAATACAGTTGAGCGGCAGGCCCTCATTTTTAATGTAGCCGAGATATACAGAACACATATAGGCTAATAACTTTCAAACAGTCCATAGTAATATTATTACTCTTTGTGAAAGGGCCTTTCTGTGTGGAGTTTACATGTTCTCCCCGTGTCCCCTAGGGTAGGTACCCTCACAGGTTCTCCCCGTGTCCCCTAGGGTAGGTACCCTCACAAAAAAACCATGCAGTAATCCTGCTCTCTAAGTCTCTATACTGAATCCGGGGCACCTGATGGAGGGGAAAGGACTTGGTTGGAAAAGCGTGTTCCTTCCACATGCCACGTCCTACCGGAGAAACTCCCCCCTGTCAGGTGATACGAGGCGGCCTGCTCACTCCTCATGCATTGAAGGAAGCATGAGCTCAGTTCGGGGCTCTCCCCAGGTTGGCAGAGGGAGAGTAGAGCCCAGGATTACAGCTTAGGCAATTGGCACAGAGTGAAAAATGGGTTACAAAATCGTGGGATATTGTTATATATTTTTGGGGTCTTTCTGGTGTGTTCAGGTGGAGAGATGACCGAAGCTGACAAGGCATACATCGTGAACAGACACAACGAGCTGAGAAGAGGTGTGAAGCCTACCGCCAGCAACATGCTGAAAATGGTAAGACAGTACTGGAGCTTTTATCTGACATCTTTAATGACATCATCGCTCATATCATGTAAAATATGCATACCGTTATCATTGTGCTATAGTAAACACACATCCTCTCATGTCCTCTCGTTCTCTCAGTCGTGGAGTGAGGCAGCTGCTGCCAATGCTCAGAGATGGGCCGACAAGTCACAGTGTGCCTTCAAACACAGCAACGCCGCGGACAGGAGAATCGGCAGTAAGGAGTTTAAGAACTACAAGGGTTCTTTTTTTTTTACTAACTCATCATTTAACTCAAGGGGACCACCTGGAACCACCCTCAAGGACCACTGGTGGTTCCAGCTGGACTGCTGGTGTAAAACTGGTCTATATGGTTTCTTGTCAAATTAGTCATGTTTTCAAACTCTGTCTGTCTCTCTCTAGCCAGTGGTTGTGGTGAGAACATAGCCATGGGCCGCCACAGCCATACAGAGAGCTCATGGGCCGATGCGATCCAGGTGTGGTACGATGAGGTGGAGGACTGGAAGTACGGGGAGGGCTCTGTCAATGGAGAAACAGTGGGACACTTCACACAGGTACACTACTGTGCTGGTTCCCCCAGGGGTCCTTGAAAAAGTGGGTCCCCTCCTAAATGGGTGACCCTAACGGGTCCTTTTGGTTCCATTTGTACACTCTCAGAGTTAAATTGTCATTGATTTTACGATATAAATTGGGGTCCCAGAGAGAAATGCCATTAAATGGGGGGGGGGGGTCCGTAGCCCAACTAGGGGTGCTTGAAATGAAAATGGTTGAGAATCACTGCTAGAACCGTCATACAAATCTTCTCTTATGGGGGTCCCTGGCATATCTTTTAAAATGGGGTCCTTGGTATGAAAAGGTTTGAGAAACACTGCACTATTATATGGTAAAATCAACAAGAAGTTGATATTGTTATAGTGGTAAAAGGCTGGTATTCAAACTTTTAAAGTATTGGCATCAAAATATAAAAAAAAACGATAATTATTTGAGGCTAAACACTACACTGTGTGTTCTACAGGTTGTGTGGTATCGCTCCAACCAGATAGGATGTGCTATGGCTCACTGCCCCGACGCCGAGTACAAATGCATCTATGTGTGTCAGTACTGTTCACCGTAAGTACTACTGTCCCAACACTGTACAAATATCTGTGTCTGACCTGCATGCTTCCCTATACCTAAACTCCAAGTACTGTACTGTACTAGAAGTGGCGCTAGCACCACAAAAAAAATAGCAGATCCCCAGTGTTAATTTAACCCATTCTGGACGGGAACCCCTTTTGGTGTTTTAACTAAGCATTATGTTATACTTTAGCTATTGAAAAATAGCAGATCTACAAGCTCATAGCGCGCCACCTAGTGGTGCACTATGAACTTGTAGGTCTGCTATTTTTTTAAATATCGTGAAAATGAGGCACAAATCTTTGAAAATATATTCTTTCAGAAGACTTATTTTTATTTCGACGTCGGGCCTAAATGGACACTTGCAAATGCATTAATAGAGCAGTGGTTCCCAACGTATGGTTCCCACTGGCGGTACGTGATGCCCCCTCTAGTGGTACGTGATGCCCCCTCTAGTGCTGTAAGGACGAGATCCATTCCAGCCGACCGCCGCGTCGGTCGGTAAGTCCGACGGTCGGTCTAGTGGTACAGAGGAGAGAGAAAAAAAAAAAGAAGCAAGTAGTTGAAAATTAGCAAGATTTTCCTAGTTGGTCCTGATCCGGTAAAGGTTTAGAACCACTAGTGTAGATGGACATGAGATGGACACTGTCTCATCAGATGATGTTTAGTTATTTGATGTCGTTTCCCTCATTTCAGTGGTAACTACCAGTACACTCACCCCTACAAGAACGGAACAGCTTGTGGTGACTGTCCCAAAGACTGTGATGACAAGCTGTGCAGTAAGTGACCGTGATTTTCTTTTCTTTTGTTAAAATTAGGTAAAACACTATTCTAGAAAATAGTGTTCTAGAAAAAAAGGCCAATCAGAACAAGTACCCATTTATCATCCGCTTCGTTTTTATGGGGTTCCAATTTTGGTGTCTTTGTGTCACCACTTCCCATTTCAGTTGTTTAATCTGCATCCTGACTTCTATTAGTTCTCTATTCTGATTGGATCAAATTGGTATCCCGACCTGAAAATGTTTGTTCTGTTTAATAAAGAGCTATAGTAGATATACATGGACACTCCTGTTACTCACTCTCTCTCTCTCTCTCTCTCTCTCCCCATCAGCCAACCCATGTAACTATAAGGATAAGTGGAACAACTGTGCTGAGCTGGGGGATTGGGGGTGCAAAAAGAGGGCAGACAAGTGCGAGGCCTCCTGCAAGTGCAAGAGTGGGGAGATCATCTAAACGCCTGCCCACGCCGACTCCAGAAGAAACACGATTTAATCTACATTCAATGACATTCTTTATTATGCAAATAAAGATTTTTTTTATGCAAACCTATATCATCTTTCTGTCTCTATCATACTGTACGTGTACGCATATACCACCGGTTCTCAAAATTGGGTCTGAGGACCCCCAGGGGTCCTTGAATTAGTTAATAGCCTACAGCATCAAAAGCAGTTTTACCATCGTATTTTATACTTCAGCTGTTTGAGCTTGTAGTGTGGAAAGTGCATTCCAGGGACTCCCTTGGTTATTTTAGGGGTTCTAAGTTGACCCTTACAGGTCTGCAACTGTGTACAAATGGACCCACTGTACACTTTTGGAGTTAAGGGGAGACCTTGAACTTATTTCTCTACTTGAACCATTGCTCTACTGTATAATGGAAATATCATTCTTGTGCTTTCAGAAAATAAAACGGCATTTATCTATTGAGCATTACAGTACTGACTTTCTTCTTCTTGCCTGAAAACAATTTCAGTCAGACAACTCACAAATAGATTTACCAATATTTATTACAGACTGAGTAATGAGCATGTGCATATGATATTTGACTTGGTGTTCGGCTCTGCTGGATTTCTCCCTGCTCGGCAAGATTAAGCAACAACATAAAACATTAAGAGCAGGGAGATAGATATACAATAACCCCCCATGGGGAACATAAATAGCAGAGCCCACTGGTGGTGGTGGTGGGGAAAAAACATCACATGCAACCAGGGACCATATGCAGAGGAAGGCAGGAAGAGCATGCAGACTGGTGAGCTTAAGTAGCCCGCCCAATTGGTCAGCTGACTGCCGCATCGGCGAATGACGTGAGGGACTTGCGCACACTTGTACACCCACATACACCGTCTCCACACCTTGGCGCAAAACGGTCTTAAGCTGCGCACTTCTTAAGCTGCGCGCAGCTTAAATTCTGAGTTTTTAGACAGCTGGTGGATGGAAATTAAGCTCCACCTCCGCGGAAGACTTGAGCGGAGGAGAGCGTTTCCGGGAATCTGGCCGTCGCGTAAGTATTCCGCGGAGGTGGAGCTTAATTTCCATCCACCAGCTGTCTTAAAAACTCAAGCTTTAAGCTGCGCGCAGCCGAGAACGTGCGCAGCTCTTTCGACAGTGTGGCAGCGGCTATAGTAATGCAGCATGTTAACCCCTTGAGTATAGTATGCGCCTTTGAGCATGGCATGAACCCCCTTGAGTATGTCTGACTGAACTAACTCTGCAAGCTACGTCTCATAAAAATAAAAATTATCTTACTGGCAGACCAAATCAGAATCAAATTGTTGTTTTAAGTCTAAACTGAACAGCACACAGGTTTTATTCGGTTCATCTTCTGTAGCCACGTGGACTAACATTTATTGTGGAGGTGTGACACCATTACAAAACAAAACATACAGTGAAATGGTTCATACTGTACATGTGGGAAAGGATTTGAGTCTGACAGCTTCTTTTACTTTACTTGAGTAAAAAGTCTCAGTGAACGCCATACCAGGTCAATGGCGGTATGCGCCTTGGATTGAAATGACGAATAGATTTGTCAATGGCAGTGAATGAGTAGCCTTGTAATAAGCAGGATAATCGATCATGGCAGGATCTAATCACCCCAGGATCTAATCACCCCGTCAATAATGACCCGTTCCCCAATGATTATCCCTTGACTATATTGCACACAAATTAAAATCATATAGGGGGTATACTTGAGGTGAACCTTTGGGGTCGAAAGGGTTCAGTGGTCGGAAAATGTTGAGAAACCTGAGTGTATTCTATTTGTTAGTAAATTTACTATATTTATTTCTTAGAACTTTGATGTGTATGCACTAGTATTGCTTTTCCCCCCTCCAAATAAGCCTCCAAATATCCAACTTAGTAGCTACAATAGATTGTCACCTCATAAAGTTTGAAGAATTAAACAAACTGACATTGACCTCAGTTCCTCTGGACATTGTTTGATTATGCTGCAAAATAAATACGGCATTCAATTGGCATGGTGTACTACTGTACTTGACACAATATGAAGCTCCATTATGTTTTGCCCCCTATCTATCTTTTTTTTCATCTTGAAAGTTTGTAAATACATCAAAGATGCTATTATTATCCATTTCTAATGGATGAAGCCTTGGCCTGGAATAGATGCCATGCATGTTCGGGTCTGATAAGTCCCGGAAAAGATGCGCTGTGGCCAGTAGTCACTTGAGTGGCAGCGTGACGTAGCGTGCCTTCTACTCTTCGGCGTACTTCCTCTCCCAGTGTAAATTCTTCTGCCCTCCCGTCGACACACATCACTCCAACGAACTGCAGCGGCCAATGAGGCATCTATTTTTTTAATATCTATGGTTTCAACCCTCAACCCACTACACTCTCCAGTTGGCAGGTCAGCAGTGATGTCACTGCCCCTCTCCTCCAGGCTTCCAGCCATAGACAAATCCAATCAACCAGCACCAGCTATACAGTAGCATTGGCCACACCCGGCCAACAGGGAAGGCAGTGTCCTGCCGGCCAGGTGTAACAAACCAGGTGCTGACCACACCGCAGCGACCGCAGCGCCCAGGGCACACCCCCCGCGGACCCACCCATTGGCCTTTCTCTCATGCCAGAACTAACAGGAGGCTCTCTCTGCCCTGTGTGTGTTCTTGTTGGATCGCAGGCACGAGAGGTCTCTAGGACTATGGTTTGCCTGTCCTCCTACATATTAGAGAAGGCATAAGTACAAGTGATATTTTTTGGTTAAATAAATATGCATTTTCTGTTTATAAAGAGGTGAAGATACATGGAGATTTTATCACAATTATTACAGTACTACTGTTACGGCTCACTCCTCCTCACCTTCACATGCAAGCACTGCTTAGCCACTCCCCCTCCCTCACTGACTACTCCATGGCTCTACTCAGCACACCTGCTCTCCTTCACCAATTCTCTGCACCTGTCTTCCATCCTACAATCAAGCACTGCCTCTACAAAAGCCCAGTCTGCCCTTCATTGCACGCCAGAGCTTCACCTGTCAACAGTATAAATACCACCACCATAAGACCAGCCAATACCATTCAACAGCAGTTGTTATTTCATCTGAAAGGACACACAACTATTGGAGGTAAGTTTTGTCTACTTTCAGCGGATCGTCTTTCTATCATTAGCCTAATGGTACATTCATTTTGTACAATTTGCTCCTTTGGTCCTTGGTCTGTCTGTCTGTCTACTCAGAACATGATGTTTTCTTATGGTTTTCACACAGGATGAAGGTGTACATTGTTCTCACAGTGCTTTTTGCTGTCCTGGCTGGAGCTGAAGGTAAGAAAATCAGCCTTATGCAGTCTTATTGCTGATTCCATACTACCGTATGCTCCCTTATTACCTGGTAAATGGTGCATTTATATAGTCCCTTTATCCAAGGCACTTTACATAGTTTGTGCATTACATTCACACACACTTTCATACATACACCGATAACAGAGGCACCAACCTGCACATCAGGAGCAATTGGGGCTCAGTCTCTTGCTCAAGGACACTTCGACACCAACTCTGGGGGAGCCCGGGTTCGAACTGGCAACCTTGTGGTTCCCATCTGGCCACTCTACCCCTAAGCCACCGCTGCCAGGGATTTAGCTTTTTTTTTCATTGATAATGACCACCATAGGACCTTGGTTATTGATCCAGGCTTTTATCGAGCCCACTATTGAGCTTTTTCTATTTTGTGGAAAGATGTGAGAAGCCAAATTCTGAACAGATTCAATGTATTTTTTTATTGGCCAGTTGTGACTGAGTTTGTGGCCGACCACCATTAAAATGAAATAGGCCTGGACTGGCCACTTGACGTACAGGGCAATGAGGGCATATGCCCGATGGGCCGCCCAATGACTCAGACGTTTAAAAAGTGCAATACTTGTAGTATGTCATCATCATCATACAATACAGTTGAGCGGCAGGCCCTCATTTTTTTATGTAGCCGAGATATACAGAACACATATAGGCTAATAATAACTTTCAAACAGTCCATAGTAATATTATTACTCTTGGTGAAAGGGCCTTTCTGTGTGGAGTTTACATGTTCTCCCCGTGTCCCCTAGGGTAGGTACCCTCACAGGTTCTCCCCGTGTCCCCTAGGGTAGGTACCCTCACAAAAAAAACATGCAGTAATCCTGCTCTCTAAGTCTCTATACTGAATCCGGAGCACCTGATGGAGGGGAAAGGACTTGGTTGGAAAAGCGTGTTCCTTCCACATGCCACGTCCTACCGGAGAAACTCCCCACTGTCAGGTGATACGAGGCGGCCTGCTCACTCCTCATGCATTGGAGGAAGCATGAGCTCAGTTCGGGGCTCTCCCCAGGTTGGCAGAGGGAGAGTAGAGCCCAGGATTACAGCTTAGGCATTGGCACAGAGTGAAAAATGCATTACAAAATCATGGGATATTATATATTGTTATATATTTTTGGGGTCTTTCTGGTGTGTTCAGGTGGAGAGATGACCGAAGCTGACAAGGCATACATCGTGAACAGACACAACGAGCTGAGAAGAGGTGTGAAGCCTACTGCCAGCAACATGCTGAAGATGGTAAGACAGTACTGGAGCTTTGATCTGACATCTTTAATGACATCATCGCTCATATCATGTAAAACATGCATACCGTTATCATTGTGCTATAGTAAACACACATCCTCTCATGTCCTCTCGTTCTCTCAGTCGTGGAGTGAGGAAGCTGCTGCCAATGCTCTGAGATGGGCCGACAAGTCACAGTGTGCCTTCAAACACAGCAACGCCGCGGACAGGAGAATCGGCAGTAAGGAGTTTAAGAACTACAAGGGTTCTTTTTTTTTTTACTAACTCATCATTTAGCTCAAGGGGACCACCTGGAACCACCCTCAAGGACCACTGGTGGTTCCAGCTGGACCGCTGGTGTAAAACTGGTCTATATGGTTTCTTGTCAAATTAGTCATGTTTTCAAACTCCGTCTCTCTCTAGCCAGTGGTTGTGGTGAGAACATAGCCATGGGCCGCCACAGCCATACAGAGAGCTCATGGGCCGATGCGATCCAGGTGTGGTACGATGAGGTGGAGGACTGGAAGTACGGGGAGGGCTCTGTCAATGGAGAAACAGTGGGACACTTCACACAGGTACACTACTGTGCTGGTTCCCCCAGGGGTCCTTGAAAAGGGGGTCCCCTCCTAAATGGGTGACCCTAACGGGTCCTTTTGGTTCCATTTGTACACTCTCAGAGTTAAATTGTCATTGATTTTACGATATAAATTGGGGTCCCAGAGAGAAATGCCATTAAATGGGGGGGGTCCGTAGCCCAACTAGGGGTGCTTGACATGAAAATGGTTGAGAATCACTGCTAGAACCGTCATACAAATCTTCTCTTATGGGGGTCCCTGGCATATCTTTTAAAATGGGGTCCTTGGTATGAAAAGGTTTGAGAAACACTGCACTATTATATGGTAAAATCAACAAGAAGTTGATATTGTTATAGTGGTAAAAGGCTGGTATTCAAACTTTTAAAGTATTGGCATCAAAATAAAAATAAAACTATAATTATTTGAGGCTAAACACTACACTGTGTGTGTGTGTTCTACAGGTTGTGTGGTATCGCTCCAACCAGATAGGATGTGCCATGGCTCACTGCCCCGACGCCAAGTACAAATGCATCTATGTGTGTCAGTACTGTTCACCGTAAGTACTACTGTCCCAACACTGTACAAATATCTGTGTCTGACCTGCATGCTTCCCTATACCTAAACTCCAAGTACTGTACTGTACTAGAAGTGGCGCTAGCACCACAAAAAAAATAGCAGATCCCCAGTGTTAATTTAACCCATTCTGGACGGGAACCCCTTTTGGTGTTTTAACTAAGCATTATGTTATACTTTAGCTATTGAAAAATAGCAGATCTACAAGCTCATAGCGTGCCACCTAGTGGTGCACTATGAACTTGTAGGTCTGCTATTTTTGAAATATCGTGAAAATGAGGCACAAATCTTTGAAAATATATTCTTTCAGAAAACTTTTTTTTTTTTCTCGACGTCAGGCCTAAATGGACACTTGCAAATGCATTAATAGAGCAGTGGTTCCCAACTTATGGTTCCCACCGGCGGTACGTGATGCCCCCTCTAGTGGTACGTGATGCCCCCTCTAGTGCTGTAAGGACGAGATCCATTCCAGCCGACCGGCGCGTCGTTAGTCCGGTCGGTAAGTCCGACGGTCGGTCTAGTGGTACAGAGGAGAGAGAAAAAAGAAGAGAAGCAAGTAGTTGAAAATTAGCAAGATTTTCCTAGTTGGTCCTGATCCGGTAAAGGTTTAGAACCACTAGTGTAGATGGACATGAGATGGACACTGTCTCATCAGATGATGTTTAGTTATTTGATGTTTCCCTCATTTCAGTGGTAACTACCAGTACACTCACCCCTACAAGAACGGAACAGCTTGTGGTGACTGTCTCAACAACTGTGATGACAACCTGTGCAGTAAGTGACCGCGATTTTCTTTTGTTAAAATTAGGTAAAACACTATTCTAGAAAATAGTGTTCTAGAAAAAAAGGCCAATCAGAACAAGTACCCATTTATCATCCGCTTCGTTTTTATGGGGTTCCAATTTTGGTGTCTTTGTGTCACCACTTCCCATTTCAGTTGTTTAATCTGCATCCTGACTTCTATTAGTTCTCTATTCTGATTGGATCAAATTGGTATCCCGACCTTAAAATGTTTGTTCTGTTTAATAAAGAGCTATAGTAGATATACATGGACACTCCTGTTACTCACTCTCTCTCTCTCTCTCTCTCTCTCCCCATCAGCCAACCCATGTAACTATAAGGATAAGTGGAACAACTGTGCTGAGCTGGGGGATTGGGGGTGCAAAAAGAGGGCAGACAAGTGCGAGGCCTCCTGCAAGTGCAAGAGTGGGGAGATCATCTAAACGCCTGCCCATGCCGACTCCAGAAGAAACACGATTTAATCTACATTCAATGACATTCTTTATTATGCAAATAAAGATTTTTTTTTTATGCAAACCTATATCGTCTTTCTGTCTCTATCATACTGTACGTGTACGCATATACCACCGGTTCTCAAAATTGGGTCTGAGGACCCCCAGGGGTCCTTGAATTAGTTAATAGCCTACAGCATCAAAAGCAGTTTTACCATCGTATTTTATACTTCAGCTGTTTGAGCTTGTAGTGTGGAAAGTGCATTCCAGGGACTCCCTTGGTTATTTTAGGGGGTCTAAGTTGACCCTTACAGGTCTGCAACTGTGTACAAATGGACCCACTGTACACTTTTGGAGTTAAGGGGAGACCTTGAACTTATTTCTCTACTTGAACCATTGCTCTACTGTATAATGGAAATATCATTCTTGTGCTTTCAGAAAATAAAACGGCATTTATCTATTGAGCATTACAGTACTGACTTTCTTCTTCTTGCCTGAAAACAATTTCAGTCAGACAACTCACAAATAGATTTACCAATATTTATTACCGACTGAGTAATGAGCATGTGCATATGATATTTGACTTGGTGTTCGGCTCTGCTGGATTTCTCCCTGCTCGGCAAGATTAAGCAACAACATAAAACATTAAGAGCAGGGAGATAGATATACAATAACCCCATGGGGAACATAAATAGCAGAGCCCACCGGTGGTGGGGAAAAAACATCACATACAACCAGGGACCATATGCAGAGGAAGGCAGGAAGAGCATGCAGACTGGTGAGCTTAAGTAGCCCGCCCAATTGGTCAGCTGACTGCCGCATCGGCGAATGACGTGAGGGACTTGCGCACACTTGTACACCCACATACACCGTCTCCACACCTTGGCGCAAAACGGTCTTAAGCTGCGCACTTCTTAAGCTGCGCGCAGCTTAAATTCTGAGTTTTTAGACAGCTGGTGGATGGAAATTAAGCTCCACCTCCGCGGAAGACTTGAGCGGAGGAGAGCGTTTCCGGGAATCTGGCCGTCGCGCAAGTATCCCGCGGAGGTGGAGCTTAATTTCCATCCACCAGCTGTCTAAAAACTCAAGCTTTAAGCTGCGCGCAGCCGAGAACGTGCGCAGCTCTTTCGACAGTGTGGCAGCGGCTATAGTAATGCAGCATGTTAACCCCTTGAGTATAGTATGCGCCTTTGAGCATGGCATGAACCCCCTTGAGTATGTCTGACTGAACTAACTCCGCAAGCTACGTCTCATAAAAAATAAAAATCTTACTGGCAGACCAAATCAGAATCAAATTGTTAGTCTAAACTGAACAGCACATGGTTTTATTCGGTTCATCTTCTGTAGCCACGTGGACTAACATTTATTGTGGAGGTGTGACACCATTACAAAACAAAACATACAGTGAAATGGTTCATACTGTACATGTGGGAAAGGATTTGAGTCTGACAGCTTCTTTTACTTTACTTGAGTAAAAAGTCTCAGTGAACGCCATACCAGGTCAATGGCGGTATGCGCCTTGGATTGAAATGACGAATAGATTTGTCAATGGCAGTGAATGAGTAGCCTTGTAATAAGCAGGATAATCGATCATGGCAGGATCTAATCACCCCAGGATCTAATCACCCCGTCAATAATGACCCGTTCCCCAATGATTATCCCTTGACTATATTGCACACAAATTAAAATCATATAGGGGGTATACTTGAGGTGAACCTTTGGGGTCGAAAGGGTTCAGTGGTCGGAAAATGTTGAGAAACCTGAGTGTATTCTATTTGTTAGTAAATTTACTATATTTATTTCTTAGAACTTTGATGTGTATGCACTAGTATTGCTTTTCCCCCCTCCAAATAAGCCTCCAAATATCCAACTTAGTAGCTACAATAGATTGTCACCTCATAAAGTTTGAAGAATTAAACAAACTGACATTGACCTCAGTTCCTCTGGACATTGTTTGATTATGCTGCAAAATAAATACGGCATTCAATTGGCATGGTGTACTACTGTACTTGACACAATATGAAGCTCCATTATGTTTTGCCCCCTATCTATCTTTTTTTTCATCTTGAAAGTTTGTAAATACATCAAAGATGCTATTATTATCCATTTCTAATGGATGAAGCCTTGGCCTGGAATAGATGCCATGCATGTTCGGGTCTGATAAGTCCCGGAAAAGATGCGCTGTGGCCAGTAGTCACTTGAGTGGCAGCGTGACGTAGCGTGCCTTCTACTCTTCGGCGTACTTCCTCTCCCAGTGTAAATTCTTCTGCCCTCCCGTCGACACACATCACTCCAACGAACTGCAGCGGCCAATGAGGCATCTATTTTTTTAATATCTATGGTTTCAACCCTCAACCCACTACACTCTCCAGTTGGCAGGTCAGCAGTGATGTCACTGCCCCTCTCCTCCAGGCTTCCAGCCATAGACAAATCCAATCAACCAGCACCAGCTATACAGTAGCATTGGCCACACCCGGCCAACAGGGAAGGCAGTGTCCTGCCGGCCAGGTGTAACAAACCAGGTGCTGACCACACCGCAGCGACCGCAGCGCCCAGGGCACACCCCCCGCGGACCCACCCATTGGCCTTTCTCTCATGCCAGAACTAACAGGAGGCTCTCTCTGCCCTGTGTGTGTTCTTGTTGGATCGCAGGCACGAGAGGTCTCTAGGACTATGGTTTGCCTGTCCTCCTACATATTAGAGAAGGCATAAGTACAAGTGATATTTTTTGGTTAAATAAATATGCATTTTCTGTTTATAAAGAGGTGAAGATACATGGAGATTTTATCACAATTATTACAGTACTACTGTTACGGCTCACTCCTCCTCACCTTCACATGCAAGCACTGCTTAGCCACTCCCCCTCCCTCACTGACTACTCCATGGCTCTACTCAGCACACCTGCTCTCCTTCACCAATTCTCTGCACCTGTCTTCCATCCTACAATCAAGCACTGCCTCTACAAAAGCCCAGTCTGCCCTTCATTGCACGCCAGAGCTTCACCTGTCAACAGTATAAATACCACCACCATAAGACCAGCCAATACCATTCAACAGCAGTTGTTATTTCATCTGAAAGGACACACAACTATTGGAGGTAAGTTTTGTCTACTTTCAGCGGATCGTCTTTCTATCATTAGCCTAATGGTACATTCATTTTGTACAATTTGCTCCTTTGGTCCTTGGTCTGTCTGTCTGTCTACTCAGAACATGATGTTTTCTTATGGTTTTCACACAGGATGAAGGTGTATATTGTTCTCACAGTGCTTTTTGCTGTCCTGGCTGGAGCTGAAGGTAAGAAAATCAGCCTTATGCAGTCTTATTGCTGATTCCATACTACCGTATGCTCCCTTATTACCTGGTAAATGGTGCATTTATATAGTCCCTTTATCCAAGGCACTTTACATAGTTTGTGCATTACATTCACACACACTTTCATACATACACCGATAACAGAGGCACCAACCTGCACATCAGGAGCAATTGGGGCTCAGTCTCTTGCTCAAGGACACTTCGACACCAACTCTGGGGGAGCCCGGGTTCGAACTGGCAACCTTGTGGTTCCCATCTGGCCACTCTACCCCTAAGCCACCGCTGCCAGGGATTTAGCTTGTTTTTTTTTTCATTGATAATGACCACCATAGGACCTTGGTTATTGATCCAGGCTTTTATCGAGCCCACTATTGAGCTTTTTCTATTGTTTTGTGGAAAGATGTGAGAAGCCAAATTCTGAACAGATTCAATATATTTTTTTATTGGCCAGTTGTGACTGAGTTTGTGGCCGACCACCATTAAAATGAAATAGGCCTGGACTGGCCACTTGACGTACAGGGCAATGAGGGCATATGCCCGATGGGCCGCCCAATGACTCAGACGTTTAAAAAGTGCAATACTTGTAGTATATGTCATCATCATACAATACAGTTGAGCGGCAGGCCCTCATTTTTTTATGTAGCCGAGATATACAGAACACATATAGGCTAATAATAACTTTCAAACAGTCCATAGTAATATTATTACTCTTGGTGAAAGGGCCTTTCTGTGTGGAGTTTACATGTTCTCCCCGTGTCCCCTAGGGTAGGTACCCTCACAGGTTCTCCCCGTGTCCCCTAGGGTAGGTACCCTCACAAAAAAAACATGCAGTAATCCTGCTCTCTAAGTCTCTATACTGAATCCGGAGCACCTGATGGAGGGGAAAGGACTTGGTTGGAAAAGCGTGTTCCTTCCACATGCCACGTCCTACCGGAGAAACTCCCCACTGTCAGGTGATACGAGGCGGCCTGCTCACTCCTCATGCATTGGAGGAAGCATGAGCTCAGTTCGGGGCTCTCCCCAGGTTGGCAGAGGGAGAGTAGAGCCCAGGATTACAGCTTAGGCATTGGCACAGAGTGAAAAATGCATTACAAAATCATGGGATATTATATATTGTTATATATTTTTGGGGTCTTTCTGGTGTGTTCAGGTGGAGAGATGACCGAAGCTGACAAGGCATACATCGTGAACAGACACAACGAGCTGAGAAGAGGTGTGAAGCCTACTGCCAGCAACATGCTGAAGATGGTAAGACAGTACTGGAGCTTTGATCTGACATCTTTAATGACATCATCGCTCATATCATGTAAAACATGCATACCGTTATCATTGTGCTATAGTAAACACACATCCTCTCATGTCCTCTCGTTCTCTCAGTCGTGGAGTGAGGAAGCTGCTGCCAATGCTCTGAGATGGGCCGACAAGTCACAGTGTGCCTTCAAACACAGCAACGCCGCGGACAGGAGAATCGGCAGTAAGGAGTTTAAGAACTACAAGGGTTCTCTTTTTTTTACTAACTCATCATTTAGCTCAAGGGGACCACCTGGAACCACCCTCAAGGACCACTGGTGGTTCCAGCTGGACCGCTGGTGTAAAACTGGTCTATATGGTTTCTTGTCAAATTAGTCATGTTTTCAAACTCCGTCTCTCTCTAGCCAGTGGTTGTGGTGAGAACATAGCCATGGGCCGCCACAGCCATACAGAGAGCTCATGGGCCGATGCGATCCAGGTGTGGTACGATGAGGTGGAGGACTGGAAGTACGGGGAGGGCTCTGTCAATGGAGAAACAGTGGGACACTTCACACAGGTACACTACTGTGCTGGTTCCCCCAGGGGTCCTTGAAAAGGGGGTCCCCTCCTAAATGGGTGACCCTAACGGGTCCTTTTGGTTCCATTTGTACACTCTCAGAGTTAAATTGTCATTGATTTTACGATATAAATTGGGGTCCCAGAGAGAAATGCCATTAAATGGGGGGGGGGGGTCCGTAGCCCAACTAGGGGTGCTTGAAATGAAAATGGTTGAGAATCACTGCTAGAACCGTCATACAAATCTTCTCTTATGGGGGTCCCTGGCATATCTTTTAAAATGGGGTCCTTGGTATGAAAAGGTTTGAGAAACACTGCACTATTATATGGTAAAATCAACAAGAAGTTGATATTGTTATAGTGGTAAAAGGCTGGTATTCAAACTTTTAAAGTATTTGCATCAAAATAAAAATAAAACTATAATTATTTGAGGCTAAACACTACACTGTGTGTGTTCTACAGGTTGTGTGGTATCGCTCCAACCAGATAGGATGTGCCATGGCTCACTGCCCCGACGCCAAGTACAAATGCATCTATGTGTGTCAGTACTGTTCACCGTAAGTACTACTGTCCCAACACTGTACAAATATCTGTGTCTGACCTGCATGCTTCCCTATACCTAAACTCCAAGTACTGTACTGTACTAGAAGTGGCGCTAGCACCACAAAAAAAATAGCAGATCCCCAGTGTTAATTTAACCCATTCTGGACGGGAACCCCTTTTGGTGTTTTAACTAAGCATTATGTTATACTTTAGCTATTGAAAAATAGCAGATCTACAAGCTCATAGCGTGCCACCTAGTGGTGCACTATGAACTTGTAGGTCTGCTATTTTTGAAATATCGTGAAAATGAGGCACAAATCTTTGAAAATATATTCTTTCAGAATACTTTTTTTTTTTTCTCGACGTCAGGCCTAAATGGACACTTGCAAATGCATTAATAGAGCAGTGGTTCCCAACTTATGGTTCCCACCGGCGGTACGTGATGCCCCCTCTAGTGGTACGTGATGCCCCCTCTAGTGCTGTAAGGACGAGATCCATTCCAGCCGACCGGCGCGTCGTTAGTCCGGTCGGTAAGTCCGACGGTCGGTCTAGTGGTACAGAGGAGAGAGAAAAAAGAAGAGAAGCAAGTAGTTGAAAATTAGCAAGATTTTCCTAGTTGGTCCTGATCCGGTAAAGGTTTAGAACCACTAGTGTAGATGGACATGAGATGGACACTGTCTCATCAGATGATGTTTAGTTATTTGATGTTTCCCTCATTTCAGTGGTAACTACCAGTACACTCACCCCTACAAGAACGGAACAGCTTGTGGTGACTGTCTCAACGACTGTGATGACAACCTGTGCAGTAAGTGACCGCGATTTTCTTTTGTTAAAATTAGGTAAAACACTATTCTAGAAAAAAAGGCCAATCAGAACAAGTACCCATTTATCATCCGCTTCGTTTTTATGGGGTTCCAATTTTGGTGTCTTTGTGTCACCACTTCCCATTTCAGTTGTTTAATCTGCATCCTGACTTCTATTAGTTCTCTATTCTGATTGGATCAAATTGGTATCCCGACCTTAAAATGTTTGTTCTGTTTAATAAAGAGCTATAGTAGATATACATGGACACTCCTGTTACTCACTCTCTCTCTCTCTCTCTCTCTCTCTCCCCATCAGCCAACCCATGTAACTATAAGGATAAGTGGAACAACTGTGCTGAGCTGGGGGATTGGGGGTGCAAAAAGAGGGCAGACAAGTGCGAGGCCTCCTGCAAGTGCAAGAGTGGGGAGATCATCTAAACGCCTGCCCATGCCGACTCCAGAAGAAACACGATTTAATCTACATTCAATGACATTCTTTATTATGCAAATAAAGATTTTTTTTTTATGCAAACCTATATCTTCTTTCTGTCTCTATCATACTGTACGTGTACGCATATACCACCGGTTCTCAAAATTGGGTCTGAGGACCCCCAGGGGTCCTTGAATTAGTTAATAGCCTACAGCATCAAAAGCAGTTTTACCATCGTATTTTATACTTCAGCTGTTTGAGCTTGTAGTGTGGAAAGTGCATTCCAGGGACTCCCTTGGTTATTTTAGGGGGTCTAAGTTGACCCTTACAGGTCTGCAACTGTGTACAAATGGACCCACTGTACACTTTTGGAGTTAAGGGGAGACCTTGAACTTATTTCTCTACTTGAACCATTGCTCTACTGTATAATGGAAATATCATTCTTGTGCTTTCAGAAAATAAAACGGCATTTATCTATTGAGCATTACAGTACTGACTTTCTTCTTCTTGCCTGAAAACAATTTCAGTCAGACAACTCACAAATAGATTTACCAATATTTATTACCGACTGAGTAATGAGCATGTGCATATGATATTTGACTTGGTGTTCGGCTCTGCTGGATTTCTCCCTGCTCGGCAAGATTAAGCAACAACATAAAACATTAAGAGCAGGGAGATAGATATACAATAACCCCATGGGGAACATAAATAGCAGAGCCCACCGGTGGTGGTGGTGGGGAAAAAACATCACATACAACCAGGGACCATATGCAGAGGAAGGCAGGAAGAGCATGCAGACTGGTGAGCTTAAGTAGCCCGCCCAATTGGTCAGCTGACTGCCGCATCGGCGAATGACGTGAGGGACTTGCGCACACTTGTACACCCACATACACCGTCTCCACACCTTGGCGCAAAACGGTCTTAAGCTGCGCACTTCTTAAGCTGCGCGCAGCTTAAATTCTGAGTTTTTAGACAGCTGGTGGATGGAAATTAAGCTCCACCTCCGCGGAAGACTTGAGCGGAGGAGAGCGTTTCCGGGAATCTGGCCGTCGCGCAAGTATCCCGCGGAGGTGGAGCTTAATTTCCATCCACCAGCTGTCTAAAAACTCAAGCTTTAAGCTGCGCGCAGCCGAGAACGTGCGCAGCTCTTTCGACAGTGTGGCAGCGGCTATAGTAATGCAGCATGTTAACCCCTTGAGTATAGTATGCGCCTTTGAGCATGGCATGAACCCCCTTGAGTATGTCTGACTGAACTAACTCCGCAAGCTACGTCTCATAAAAAATAAAAATCTTACTGGCAGACCAAATCAGAATCAAATTGTTAGTCTAAACTGAACAGCACATGGTTTTATTCGGTTCATCTTCTGTAGCCACGTGGACTAACATTTATTGTGGAGGTGTGACACCATTACAAAACAAAACATACAGTGAAATGGTTCATACTGTACATGTGGGAAAGGATTTGAGTCTGACAGCTTCTTTTACTTTACTTGAGTAAAAAGTCTCAGTGAACGCCATACCAGGTCAATGGCGGTATGCGCCTTGGATTGAAATGACGAATAGATTTGTCAATGGCAGTGAATGAGTAGCCTTGTAATAAGCAGGATAATCGATCATGGCAGGATCTAATCACCCCAGGATCTAATCACCCCGTCAATAATGACCCGTTCCCCAATGATTATCCCTTGACTATATTGCACACAAATTAAAATCATATAGGGGGTATACTTGAGGTGAACCTTTGGGGTCGAAAGGGTTCAGTGGTCGGAAAATGTTGAGAAACCTGAGTGTATTCTATTTGTTAGTAAATTTACTATATTTATTTCTTAGAACTTTGATGTGTATGCACTAGTATTGCTTTTCCCCCCTCCAAATAAGCCTCCAAATATCCAACTTAGTAGCTACAATAGATTGTCACCTCATAAAGTTTGAAGAATTAAACAAACTGACATTGACCTCAGTTCCTCTGGACATTGTTTGATTATGCTGCAAAATAAATGCGGCATTCAATTGGCATGGTGTACTACTGTACTTGACACAATATGAAGCTCCATTATGTTTTGCCCCCTATCTATCTTTTTTTTCATCTTGAAAGTTTGTAAATACATCAAAGATGCTATTATTATCCATTTCTAATGGATGAAGCCTTGGCCTGGAATAGATGCCATGCATGTTCGGGTCTGATAAGTCCCGGAAAAGATGCGCTGTGGCCAGTAGTCACTTGAGTGGCAGCGTGACGTAGCGTGCCTTCTACTCTTCGGCGTACTTCCTCTCCCAGTGTAAATTCTTCTGCCCTCCCGTCGACACACATCACTCCAACGAACTGCAGCGGCCAATGAGGCATCTATTTTTTTAATATCTATGGTTTCAACCCTCAACCCACTACACTCTCCAGTTGGCAGGTCAGCAGTGATGTCACTGCCCCTCTCCTCCAGGCTTCCAGCCATAGACAAATCCAATCAACCAGCACCAGCTATACAGTAGCATTGGCCACACCCGGCCAACAGGGAAGGCAGTGTCCTGCCGGCCAGGTGTAACAAACCAGGTGCTGACCACACCGCAGCGACCGCAGCGCCCAGGGCACACCCCCCGCGGACCCACCCATTGGCCTTTCTCTCATGCCAGAACTAACAGGAGGCTCTCTCTGCCCTGTGTGTGTTCTTGTTGGATCGCAGGCACGAGAGGTCTCTAGGACTATGGTTTGCCTGTCCTCCTACATATTAGAGAAGGCATAAGTACAAGTGATATTTTTTGGTTAAATAAATATGCATTTTCTGTTTATAAAGAGGTGAAGATACATGGAGATTTTATCACAATTATTACAGTACTACTGTTACGGCTCACTCCTCCTCACCTTCACATGCAAGCACTGCTTAGCCACTCCCCCTCCCTCACTGACTACTCCATGGCTCTACTCAGCACACCTGCTCTCCTTCACCAATTCTCTGCACCTGTCTTCCATCCTACAATCAAGCACTGCCTCTACAAAAGCCCAGTCTGCCCTTCATTGCACGCCAGAGCTTCACCTGTCAACAGTATAAATACCACCACCATAAGACCAGCCAATACCATTCAACAGCAGTTGTTATTTCATCTGAAAGGACACACAACTATTGGAGGTAAGTTTTGTCTACTTTCAGCGGATCGTCTTTCTATCATTAGCCTAATGGTACATTCATTTTGTACAATTTGCTCCTTTGGTCCTTGGTCTGTCTGTCTGTCTACTCAGAACATGATGTTTTCTTATGGTTTTCACACAGGATGAAGGTGTACATTGTTCTCACAGTGCTTTTTGCTGTCCTGGCTGGAGCTGAAGGTAAGAAAATCAGCCTTATGCAGTCTTATTGCTGATTCCATACTACCGTATGCTCCCTTATTACCTGGTAAATGGTGCATTTATATAGTCCCTTTATCCAAGGCACTTTACATAGTTTGTGCATTACATTCACACACACTTTCATACATACACCGATAACAGAGGCACCAACCTGCACATCAGGAGCAATTGGGGCTCAGTCTCTTGCTCAAGGACACTTCGACACCAACTCTGGGGGAGCCCGGGTTCGAACTGGCAACCTTGTGGTTCCCATCTGGCCACTCTACCCCTAAGCCACCGCTGCCAGGGATTTAGCTTTTTTTTTCATTGATAATGACCACCATAGGACCTTGGTTATTGATCCAGGCTTTTATCGAGCCCACTATTGAGCTTTTTCTATTTTGTGGAAAGATGTGAGAAGCCAAATTCTGAACAGATTCAATATATTTTTTTATTGGCCAGTTGTGACTGAGTTTGTGGCCGACCACCATTAAAATGAAATAGGCCTGGACTGGCCACTTGACGTACAGGGCAATGAGGGCATATGCCCGATGGGCCGCCCAATGACTCAGACGTTTAAAAAGTGCAATACTTGTAGTATGTCATCATCATCATACAATACAGTTGAGCGGCAGGCCCTCATTTTTTTTATGTAGCCGAGATATACAGAACACATATAGGCTAATAATAACTTTCAAACAGTCCATAGTAATATTATTACTCTTGGTGAAAGGGCCTTTCTGTGTGGAGTTTACATGTTCTCCCCGTGTCCCCTAGGGTAGGTACCCTCACAGGTTCTCCCCGTGTCCCCTAGGGTAGGTACCCTCACAAAAAAAACATGCAGTAATCCTGCTCTCTAAGTCTCTATACTGAATCCGGAGCACCTGATGGAGGGGAAAGGACTTGGTTGGAAAAGCGTGTTCCTTCCACATGCCACGTCCTACCGGAGAAACTCCCCACTGTCAGGTGATACGAGGCGGCCTGCTCACTCCTCATGCATTGGAGGAAGCATGAGCTCAGTTCGGGGCTCTCCCCAGGTTGGCAGAGGGAGAGTAGAGCCCAGGATTACAGCTTAGGCATTGGCACAGAGTGAAAAATGCATTACAAAATCATGGGATATTATATATTGTTATATATTTTTGGGGTCTTTCTGGTGTGTTCAGGTGGAGAGATGACCGAAGCTGACAAGGCATACATCGTGAACAGACACAACGAGCTGAGAAGAGGTGTGAAGCCTACTGCCAGCAACATGCTGAAGATGGTAAGACAGTACTGGAGCTTTGATCTGACATCTTTAATGACATCATCGCTCATATCATGTAAAACATGCATACCGTTATCATTGTGCTATAGTAAACACACATCCTCTCATGTCCTCTCGTTCTCTCAGTCGTGGAGTGAGGAAGCTGCTGCCAATGCTCTGAGATGGGCCGACAAGTCACAGTGTGCCTTCAAACACAGCAACGCCGCGGACAGGAGAATCGGCAGTAAGGAGTTTAAGAACTACAAGGGTTCTTTTTTTTTTACTAACTCATCATTTAGCTCAAGGGGACCACCTGGAACCACCCTCAAGGACCACTGGTGGTTCCAGCTGGACCGCTGGTGTAAAACTGGTCTATATGGTTTCTTGTCAAATTAGTCATGTTTTCAAACTCCGTCTCTCTCTAGCCAGTGGTTGTGGTGAGAACATAGCCATGGGCCGCCACAGCCATACAGAGAGCTCATGGGCCGATGCGATCCAGGTGTGGTACGATGAGGTGGAGGACTGGAAGTACGGGGAGGGCTCTGTCAATGGAGAAACAGTGGGACACTTCACACAGGTACACTACTGTGCTGGTTCCCCCAGGGGTCCTTGAAAAGGGGGTCCCCTCCTAAATGGGTGACCCTAACGGGTCCTTTTGGTTCCATTTGTACACTCTCAGAGTTAAATTGTCATTGATTTTACGATATAAATTGGGGTCCCAGAGAGAAATGCCATTAAATGGGGGGGGTCCGTAGCCCAACTAGGGGTGCTTGAAATGAAAATGGTTGAGAATCACTGCTAGAACCGTCATACAAATCTTCTCTTATGGGGGTCCCTGGCATATCTTTTAAAATGGGGTCCTTGGTATGAAAAGGTTTGAGAAACACTGCACTATTATATGGTAAAATCAACAAGAAGTTGATATTGTTATAGTGGTAAAAGGCTGGTATTCAAACTTTTAAAGTATTGGCATCAAAATAAAAATAAAACTATAATTATTTGAGGCTAAACACTACACTGTGTGTGTGTTCTACAGGTTGTGTGGTATCGCTCCAACCAGATAGGATGTGCCATGGCTCACTGCCCCGACGCCAAGTACAAATGCATCTATGTGTGTCAGTACTGTTCACCGTAAGTACTACTGTCCCAACACTGTACAAATATCTGTGTCTGACCTGCATGCTTCCCTATACCTAAACTCCAAGTACTGTACTAGAAGTGGTGCTAGTGTAACGTGTGATCTGCGTTGTGTTGTGGAATAATGAAGTTCCGGACGACTTCTCTCTTTGTTGACACTGCAGTTTAATCTGGTAAATACACAGACGTATCTGGTCAGTTTCTGTCTGTGTAACACACCCAATCCTCAGCACGTCATGGGCATGTCTCATGTTAGACTGACCAAATCAAACATACCGCACAGTTTTCAATGAAATAACAACACAATGTACCTGGTAAATACACAGACGTATCTGGTCAGTTTCTGTCTGTGTAACACACCCAATCCTCAGCACGTCTATAACAGAATTAACAGTGTGACCAAGAGCATGTTTTTAGAACAACTAGTATTCATCACAGTATCACAGTAAACATACAGACTCTTGTTGAAAATATAGTGTGCTGAGGAACACATCTTACCATGGGCATGTCTCATGTTAGACTGACACCACTCTAAACGTGGACACCAGTGTTATTCAATGAGGCGCCGCCCACTAACCAATAAGAAACGTCATTACTGATGGAGCAAGTGGAACCCACTAAACTCTGTTACACTAGCACCACAAAAAAAATAGCAGATCCCCAGTGTTAATTTAACCCATTCTGGACGGGAACCCCTTTTGGTGTTTTAACTAAGCATTATGTTATACTTTAGCTATTGAAAAATAGCAGATCTACAAGCTCATAGCGTGCCACCTAGTGGTGCACTATGAACTTGTAGGTCTGCTATTTTTGAAATATCGTGAAAATGAGTCCGGTCGGTCGGTCTAGTGGTACAGAGGAGAGAGAAAAAAGAAGAGAAGCAAGTAGTTGAAAATTAGCAAGATTTTCCTAGTTGGTCCTGATCCGGTAAAGGTTTAGAACCACTAGTGTAGATGGACATGAGATGGACACTGTCTCATCAGATGATGTTTAGTTATTTGATGTTTCCCTCATTTCAGTGGTAACTACCAGTACACTCACCCCTACAAGAACGGAACAGCTTGTGGTGACTGTCTCAACGACTGTGATGACAACCTGTGCAGTAAGTGACCGTGATTTTCTTTTCTTTTGTTAAAATTAGGTAAAACACTATTCTATAAAAAAAGGCCAATCAGAACAAGTACCCATTTATCATCCGCTTCGTTTTTATGGGGTTCCAATTTTGGTGTCTTTGTGTCACCACTTCCCATTTCAGTTGTTTAATCTGCATCCTGACTTCTATTAGTTCTCTATTCTGATTGGATCAAATTGGTATCCCGACCTGAAAATGTTTGTTCTGTTTAATAAAGAGCTATAGTAGATATACATGGACACTCCTGTTACTCACTCTCTCTCTCTCTCCCCATCAGCCAACCCATGTAACTATAAGGATAAGTGGAACAACTGTGCTGAGCTGGGGGATTGGGGGTGCAAAAAGAGGGCAGACAAGTGCGAGGCCTCCTGCAAGTGCAAGAGTGGGGAGATCATCTAAACGCCTGCCCACGCCGACTCCAGAAGAAACACGATTTAATCTACATTCAATGACATTCTTTATTATGCAAATAAAGATTTTTTTTAATGCAAACCTATATCTTTCTGTCTCTATCATACTGTACGTGTACGCATATACCACCGGTTCTCAAAATTGGGTCTGAGGACCCCCAGGGGTCCTTGAATTAGTTAATAGCCTACAGCATCAAAAGCAGTTTTACCATCGTATTTTATACTTCAGCTGTTTGAGCTTGTAGTGTGGAAAGTGCATTCCAGGGACTCCCTTGGTTATTTTAGGGGGTCTAAGTTGACCCTTACAGGTCTGCAACTGTGTACAAATGGACCCACTGTACACTTTTGGAGTTAAGGGGAGACCTTGAACTTATTTCTCTACTTGAACCATTGCTCTACTGTATAATGGAAATATCATTCTTGTGCTTTCAGAAAATAAAACGGCATTTATCTATTGAGCATTACAGTACTGACTTTCTTCTTCTTGCCTGAAAACAATTTCAGTCAGACAACTCACAAATAGATTTACCAATATTTATTACAGACTGAGTAATGAGCATGTGCATATGATATTTGACTTGGTGTTCGGCTCTGCTGGATTTCTCCCTGCTCGGCAAGATTAAGCAACAACATTAAGAGCAGGGAGATAGATATACAATAACCCCCCCATGGGGAACATAAATAGCAGAGCCCACCGGTGGTGGTGGTGGTGGGGAAAAAACATCACATACAACCAGGGACCATATGCAGAGGAAGGCAGGAAGAGCATGCAGACTGGTGAGCTTAAGTAGCCCGCCCAATTGGTCAGCTGACTGCCGCATCGGCGAATGACGTGAGGGACTTGCGCACACTTGTACACCCACATACACCGTCTCCACACCTTGGCGCAAAACGGTCTTAAGCTGCGCACTTCTTAAGCTGCGCGCAGCTTAAATTCTGAGTTTTTAGACAGCTGGTGGATGGAAATTAAGCTCCACCTCCGCGGAAGACTTGAGCGGAGGAGAGCGTTTCCGGGAATCTGGCCGTCGCGCAAGTATTCCACGGAGGTGGAGCTTAATTTCCATCCACCAGCTGTCTAAAAACTCAAGCTTTAAGCTGCGCGCAGCCGAGAACGTGCGCAGCTCTTTCGACAGTGTGGCAGCGGCTATAGTAATGCAGCATGTTAACCCCTTGAGTATAGTATGCGCCTTTGAGCATGGCATGAACCCCCTTGAGTATGTCTGACTGAACTAACTCCGCAAGCTACGTCTCATAAAAAATAAAAATCTTACTGGCAGACCAAATCAGAATCAAATTGTTAGTCTAAACTGAACAGCACATGGTTTTATTCGGTTCATCTTCTGTAGCCACGTGGACTAACATTTATTGTGGAGGTGTGACACCATTACAAAACAAAACATACAGTGAAATGGTTCATACTGTACATGTGGGAAAGGATTTGAGTCTGACAGCTTCTTTTACTTTACTTGAGTAAAAAGTCTCAGTGAACGCCATACCAGGTCAATGGCGGTATGCGCCTTGGATTGAAATGACGAATAGATTTGTCAATGGCAGTGAATGAGTAGCCTTGAAATAAGCAGGATAATCGATCATGGCAGGATCTAATCACCCCAGGATCTAATCACCCCGTCAATAATGACCCGTTCCCCAATGATTATCCCTTGACTATATTGCACACAAATTAAAATCATATAGGGGGTATACTTGAGGTGAACCTTTGGGGTCGAAAGGGTTCAGTGGTCGGAAAATGTTGAGAAACCTGAGTGTATTCTATTTGTTAGTAAATTTACTATATTTATTTCTTAGAACTTTGATGTGTATGCACTAGTATTGCTTTTCCCCCCTCCAAATAAGCCTCCAAATATCCAACTTAGTAGCTACAATAGATTGTCACCTCATAAAGTTTGAAGAATTAAACAAACTGACATTGACCTCAGTTCCTCTGGACATTGTTTGATTATGCTGCAAAATAAATACGACATTCAATTGGCATGGTGTACTACTGTACTTGACACAATATGAAGCTCCATTATGTTTTGCCCCCTATCTATCTTTTTTTTCATCTTGAAAGTTTGTAAATACATCAAAGATGCTATTATTATCCATTTCTAATGGATGAAGCCTTGGCCTGGAATAGATGCCATGCATGTTCGGGTCTGATAAGTCCCGGAAAAGATGCGCTGTGGCCAGTAGTCACTTGAGTGGCAGCGTGACGTAGCGTGCCTTCTACTCTTCGGCGTACTTCCTCTCCCAGTGTAAATTCTTCTGCCCTCCCGTCGACACACATCACTCCAACGAACTGCAGCGGCCAATGAGGCATCTATTTTTTTAATATCTATTGTTTCAACCCTCAACCACTACTCTCCAGTTGGCAGGTCAGCAGTGATGTCACTGCCCCTCTCCTCCAGGCTTCCAGCCATAGACAAATCCAATCAACTAGCACCAGCTATACAGTAGCATTGGCCACACCCGGCCAACAGGGAAGGCAGTGTCCTATGCCGGCTAGGTGTAACAAACCAGGTGCTGACCACACCGCAGCCACCGCAGCGCCCAGGGCACACCCCCCGCGGACCCACCCATTGGCCTTTCTCTCATGCCAGAACTAACAGGAGGCTCTCTCTGCCCTGTGTGTGTTCTTGTTGGATCGCAGGCACGAGAGGTCTCTAGGACTATGGTTTGCCTGTCCTCCTACATATTAGAAAAGGCATAAGTACAAGTGATATTTCTTGGTTAAATAAATATGCATTTTCTGTTTATAAAGAGGTGAAGATACATGGAGATTTTATCACAATTATTACAGTACTACTGTTACGGCTCACTCCTCCTCACCTTCACATGCAAGCACTGCTTAGCCACTCCCCCTCCCTCACTGACTCCTCCATGGCTCTACTCAGCACACCTGCTCTCCTTCACCAATTCTCTGCACCTGTCTTTCATCCTACAATCAAGCACTGCCTCTACAAAAGCCCAGTCTGCCCTTCATTCCACACCAGAGCGTCACCTGTCAACAGTATAAATACCACCACCATAAGACCAGCCAATACCATTCAACATCAGTTGTTATTTCCTCTGAAAGGACACACACAACTATTGGAGGTAAGTTTTGTCTACTTTCAGTGGATCATCTTTCCATCATTAGCCTAATATTGCATTCATTTTGTACAATTTGGTCCTTGGTCTGTCTGTCTGTCTACTCAGAACATGATGTTTTCTTATGGTTTTCACACAGGATGAAGGTGTACGTTGTTCTCACAGTGCTTTTTGCTGTCCTGGCTGGAACTGAAGCTGAAGGTAAGAAAATCAGCCTTATGCAGTCTTATTACTGATTCCATACTACCGTATGCTCCCTTATTACCTGGTAAATGGTGCATTTATATAGTCCCTTTATCCAAGGCACTTTACATAGTTTGTGCATTACATTCACTCACACATTCATACATACACCGATAACAGAGGAAGCCATGCAAGGCACCAACCTGCACATCAGGAGCAATTGGGGCTCAGTCTCTTGCTCAAGGACACTTCGACACTAACTCTGGGGGAGCCTGGGTTCGAACTGGCAACCTTGTGGTTCCCATCTGGCCACTCTACCCCTAAGCCACCGCCGCCAGGGTTTTAGCTTGTTTTTTTTCATTGATAATGAGCACCATAGGACCTTGGTTATTGATCCAGGCTTTTATCGAGCCCACTATTGAGCGTTTTCTATTTTGTGGAAAGATGTGAGAAGCCAAATTCTGAACAGATTCAATATATTTTTTTATTGGCCAGTTGTGACTGAGTTTGTGGCCGACCACCATCTAAAATGAAATAGGCCTGGACTGGCCACTTGACGTACAGGGCAATGAGGGCATATGCCCGATGGGCCGCCCAATGAATCAGACGTTTAAAAAGTGCAATACTTGTAGTATATGTCATCATCATACAATACAGTTGAGCGGCAGGCCCTCATTTTTAATGTAGCCGAGATATACAGAACACATATAGGCTAATAACTTTCAAACAGTCCATAGTAATATTATTACTCTTTGTGAAAGGGCCTTTCTGTGTGGAGTTTACATGTTCTCCCCGTGTCCCCTAGGGTAGGTACCCTCACAGGTTCTCCCCGTGTCCCCTAGGGTAGGTACCCTCACAAAAAAACCATGCAGTAATCCTGCTCTCTAAGTCTCTATACTGAATCCGGGGCACCTGATGGAGGGGAAAGGACTTGGTTGGAAAAGCGTGTTCCTTCCACATGCCACGTCCTACCGGAGAAACTCCCCCCTGTCAGGTGATACGAGGCGGCCTGCTCACTCCTCATGCATTGAAGGAAGCATGAGCTCAGTTCGGGGCTCTCCCCAGGTTGGCAGAGGGAGAGTAGAGCCCAGGATTACAGCTTAGGCAATTGGCACAGAGTGAAAAATGGGTTACAAAATCGTGGGATATTGTTATATATTTTTGGGGTCTTTCTGGTGTGTTCAGGTGGAGAGATGACCGAAGCTGACAAGGCATACATCGTGAACAGACACAACGAGCTGAGAAGAGGTGTGAAGCCTACCGCCAGCAACATGCTGAAAATGGTAAGACAGTACTGGAGCTTTGATCTGACATCTTTAATGACATCATCGCTCATATCATGTAAAACATGCATACCGTTATCATTGTGCTATAGTAAACACACATCCTCTCATGTTCTCTCAGTCGTGGAGTGAGGAAGCTGCTGCCAATGCTCAGAGATGGGCCGACAAGTCACAGTGTGCCTTCAAACACAGCAACGCCGCGGACAGGAGAATCGGCAGTAAGGAGTTTAAGAACTACAAGGGTTCTTTTTTTTTTTTTACTAACTCATCATTTAGCTCAAGGGGACCACCTGGAACCACCCTCAAGGACCACTGGTGGTTCCAGCTGGACCGCTGGTGTAAAACTGGTCTATATGGTTTCTTGTCAAATTAGTCATGTTTTCAAACTCCGTCTGTCTCTCTCTAGCCAGTGGTTGTGGTGAGAACATAGCCATGGGCCGCCACAGCCATACAGAGAGCTCATGGGCCGATGCGATCCAGATGTGGTACGATGAGGTGGAGGACTGGAAGTACGGGGAGGGCTCTGTCAATGGAGAAACAGTGGGACACTTCACACAGGTACACTACTGTGCTGGTTCCCCCAGGGGTCCTTGAAAAAGGGGGTCCCCTCCTAAATGGGTGACCCTAACGGGTCCTTTTGGTTCCATTTGTACACTCTCAGAGTTAAATTGTCATTGATTTTACGATATAAATTGGGGTCCCAGAGAGAAATGCCATTAAATGGGGGGGTCCGTAGCCCAACTAGGGGTGCTTGAAATGAAAATGGTTGAGAATCACTGCTAGAACCGTCATACAAATCTTCTCTTATGGGGATCCCTGGCATATCTTTTAAAATGGGGTCCTTGGTATGAAAAGGTTTGAGAAACACTGCACTATTATATGGTAAAATCAACAAGAAGTTGATATTGTTATAGTGGTAAAAGGCTGGTATTCAAACTTTTAAAGTATTGGCATCAAAATATTAAAAAAAACGATAATTATTTGAGGCTAAACACTACACTGTGTGTTCTACAGGTTGTGTGGTATCGCTCCAACCAGATAGGATGTGCTATGGCTCACTGCCCCGACGCCAAGTACAAATGCATCTATGTGTGTCAGTACTGTTCACCGTAAGTACTACTGTCCCAACACTGTACAAATATCTGTGTCTGACCTGCATGCTTCCCTATACCTAAACTCCAAGTACTGTACTGTACTAGAAGTGGCGCTAGCACCACAAAAAAAATAGCAGATCCCCAGTGTTAATTTAACCCATTCTGGACGGGAACCCCTTTTGGTGTTTTAACTAAGCATTATGTTATACTTTAGCTATTGAAAAATAGCAGATCTACAAGCTCATAGCGTGCCACCTAGTGGTGCACTATGAACTTGTAGGTCTGCTATTTTTGAAATATCGTGAAAATGAGGCACAAATCTTTGAAAATATATTCTTTCAGAAGACTTTTTTTTTTATTTTTATCTCGACGTCAGTCCTAAATGGACACTTGCAAATGCATTAATAGAGCAGTGGTTCCCAACTTATGGTTCCCACCGGCGGTACGTGATGCCCCCTCTAGTGCTGTAAGGACGAGATCCATTCCAGCCGACCGGCGCGTCGTTAGTCCGGTCGGTAAGTCCGACGGTCGGTCTAGTGGTACAGAGGAGAGAGGGAAAAAGAAGAGAAGCAAGTAGTTGAAAATTAGCAAGATTTTCCTAGTTGGTCCTGATCCGGTAAAGGTTTAGAACCACTAGTGTAGATGGACATTAGATGGACACTGTCTCATCAGATGATGTTTAGTTATTTGATGTTTCCCTCATTTCAGTGGTAACTACCAGTACACTCACCCCTACAAGAACGGAACAGCTTGTGGTGACTGTCTCAACAACTGTGATGACAAGCTGTGCAGTAAGTGACCGCAATTTTCTTCTTTTGTTAAAATTAGGTAAAACACTTTATTCTGGAAAAAAAAGGCCAGGCCAATCGGAACAAGTACCCAGTTATCATCAGCTTCGTTTTTATGGGGTTCCAATTTTGCTGTCTTTGTGTCACCACTTCCCATTTCAGTTGTTTAATCTGCATCCTGAATTTCTATTAGTTCTCTATTCTGATTGGATCAAATTGGTATCCCGACCTGAAAATGTTTGTTCTGTTTAATAAAGAGCTATAGTAGATATACATGGACACTCCTGTTACTCTCTCTCTCTCTCTCTCTCTCTCTCTCTCTCTCTCTCCCCATCAGCCAACCCATGTAACTATAAGGATAAGTGGAACAACTGTGCTGAGCTGGGGGCTTGGGGGTGCAAAAACAGGGCAGACAAGTGCGAGGCCTCCTGCAAGTGCAAGAGTGGGGAGATCATCTAAACGCCTGCCCATGCCGACTCCACAAGAAACACGATTTAATCCACATTCAATGACATTCTTTATTATGCAAATAAAGATTTTTTTATGCAAACCTATATCATCTTTCTGTCTATCATACTGTACGTGTACCACCGGTTCTCAAAATTGGGTCTGAGGACCCCCAGGGGTCCTTGAATTAGTTAATAGCCTACAGCATCAAAAGCAGTTTTACCATCGTATTTTCTACTTCAGCTGTTTGAGCTTGTAGTGTGCTAAGTGCATTCCAGGGAATAGGGGGTCTAAGTTGACCCTTACAGGTCTGCAACTGTGTACAAATGGACCCACTGTACACTTTTGGAGTTAAGGGGAGACCTTGAACTTATTTCTCTACTTGAACCATTGCTCTACTGTATAATGGAAATATCATTCTTGTGCTTTCAGAAAATAAAACGGCATTTATGGATTGACCATTACAATACTGACCTTCCTCTTGCCTGAAAACAATTTCAGTCAGACAACTCTCGAATAGATTTACCAATATTTATTACAGAATGAGTAATGAGTGTGCATATGATATTTGACTCTCCGAGTCAAATATCCCTGCTCGGCAAGATTATGCAACAACATATAACATGGGGAACATAAATGGGGAATGGGGAACATAAATAGCAGAGCCCACCGGTGGTGGTGGGGGAAAAAACATCACATACAACCAGGGACCATATGCAGAGGAAGGCAGGAAGAGCATGCAGACTGGTGAGCTTAAGTAGCCCGCCCAATTGGTCAGCTGACTGCCGCATCGGCGAATGACGTGAGGGAGTTTCACATAGTAATGCAGCATGTTAACCCCTTGAGTATAGTATGCGCCTTTGAGCATGGCATGAACCCCCTCGAGTATGTCTGACTGAACTAACTCCGCAAGCTACGTCTCATAAAAAATAATCTTACTGGCAGACCAAATCAGAATCAAATTGTTTTATTAAGTCTAAACTGAACCGCACATGGTTTTATTCGGTTCATCGTCTGTAGCCACGTGGACTAACATTTATTGTGGAGGTGTGACACCATTACAAAACAAAACGTACAGTGAAATGGTTCATATACATGTGGGAAAGGATTTGAGTCTGACAGCTTCTTTTACTTTACTTGAGTAAAAAGTCTCAGTGAAAACACCATGATGAACGCCATACCAGGTCAATGGCGGTATGCGCCTTGGATTGAAATGACGAATATATTTGCCAATGGCAGTGAATGAGTAGCCTTGTAATAAGCAATAAGGTAAAGTACATTACAGGCCAAGCCTAGTATTGTTAACTCAGTTTCAGTGTTGTGGTTACATTTAGCTTTACACAGCTATTTACCAAGCTGTTCAACTCCACACAGTTGCAGCTCCTGCCTTTGTTGTTTTTTTCCTGTGGTGGTTATTGAGTGGTGCAACCACTCCAAGGAACAGCAATGTCCGTCCGTCCCATAGTGTCCGTCCTCACCTATGTGACTATGAGTACCAGTAGGGGCAAAAGTGGTGCTGTTGTGCCAGAAACAGAGAGCGAGAGATAGTATTGCACTGTTGCCTGCTAATGAGAGAGAGAGAGAGAGGAGGGGGGGGGGGGGGGGGATAGGGGAGTTGCACCACTCAGTTCACATGGGTGTGACTTTTTTTTCATTGAAGACTGACTCTGCCTCTCCAACACTGAGTGTCAACCTGGAGAGCCACCCCCACCAACCCCATTATTTTCACTAAATACTTTGTGAATAAATTCGCCCTTGGGCTTCACCTGAACAACGCCTCCTCTCTTGCTGTGCACTTTGGTCACTCTTACTAAATATAACAACTACAGTACTACTTGCCGTAGCACTTGCCCTAGCTTCGACGACCGTACAGGCGTATATGCAAAAGCTCAACTTGTGTTTTGCATTTTGTATACATGTATGCATAGTTTCATTATGCAGATATTTCACTGTTCTTAGCTTACGTATGATTCTTGATGACTATTTTTATATTTGATGTATTACCATGTTTTGTTCTTGCTTACTGTAAATTGCTCTGAATTAATGGGCCACTTCCAGATTAGACTTATTTTAATGATGTTTGGGAGACAAACACTTTCCTGGGGTTTTTATGTGGGTAATATGTGTTTTTAGATCTTTTAGTACAGACACTGGTCTCACTTCCTTCCTGGACTACATGTCTCAAGACAGCTATCCCTCCCCTCTCCACAAGGTGGGGTGAGTACACCAAATAATTATGGTAATTGTAGAAACATGCCCCAAATAGCCTACAGACAATTTAACAACATGCTTCTCAAATGTCCCCCTACTCGAAGTACAAATGTGACAGAGCAACTTTCCCTTGACAAGTACTCCATTACTCCAAGTACAAAATAAATGTGACAGAGCAACTTTCCCTTGTAGTTGAATTATGACCAAGCGTATTGACTTCAAGTACTGGGCTTTGAGTACTTAGTGCAACACTGGTCTGAACTTAAACAGGCCCAAAAAACCCTGAAGGCAAACAGAAAGCAAGCAAATCAGTATCATAATTCATAAATGCTGCTTTAATTTCTAAAAGCACAGCGGAGTGATATTCCCATTGGAGTATTATGCATATTTATACAGCATGATCAGCCATGGGGTTTCCCAAAAGGAATATCTTTGAATGCAGATTCAGATCATGTTTCTTGTGATGACGCGTCTGCGGCCGTCGGCTGGTTCATCCAGATAAACGGGACGTGTGGCGGATGATCTCAGATGATCTCATTGGTGCATTTGCAGGAGGCGGGGCACCAGTCTTGGACCTGGGCGTTGCTACAGCCCCACTGCTGCTTCAGGTCAGGACAGTTGCTGTACTGGTCAGTGTAGGGACATGGGTTGGCTGCATGATAGAGACACACAGAGAGACAGAGTACTGGTCAGTGTAGGGACATGGGTTGGCTGCATGAGAGAGACACACAGAGAGACAGAGTACTGGTCAGTGTAGGGACATGGGTTGGCTGCATGAGAGAGACACACAGAGAGACAGAGTACTGGTCAGTGTAGGGACATGGGTTGGCTGCATGAGAGAGACACACAGAGAGACAGAGTACTGGTCAGTGTAGGGACATGGGTTGGCTGCATGAGAGAGACACACAGAGAGACAGAGTACTGGTCAGTGTAGGGACATGGGTTGGCTGCATGAGAGAGACACACAGAGAGACAGAGTACTGGTCAGTGTAGGGACATGGGTTGGCTGCATGATAGAGACACACAGAGAGACAGAGTACTGGTCAGCGTAGGGACATGGGTTGGCTGCATGATAGAGACACACAGAGACAGAGTACTGGTCAGTGTAGGGACATGGGTTGGCTGCATTCCTTAGGAATAGTTTGTTTGGTATATCCATCTTCTATTCCAACTCGTAGCGACTGGCGAGACTAAACTAGTAGTTATACTCGATTCAGCATCTAAATTGGGATTGGGGGAACCAAAACAAACCAGTGCCGAAAAACTGGAACCAGCAAACCGGAACCACCGTTTTTTGTTTGTTTGTTTGTTTGTTTGTTTTCTTATCCATGGCCTAGACGGGCCAGTTTGGAACGAATAGCTACCAGGCTTTCCTCTGAGGTGGAAAGTCTGGTGACTCAAGGTTAGGCACTACTGTATGTAACTTTTTCTGTTTTTCTTAATTAATGAAATACAGTCACTTACTGCACAGCTTGTTGTCACAGGCATTGGGACAGTCACCACAAGATGGTCCAGACTTGTAAGGGTGGGTGTACTGGGTGTTACCACTGAAATGTTGGGCACATGAAATATTAGTCTCTGAGACCGCAAACATGTTTTATTAAAGACAGAGTGTTTTTTTCACCCTAAAACATGATCTTCAGGTATGATTACTATATAAGCAGGAATATTTTTTTTTAAAGTATTTGTTAAAATGATGTTCAATGTACAAACATTAATGAATAATACAATTTTAAGTCATCCTATAGGTGTTTCTAAATACAGTACCATTGACCTCTCTAATGCATTGATTGGTTGGACTCTGAGAGTGTACAAAAGGAACCAAATTAACCCACGGTGGTCCATTTAGTTCCATTTTTGTACACTCTCACGAGTTACAGACCTGTAAAGGTCTGAGCTTGTACAGTACATCCAACGTTCTTGGGCAGGGGTCTTCAACACGGGGTCCGGGACCCCTAGGGGGTCCTCAGAGTTACTATGGGGGGCAGTAGGGCCTAAATGGAAATGAGACCGCACTTTTTTTTGGTGCTATCCCTTTTGAACTGAGTGTTTGTATTCAATCAATCAAAAGTAGTGGCACACACAGAAGTATTTGTACTTACTGGGGGCAGTATAGTGGCACACATAGAAGTATTTGTACTTACTTGGGGCAGTATAGTGGCACACATAGAAGTATTTGTACTTACTGGGGGCAGTAGTGGCACACGTATTTGTACTTATGGTGGGCAGTAGTGGCACACATAAAAGTATTTGTACTTACTGGGGGCAGTATAGTGGCACACATAGAAGTATTTGTACTTACTGGGGACAGTATAGTGGCACACACAGAAGTATTTGTACCTGTGTGTACCTGTGTGTGTAGTGTACCTGTGTGTAGTGTCAGCGTGTACCTGTGTGTAGTGTCAGTGTGTGTACCTGTGTGTAGTGTCAGTGTGTGTACCTGTGTGTAGTGTCAGTGTGTGTACCTGTGTGTAGTGTCAGCGTGTACCTGTGTGTAGTGTCAGTGTGTGTACCTGTGTGTAGTGTCCGTGTGTGTGCCTGTGTGTAGTGTCCGTGTGTGTGTACCTGTGTGTAGTGTCAGTGTGTGTACCTGTGTGTAGTATCAGTGTGTGTACCTGTGTGTAGTGTCCGTGTGTGTGCCTTTGTGTAGTGTCCGTGTGTGTAGTGTCAGTGTGTGTACCTGTGTGTAGTATCAGTGTGTGTACCTGTGTGTAGTGTCAGTGTGTGTACCTGTGTGTACCTGTGTGTAGTGTCCGTGTGTGTACCTGTGTGTAGTGTCCGTGTGTACCTGTGTGTAGTGTCCGTGTGTGTACCTGTGTGTAGTGTCCGTGTGTGTACCTGTGTGTAGTGCCAGTGTGTGTACCTGTGTGTACCTGTGTGTAGTGTCAGTGTGTGTACCTGTGTGTAGTGTCGTGTGTGTGTACCTGTGTGTAGTGTCCAATGACTCCTCCATTGACAGAGCCCACGGCGTAACGATAGTCTTTCACCTCATCATACCAGGACTGGATAGCGCCGTCCCACGTGTTCTTATAACTGGACATGTACAGGTTCTCACCACATCCACTGGCTAGAGAGAGAGAGAGAGAGAGAGAGAGAGAGAGAGAGAGAGAGAGAGAGGTCTAGAGCAGGGGTGCCCAAAAGGTAGGTTGCGATCTACCAGGTCATAAAGGCTGTGCAGGTAGACCACATGACATGCCCCCTAAAAATATATTATTGAAATAACTAATTTTGGCATCTGCCACTTGAATTAAGGTGGATTGATTGATTGATTGATTGATTGACAAAGGGCCTGTCAGCTCACAATGCAATACTTTATTTCCAAGCGTGTTGCTCACAAAGAAGCGTCAGAAGCATTACGAAGTTATATACCCAAAAAAAACAACCTATACCAATTACATTTCCCCCCTCTTATATGTAACATCAGCGCCGCTATTCCAACCAAAGCCCTACTATTTTCACTTTTTCAGCAAAGGGATAATATTGTTTTTGATGGGTATGAATCTTGTTGAGCGGCTCATTTTGAAAGTAGCTCTCAAGTAAAAAAATCACACCCGTGTGAACTGAGTGGTGTAAGGTTTTATATAGCATGATCAGCTGTGGTCTGACGTAATGTCTGACGTAATGAAATCACACCCGGATGTGATTTCACAACTGGCTTTTTTTGTGCAGAAAAAATGACCATGGTTGCTACGGTCATCCAGTTCACCCGGGTGTGATTTAATTACGTCAGAAATTATTTTGAACATAGCAACCATGCTAATTTTTTTCTGCACACATAAGCCAGTTGTAGGAGTGGTTTACACCACTCAAAAAAGAGTGAGCACCCTTGGTCCAGAACTATGACCATAATCATGAATGGCACAGTGGGAAGGTGCCTGCATGCCCACCGCAGAGGCTATTTATCCTTCTGTAACCAGTGCATGTTTGTGTCTGTCTCTCGATATGCCCAAATATGGAGATAACTGTCATGGCCTGTTCAACGGAGCTTGATAAGCTGTGTATGTTTTTTTCATGCAACGGAAGGAAGCCCATGGGCCCGCTTATCTGAGAGAACTGAAAGTATAGTGGCAGTGTGTCCGACTCGTCGTAACTTTATCCTCCGCTGTACAACGGTGTCCGCTTGCCAAAAAAAACAACAGACCTACAAGCTTATAAACTCATTTGTTAGAAGGAGGAGGTTTTCAGTGGCCTCATATCACAAATTAAATAGCGTTTGATAAATCTGCGGTGTCAATATTTGCTCTCCCGCTCGAGAACTTTTTATGAAACGGAAGGCAGCTTATCTGACGTAGGTATGTGGCAATGTGTCGGACTTGTGTATTTATGGTCTGTAGAATTGATATACAAGCTACAGATCTGCAGCTTATCAACATGTTGTTGATACTGCTTTTTGGACTTGTGTTGTACCTTGTTTTCTTAAGGTTCATACATCTGGATTTTCGGTGGTTCATACAGTCTGGATTTTCGGTGGTGACCACCGAACGACAACATGACGTCACGAGCCGCGGTGAAGAGCAAACCACCGCCACCGCCCCAGCCCTTCTCTCTGTTTTTACTCACCACCGCTCAACGTTATTTCAGCTCCGGTGGTCAGTTCACCACCGGAGCGGTGGTCACCTCACCACCGAAAGTCCAGACTATGAATGAGCCTTTACTGTACTGTGTGTCTCCAACTTGCCTATATGTTACAGCCCAGGCTACTCAAAGCATGTGTCAGAAAAACGCTATGCTTCGATATGCTCCAAATCCAACTAGAAAAAAAACTTGTGTGTGTATGTCATCAATATCTTCGTACACCGACAAATGTGTCCGTGGCAAAGACTTGGTCTTGTCCGTGACACATTTTTCATTTTATTTTTTACACACCATTATAATGTTCTTATTTTGATCTTAAGACCCAATTACTGAATGTCAAGTCATTTACTATGACACTATTGCACATTAGTCCAACTAGTACTAGTGGTTCTCAAATGTTTTATTTGCAAGGTCCCCTTAACTCTGAGAGTGTACAAAGGTTCCATTTGTACTCTCTGAGTTACAGACACGTTGTGGTCATTCTGTTACGGTCATTCTTTATGTGTTTCTGGTGATATAATAGTCCAATCATTTTGTTTGTCCCTGGCAAAAAAAATATTTTGAGAAAAATGTCCACCACAAGCCAGCGTGGCGATGACCCCTGATTTTTATACACTGTCCATCCATCCATCCATCCATCCATCCATCCATCCATCCATCCATCCATCCATCCATTCATCTTCAACTGCTTATCCAGAGTCGGGTCACGGTCTCCACCAGAGAGCTCCAGACTTCCCTCTCCAGAGCAACATTAGTAACTTCCTCCTGGGGGATCCCGAGGCGTTCCAAGGCCAGTGCGGAGATATAATCCCTCCATCTGGTTCTTCATGGTCTGCCCGGATGTCTCGAGGACCTCCCTAGGGAGACGCTCGGATGGCATCCTAACCAGATGCCTGAACCACCTAAGCTGCATGGCTCATTTCCAAGCGAAGAAGCGTGAGTCTCTCTCACGTGACTTATTCTTATTCTCACCCTATTTCTAAATTACCCGTCTGAGAAAAGTAATTGCGGCCGATTGTATCCGCGACCTTGTTCTTTCAGTCATGACCCACACTTCATGACCATAGGTGAGAGTAGGAACGAATTAAAATTGCTCTGTAGACAGAGCTTTGCCTTCTGGCTCAGCTCTCTTTTCGTCAACAGTTTTATTATTTTTCTATTTTTCAAATTCTACTTGTGGCGACATTTGGTCATTTGGCAACAACTTTTATACAGTTGGAAATCCTATTTCCTGTTTTAATGGTGCCCCATATATTCGTAAGGAACGTGTGGGATTTGTGGGATGAGCAGTGCAGCAGAGTATGTGGGTTGTACATCAGACAGACAGCGTGTTCTGCTTTGGCTTTTGACTTTTCCGTGCTACTCATGCTGGTTCCCCGGGTTGCCCCAAGGTACAGTACCATACCATGAACTCCAATACTAACCTATTAAGAGTTAAGACCTGAAGCCCGATTCTACAAATGCCTCCTAAGTCAGTAGTTCCCATCCTCACACTTTCAAGATGTTTGTGATGCAGATGTACAAGCTTGTACGCACTGTAAA
The DNA here is from genome assembly GCF_951216825.1 of Electrona antarctica. Classification (NCBI taxonomy): domain Eukaryota; kingdom Metazoa; phylum Chordata; class Actinopteri; order Myctophiformes; family Myctophidae; genus Electrona; species Electrona antarctica. The sequence goes on from NC_136798.1 coordinate 35,126,203, forward strand.
CTTCTGATTGGTCCCTGACTGACTAACCAGCAGGCTCTTTCTGCCTTGTTCCGCCCCGGTGTCACCTTGTTTATGTAGAATTTGCTAAGACATAATTTTTGGAAAATAATTAAAATAAACATGATATGCTCAGTCACCATGCTGGACCTGTGATGTCCCTTTTTACTGACACCTAGTTTAAAATAAGAATTGAATGCACAGAATATCAATACGAAGCAACTGGAAAAAACACGTTATTACAATTGTAGTGGATGGAGAGAAAGGATTTTTGTCCAACCACGAAAACGCAACCAATGGGTGCGAAGAGGGGCACAACCACGGGTGGGACTTAACAAAGGGTGAATTGGTAACTCAAGTAGGAGTGATCCATACTTTGACAAGTATACTGGGCCTGAGTACTTTGTTCACCGCTGGTCTAAACAGGAAAACAAAAAGGGAGAAATCGGCATCATAATTTATAAACGTTTTCTTTATTTTCTTAAAGCACAGCGGAGTGATCATTTCCATCGGATATAAAGCGTAGACCAAACGTTCATACAGTATATGAAAGACACTTGGGTTTGCATGTTAAGGAACATCATTGGACGACGTGGATGGGGATCCAATCGTGTTCCTTGTGGTGGTCATTCAGTGGGAGTTTAAACCTGTTTAGATGATCTCATTATTGGTGCATTTGCAGGAGGCGGGACACACGCCTCCGATCATGGGGTTGCCGCAGCCCCACTGTTTGGTCAGGGTAGGACAGTTGACATACACGTCAGTATAGGGACACGGGTTGGCTGAGAGAGAGAGAGAGAGGTTTGTTCATTCATTCAGCCAGTGTTTATTTCGTCGACTAAAACTTTTACGAAAAATGTTCGTCGACTACCTTTTTTCACTGACGAAAACTGAATGGAAACTACCGGTAAATGAAAACTAAGCTATGATGACTAAAACTAAGACTAAATATTTTGAGAATTTCGCCATCAATATAAGTAATTTCACACACGCATTGTGACTGAGCTTGTAGATCGGCTATTTTCATTACGACGGCATCAAGGCCCGACAAAATTCATTTTAGTCGACTAAATCAACTGTAGATTTATCTCATGATATTTAGTCGACTAAAACTAGACTAACACTAAAACATTCCGGGTGACTAAAATATGACTAAAACTAAATGAAGTTCCAAAGACTATGACTAAACCAAAATAGAAATTTGCTGCCAAAAACAACACTGCATTCAGCTTCCTTTGTAGCTTTTAGATCCAAAGGTTACTGTACATTCACCACGTTCGCAGACACACATATAATAGATATACCAGTCCACGTCCACAAGGAAAGGCTGCTTCCATTTATTGTGTTCTGACTGTACCTTGTGCTGTTTACATTTCTGACTAAAAAAGTATTCAATCAATCAATAAAAACATAGAAATAAATAATGGTCACTTACTGCACAGCCCGTCATCACAGGCATCGGGACAGTGACCACAAGCTGGTCCATCCTTGTAAGGGTGGGTGAACTGGTAGTTACCTCTGCAATGTGGGACACAACATCAAATATCAAACATGATATGATCAGAGAGTGTCTGCAGAGAGCACATGCACCATTGTTGTTGTGTTTTTTTATGTCCATATTAATTAATAATTCATTTTCCAGCCATCCTAGACAGCTGTTTTCTACATGGGTCTATACTGTACAAAACACCCAAATTCCAGGGGTCTTCACCAGGCCGTCCGGGACCCCTAGGGGGTCCTCAGAGTTACTACAGGAGGGGCCACCAAATAGTTTTGGTCAGTGGGGCAAAATGATTGTACTTGTGTAGTAGTGAGTGACACAGAAGTATTTGTACTTACGCAGGGCAGTACTGACACACATATAAGTATTTGTACTTAGGCCACATAGGCCTAAATGTGTGAAGAAATGTATTTCCTGTCCTGTTATGAGTATTGAGTAATATACTTTTATGTTTTTGATACTTCAAATTGGAGACTTTGAAAGGAACATTGCGGGACGTACTTTGGAATCTTGATTGTGCAATTGAATTGAATTACTATTTTTGGTTGGTAGGTCTGCAATACAGGTTGGTTACAGTATAAAAAACAGCGGGTACAGGACTTTTATTCTTATAGTTCTTTCATACCAGTAAGATGCCTGAGGGCGAGAAGCAAGGTCACGTGCACTGGCCATATATGGAGCGTGTCTTGAGTGTACAGGGTTTGATGAGGTCAGATCAACATATGGAATGTCCAAACAGGTCAGCTTAGCTTCTGAGCAATGAAGCTGAGGGCAGCACCGAAATATGGCTGCAGCTGTGCAGTTCTAATTAATGAATGTCACTGAAACAAATTCCAATCAACTCTGTTGACATGGCAATAAAGTATTGAATCTTGAATCTAAAAATTGTGGCAGCGGTGGCAGTGTCTTGAGTGTACAGGGTTTGATGAGGGCCCAGGTAGGGCCAGGCCTTAATTTTCGGGCCTGTTGAGAACTCTAGTTTTTGCCGGCTGCCAGGCGCGGCTGCACAAATAACTTTGGGGCAGGCCCGTCTAGAGTTTAAATGGAAAGTATCAGTCAAAAGGGAGACATCGAAGAGGAAGGATGGATGGGGAAGGATCAACATATGGAATGTCAGCTCCATATATGGAGATCTAAGGGTTTGAGGTCAGATGTAGAGTTACTGGCCAATATTGATGACATCAGGGATCTCCCCATGGGCTTAACTGCGACAGCAGGTCGCATTTACTATGACATCATCACATCAGGGATATCCATCCCTGATGATGTCACGTGATGTCACAATGACCTGGGCACCATATATGGGGGCTGATGTCACGTGATGTCACGATGACCCACGCGGCAGTACTGGCACACATAGAAGTATTTGTACTTACGCAGGGCAGTACTGGCACACATAGAAGTATTTGTACTTATGCGGGGCAGTACTGGCACACATAGAAGTATTTGTACTTACGCGGGGCAGTACTGGCACACATATAAGTATTTGTACTTACGCGGGGCAGTACTGGCACACATAGAAGTATTTCAACCCAGGGTTGTCGGGGCAGTACGCTATGCCACATCCGACCTCGTTTGAGCGGTACCACACAACCTGTACACGCAACACACATTACAACATCACGACGAGGTTTTCAATTGAAACATTTTGACAAACTTGCAGCATGCGCAAAAGTGCAAATATACACTGTGTACCTGTGTGAAATGTCCGACCTCTCCCGTGTTGATGTTTCCCTTGCCGTAGCTCCAGTTATTCACCTCGCTGTACCAGTCCTGGACACCGTGGTCCCACGGCGTCATAGCACCGGACATGAATAGGTTCTCACCACATACAGTGGCTGCACAGAGAGAGAGAGAGCGAGAGAGAGAGAGAGAGAGAGAGAGAGACCAAGCACTATAGGGCATAGCAGTGGCAGCAATTTTCTGGTTCCATCATATTTTTCCCATTCCTAAATGATTTATATAAATTAAATGTAACCCTAGAATCAAGCCATCCTGGTGAATCATGGCCATAACATAACATTTGACTCTGTTGTGCAACTGTTGTGCTTGTAGGTCTGTTGCCAAAAACAACAAACCTACAAGCTTATCAACTAATTTGTTAGAAGGAGGAGGTTTTCAGTGCCCTCATATCACAAATTAAATAGCGTTTGATAAATCTGCGGTGCCAATATGTGCTCTCCCACTTGAGACATATGTGTTTCATGCAACGGAAGCCACAGGCCAGCTTATCTGGGGAGCGCACTGGGTTCCCCCGAGGGGGGAACCCAGTGTACTCTCTGCTGCCCCATCTGGCGGAGTCAGGTTATTGAGGTATAGCGGCAGTGGACCAAAAGTCCCCTCTCTTAGATGTCATCTTATAATGACCATTGGGTGGAAACCGCAATTGATTGATCGATTGATTACTTTATTAACAGTTCACAAAAAGTACAGAGGTACAGTCAATTATATGATAATGCTAAAAGGTTAACACAAAAATCCACGAGGGCTTGTTTCCATTGTGGTCCTGTGTAAAACTGTTTAAAAAACTTTTAAAAACAGCGAAAGTAGCAGATGTACACAGGCTTAAAAGGCTAGTTCTTTTTACGCTAAGGTGTGATCAAGTAGGACGTTGATTTCGGGAAAATGAACACACAAAAAGTATATTAAATATGGAGATAAAAGGTTTGCGTCCGACGGCTGTGATTATGTTTTAAAATGGTACTTAAAGCAGTGGTTTTCATTTTTCAACCAGTGGTCCGGGGACCACCAGCGGTCCTTGAGGGGCTTCCAGGTGGTGACCCCAGCTAAATGATGGAGAGTAGTAACCAAATGGACCCCGCTCTCAAGAGTTCAATTATTGTTAAGCATCTGCATTACTTAATTTACAGTCTACACAATTAGAGAATGTAAAATAATTGTTATTTTTGATCAACGTTTCTTCAATACATCATGGACTTGTGAAGAAATGATTAACCGACAACAACATCATATCATATCATCATACTATAATCATCATACTATATCTTATCATACGGCAATATCTCACAACGGGTAAGGGCTAGTATTCTTTAGTTTTTTGGCCTGAGAGGCAAAATCTCATCACATGGTGGTCCATACATGGCTCAAATGCCATATAAAAAATGGGCCTTGACATGAAAATGGTTGAAAACCATTGCTTTAAAGTGGTCTTACTGCCGTCGATGGTCCTCTTGTGGACAGGACTGTGATCAAAGGCGCAGCCGTTGGCCCATTTCTGAGCGTTGGCTGCAGCTTTGTCGCTCCAACTCTGACAATGAGAGGGCACAGGATGCATGGAATGAAGCAAAAATAAATAAATAATGTCATGCCTGAAAGTTTAATGATGTTTAGTTTAGGTGTTATCATTCGAATGTCTTGTTGGTGCTGTTCCAACCAGATTACTTCAACCAGTTGAAGTAATCACAGATTTGGGGCTTTTAACCTTTGCTTTTATGACTGCACCAATGAATTTCTGATAGCATTCATGTTCATGCACAACACATTGTGTGCCCACACAACACTTTCAAAATAGTAACCCAGGGTGCCCACTTTTTACATTCATTTTTTTGACTTTTTTTTTTTTTTTGCTAAGACGTCCACAGACGTCTTGGGCACTACATAGCGGGATTTCCCAGGACGTCTGTGGACGTCTTGGGCTAACAACCAATATTTCAACATTACATTTCACCAAAAAAAATAGATATCATGGGGAACCCTATCATAGGGGTCTAAATCTGTGGGGGAAAAAAAAACCTTTGTGGAGTATGGAATTTTTCTCTATCACTAAAATCATACATGCAGTTGAAATTCATGCAGTTGAAACACCTGTCTTTAGAAAAACAAACGTGCGTGTGCGTGCGCTAACTGTATATACAGTATATATCTATATGACTCCTGCTTGGTGAGAAAAGATTGGTGTGTGACCTGAATGCAGGGGTCAATGGGTCATGCTCAGACATACGGTAGAGACATAGAGACATACATATACACATAATACACTCAGTCACATAGAAGCGGTTCGCACGCAAACAAACATACCCAAGGTCCCACCCCAGGGACAAATTAGCCATTGGGCCAGTGGGGCCGTGGCCCAGGGGCCCTTGACTCTAAAGGGCCCTTCGGAGAAATTGGACCGCGCAGTACTAGGTTTGACGCCCTGAAAAGGGCTCCTGGAGCCCTTCATTGGCCATTGATTTTGTTAAATTTAGGTCAAAAAGATGATAGAAACACGGAACAACACGAAAATGTCGCGCGCGGCCCTGCAAAAATGACCGGCCCAGGGGCCCTCGTGGGGGTTAATCCGTCCCTCTGACATCTGCAACATTATTTAAAAAATCACATAAACATAATTGTCCGGATGAAAATCACCTGGGTTTAGTGTTCTATGGGTTAAAATAACTAATAACCAAAAAATAAGGAATATTATTTGCCTCTGGGTGCACCACCTCCTTTTTTGTGCAGAAATGGGAACTCGGTTCTTAGTCCACTTCTTCACGAGTGCTTCTGTGTTTATATTCCTACTAACAACATCATGGCAGTGATAGATTCCTTTGGAGATTACTGATATAGTGGGCATAACTGTGTATGTACTCTGCATCCTAATAAATAATCGGCACTTTGGCTATCAGTGTGTGCAGCCACTCTTTTGTCTTTTTAAGACTTAACTCTTCACATAACTGTGTATGACCACTATATCAGTGGTTCTGGAACTTTTTCATTTGAAAATATTTTGTGGCACGGACCCTGGTACAAGACACAATGTTTCACAAATATTGCGAGCTTATGAATCGGCTGGTGAGACACTGCATTATATATTTGATATATTGTATCAAATTATTTTTACTTCTACTCCACTACATCTCAGATCTCAGAGCATGTTGTATAAGTTCCTTTAAGTAAAACAATTGCGTACTTTTTTCCAGTCCACCACTGGAATATTGTAGTGTATATGTAGTGTCTTACCATCTTCAGCATGTTGCTGGCGGTAGGCTGCACAACTCTTCTCAGTTCGTTGTGTTTGTTCACGATGACCTCCTTCTCAGCTTCAGTCACCAAACCTTAATGAACACAAACAGTCCAAAAGACCAAAACAAGTCTGACAAACAACTTTTTACTATATATATATATATATATATATATATATATATTACACTTATATATATATTTTTTAATAATGGTAGTATGGTATGGTACACACTCACCCTGCAGGTTCAGCGTTGAGAGAGGAGATAGAGAAGAAAGGTTAATCAATACCTTCATGTGGAAACATAATACCTAAAAAATATTTACCCACTTAATCCCTATTCACATAATTCAAAATAATATTCTATATTCTATCGGCCTCCACTCTGCTTTACATCAAACACTTTGCAAGATGCAAATAGCGATGGAGTTGCCATTAGGCATGCGACGATTATTCTGGCAAAAATAATTGTGATTAACGATACTATCGCGATAATCAAAGATATGCTTAAAATTCTTCAAATTACACTTTTTTTAGCTTGAAACCCAGCATCCATATTCTGGGCTATTTTGGGGCTAAGTCAAGTGATCTGGTTTAGAATTAAACAATCACACTTGTGTGAAGTGAGGGGCGGCCACTATGGCTGCCACTGTGCCACACAATGTCACGTTATTTTTACCCGACTGGTGTTTTCTTGGCTTAAAGTCAAAGAAACCATTGCCATCGCTCAAACTCGTCATCGTCCCCGATCATTTCCACTGCCGTACTGTCTAAAAAGTACATTTCCTTCTCGTGCTTTAGTGGTGTGGCTAACAGTCTGCATTCATCGTCCTCCACGAGACATGAATGCAGTGTGTTATTATTGTATAAAACGGAATCAGTCACAAGATGTATTTATATTGGTCGCGTGTCGTCTTACGTTGTCCTTTAGTGCCCTAAAGAAACATAGACGTGGCTGCCACATGACTCTTCAAAAGCCATGCATGGGAGGGGCTATAGCGCCCCGCAAAAACAGCATATAAGTGCACTCTTTACCGTTTTACTGAAGTGTTAAGGGATTGATCTCCAGTCAGCGTATGACGGGGAGACAGTTTCATAATAAATTCTAATCTCCGCCCTACGATCATTGTGAGCATTTCTTACCGCGATAAATGATTCCAGCCGATTATCGTCCCCCCGCATGCAGGTCCCCATAGTTGTCCTTACTTACTTTGTCCCCTGTCAAGGGGCTGGCAGGCACCCTCACGGCGAGCAGAGCGCAGGCCCACAGGAAGGTAAACGTGTGCATGGTGGCTAGTATATTGCGTGTGTCCAACAGGACCGACACCTCTGAATGATATATATACTATGGTGTACCCTCCTGGGCTGTGCTGCTGACTGACGTGAACAGGTACGCTATGAGTCAAAGTAATCTGTGTCAATATTGTTGTTGAAAGAATTAACCTTTCAATAACCTTTCAACAGGCAGTCATTGTCTCCACCAGGCCGAAGGCATGGGGAGAGAGTATGTTTTGCACTACGTCCGTGTGTGTGTGTCCGTCCTTCCGTCCGTCCGTCCGTTACCAGCTAATCTACGGCACGGTTAACCCGGTCGATGCCAAACTTTGCACACACACTCCCTAGATGCCAACGATGAACCTCTGCCCCACATTTTCCAGAACGGCCTGTTATAGCGCCACCATGAGGCAGCTTTTCACATTTTTTACCTGAAACTGCACCGATCTGCGTGAAACGTTGCATGCACACTCCCTAGAGGCCAAGGACAAACCTTTGACCTGCATTTTCCGCATCTGCCTTTTATAGCGCCACCAGGAGGCCGACTTTTGTAAAACACATTTTTTGATATTACTCCTCCAGATTCTGTCCAAAAATCTCACAAATCGTTACACAGTATCTCTATGGTCATGTGCTCAAGTCGGATCTGTCCGATATTTCATATTCCATCCTAATTGGCTATAATTGGCTTTCACAGTTTGCAAGATTGCCCCGTTTTGAACAAAAGCCTCAAATCATGAACGCAGCATGCAATTTACGTGAAATCTTTCACACATTTTCTTACTAGGCTGAGGAATATATCCCACCCTTTTCACATTGGCCTGTTATAGCGCCACCAACAGGTTGATTTTTGCAAAACACATTTTTGGAACAAAATGCCTCAAATCATCCAATTGCCATCAAAGGCGTATGAAGAAATGGCACCCTTTTCACATTGGCCTATTATAGCGCCACCAGGAGGCCACAACCTGACCTGCCCTGGTGGAGACCTGTGCCCCGAGGGGCACTTTTTCTAGTTTTAACTCAACTTTTAACCTCAGTCATTTAACCTCAGTCATTTTAACCTCAATGAATTGAATTGAATTGAATTGAATTGAATTGAATTGAATTGAATTGAATTGAATTGAATTGAATTGAATTGAATTGGGCATCGGGTTTTAGTGCAAATTCGCTTATTTCCATCGCTCAAAAATGATTATTATATCCTCTCTTCATAATAAAAATAGTATCCCAAGCGGCACACTTTTCGATGGAAATAAGCGAATTAGCACTAAAACCCAACCACCATTGAGGGCTTATGGTAGGGGAAATAGCCAATAATGCACTTTTGCACAAAATAATACCTGGACCTCTTTGGTGGGGACATAACAACTACAAATAAAATAATAAAGGTAAGAAAGCCTTCTAGTCCGAAAGTAACCATACTTGAACCCCATGTGTTGAGTTGTTGAGTCCCTCAGAGCTCCGTACTTGACATCATCATTAGACTGTTTTTTTTAAACAATGGATTTCATTTTTTTTTTTACGCAAGAGGTACTTTAACTTTACTGGAGTATTTCCAATGTGCAATACTTTTACTTCTATACCATACCTATACTATACCGTCTATAATATACTCCACTACATCTCAGATCTAAATATTGGGTACGTTTACTCCACTACATTTATTTGAAACCATTAGTTACTAGTTAGTTACATTAACTACTTCATTTTGGCCATTTTAAAATAGCAGATCTATAAGCTCGCAACGCATTGTGAGCTTGCTATTTTCAATAGATTTTTATATATTTGAAAACCTGACACGGGACATTCTGCATAATAGTACTTACTACTTTAATAGGCTACTTTACTACTACTTTAAGTACATTTTGATGCCAATACTTCTGTACTTTTACTCAAGTATAGGCTATATCAGGATAGCAGAGGGGGATTACGCTTTTCTTTGTAATTGCTACATAGTTACTGTATATGTGTATATGCTAAATCTGTGTGATGAAGGATTCATTGTGTAGTTCAGGGAGACTTATTGCATGTTTTGGTTTCTGTGCTGATTCCAGACGCTAAAACGGTCCTAATCTCACAAACAAAACATTTTATTTATCCACGAGGGCTCTTGTATGCCCAGTCTATTTGAGCTTTCTATATTTGTCATTGTTCTCTGAGCCAGAACTGTGGCAGGGTGAACACAAACATTGTGAGCTGGCACGTGACATGGCCTACATTCGTCATTAAAGGTGCACACAATACTAAGTAGCATAGTGAATATGAGGATTGTGTGCAGGAGGTTATTTGCTTATTACGACAGATCTGTCAGCACTGCGACCTTAAACATGTGATAATTAATCAATAATGTTGATATAGTAGTAAATGTACACATAGGAGCAGCCGGATGCATGGAGACTTGCTGTTGTTTCAACTAAAGGCCTTATGGGTTTTACCAGTGTATTTAGCTGTTGTTTCAACTAAATGCCTTATGGGTTTTAACAGTGTTTCTAGCTGGGGCTTTTTTTTTAAACTAAAGGCTAGACCAGGGGTTCTCAACGTTTTTGGCCGGGGACCCCCGGAAATGCTTTGGCAATGTCTCGGGACCCCCGCCCTGCCCCCTCCCGACCCCCAATATAAATGACTGCTACAATAACCTTAATAATAGAGACAATACACCATAAATAAATACTGAAACCAGATATAATCATTAGGGAAGGTGTATGCATGTACTATGTGTACTATATGTGAACTCTTCATTTCCATTTTCCAGCCATTCAATTGCAAAAAAAAAAGGAAAAATAATTTGGGGACCCCCCAAAATAATTTGCCCCCCCCCCGAGGGGTCGCGATCCACGGGTTGAGAACCCCTGTTCTTCCCAACATGTGGCAACCAAGGCTATGGATTTTTAATGTTTGTCTTCAATTAATTATGTTTGTCTTCAAGCAATTATAAGTACTAAGGCGCCGGTAAACCGGCGCCTTAGTACTTATAATTGCCCACTGTCTGTCTGGTCTCTCTCGGGCAGAGACGATGTACTCAACAAACAAATGCTGATCGGAGCCATATGCGGCCTTATGCGACCGCTAGAGGCGGGATCAACGCGAGACTGGTGATGTATTGTAGCTGTGCCACAGCGCAAATAGAAGACATTTTTAGAATCTGATCTCAGGTCAAAATGGGTTAAGCACTCGGACTAAACAAATCTCGCATTTCCTGTCGACCATTTTCATTGGCCTCCACTGGTATGGATGGGAGTTTTGGGGCTCTATACTAGTAACACCCGCGGACACGCACGGACAATCTGGCAAAGGCTTGCCGTATTCTGAGAGGACATTGAGCCCTTGCCTTGTAGATAGCAAATATATCTACACGCTCACAACACGTCGCGATGTGACGCGCTGTGAGCTTGTAGATCGGCTATTTTCACTATTTTAAAACCTTCTCTCAAGTAGAATTTAAAAGTTACGGTTTTGGACATACAGGGTTTCTATCCGACAGCAACGATATTCACTGTTGTACGGCATGAGTCTACAGATTCTAGCTCCAAGGCAAAGGTTCTGAATATTTTTAAGATTACCCTATTGGTCTGAATATAAGAAATTATAAGCTTTTTTCCAATGGAAATATCCTAAAAAGAACTGGGTAGTTTTATAGGTATATTTAAGGTGATGCAACTTGAAAAAGAATTCACTTGGAATTTGTTGAAATTGTTTATGCAAAAGAAATGTTAACATCCTTGTTCAAATTATCAATTATTTGATCAAAATCTTAAGAAACCGTAGCCCTTATACAAGGTATAATTCATATACGTAACGACACAATTTGTGCTCAAATATCAATTGGATTAAACACATGTCCATGCTGACAAACACATTGCTGTACAAAATTACAGCGGTATAGTAAAATACAACAAGACTAAAAAAATCTGTTTTTCCATATAAAACAACCTAGAAACACTCTAAAGGAGAACGGAAAGCTACCAAAACGGTGACATCCATTTCTACTGTATTGGCAAATACAGGGTGATTTTCAAAGTTCGAGTCTTTACGACGTGAGTAGAAAAGATTACAAAAAAAAAAGGTACATCGCACTTCAATCCAAACACATTACTCTTTCACATTAAATTAGTGTTGTACTTCCCAATCGGAAAGTAATGTCGGTATAGGCACAATAATCCAAATCAATAGCAATTCTCATAGCCATTAGTCAGTGGTCAACAGCATTCATCTATGTCAGTGGTTCTCAACCTCTTCAGGCCGCGACCACCCAACATTTTTGTCCACCCATTTAATTTCATTGTAGGTATTAAAAAAAATCATGTGGGGACCCCCCTGGGGGTCCCGACCCACAGGTTGAGCACCACTGATCCGTGTAATTCACAACTCGGCCTCAAGCACATGAACCCCAGTGTCCCTATTCAGTGAAAACGGCAGATCTACAAGCTCACAATGCCAGATACAGTTGGAGGCCATCGATATTGTCCTTTTCTTTTTGCTGAGGTTTGCGTGATCTGCGCAAAAGGACAGTTAAATGATAAGGGACAATATCGGTGGCACCCAACTGTAGATGTTTTACATGAAACAATTTGGTTTAGAGGTAAATACTAGCAGACCTAGTATAGAGCCGTAGTAAACCACAGTAAACATAGGGTTGTGTAGGTATAGCATTTTTTTTTAAATAAACAGAAAAAGTGTACCGTTAAAAAGTTAAAGGTATATTCAGTGATTTCACTTAATTCAAATATCACTTATTTTTTCTTATTTTTTGGATAATCCTCCCTACTATAAAGTGTGCTGACCATATAAGGAGTTCCTCCCTGTCCCCAGTGAGCCCCTGGGGTCAAAAAACCCTAGTTTCGGTTTGGGCTTTGGGTGGCAAAGCTTTCATCCAATCAGGATGAGAGGGGCCTTCCTCCAATCATGATCGAGTGGGGCGGGCCTTGGTGTGTGTGCTGTTGGTCTGTTGTACCGTTTTTTTTCCAAATCAGCCAAATCACTGAATGCTCCTTTAAAGCTCTACATTGTGTAGTAGAAATCATTGCTGTAGACTCAATAGTAGAGAGTGTTTGTTCAGTAGCAATGGTTTCCCAGTCTCTCCAGCTCTTTACTAACGGGATACCCATTTCATCCAACCAAAAGAGAGAAACCCCACAAATACAATGTATACAGCTTTTAATGTAATAGTGTTCCGGTTCCAATTTTTCCGCGCACTGTTTCAGTTTCATCACTTCCGATGCCATTAATGTTTATCCTGTGTCCTCCTTGGATCAGATTGGCATCCAAATTATTTGACTAAGGAGCTGGAAAGACAGGGAGACCCCTGTTACTGAACAAACACTATCGCAGCGATTACTATATCAGAATAGAAGAGAGCTATTTAACACTTATTTTAAGAATACACTTGCCTGAACAATTCATAAGTACTATTTCACACTTCATTGTACCGTGTTGTCGCATGGTGAGCTTGTAGATCAGCTATCCTTACTCTTTTAAAAAAATAATAATAATAGTAATAACAAAGAAAAGAATGACATTTCTTGACAAGTTGTGCTCATAATGACACGCCCAACATAGGGACGCCAGGGTTCAGTTGGTTTAAGTTAGAGACACATTCAAAATGAATGTTTCCTATAATCCTCTCTCTCGTTCAGATGGTCTATCGTTTGAGAGCCTGAGCCCAAGGTTTGCAGAATAGCAACGCACAGTTTACAATAAAAAAAAAAGAGTTTTATACTCGTACCAGAGAGAAACGGTCCCTTCTCTCATCCACCTTAATCACTCAACTCTTAAACACACCGCTAATTATTCAGAAGTCAATACTAGAAATCTTTTCTTTTTTTTAAAAACATGAACATTCACGTTCATTGCTCAATATAAAAGAAACGTATTATCATTATTAATGTCCACTTTGTAACATAGAAAAGATATTTAATTGTGAGTTAAGGTACCGAACATCCCCAACAACTTTCAATGGTACCAATTCAACACTGATGCCAAACAATCAATTTTGTTGTACAATATTTAATATCTCTATGTAGGATTGATATCAGCTTAGCACCAGAAATGCAGTAAAAAAGAAAAAAAAGAAAGAAGAAAGAAAGAAAGAAAGAAAGAAAGAAAGAAAGAAAGAATTGGAGGCCATTGGAGGCTTCATGAGATCAAGACGAGTTATCTTTTACGTGTCAACTTCTGTCTCACCGTGTTGCCTCCCCAACGCCGGAAGGAAGCAAATGCCGTCAAGTTGTCATTCAAGAATCAGGAGGAATCATTTCAGTTCTGTGGGCACATTGATTCTTCAAACTTTAAACGGTCCAACCACCCCCGCAACTCTGAGAGCGTGCCGATGGAACCAAGTGACATCATTATCCAGGAACCGTCCGCCACTCCCCCGCCCCCCCACACCACACACACATCTCCCAAAGGACACCACCATGTCCGAGGGGGGGGGGGGGGGGGGTTATGAAAAAATAAATAAATGAAACGGCATCTACTTATTTCTTCAGACACTGGTACATGAGGGCCCGCGGGTTGAGCATGTAGCGCTCGGAGTTGAGCAGCTTGGTCAGGTACTGGGGCACGTGAGGCTGCGGCGTCATGTACGACATGCCGGGCGTGACCGCCATGACGTCCGCGATCTTCTTCTTCATCTCCACGATCTCCCTGTCCTGCCTCACCACCTTACCTGCGGGAGGGAGAGAGAGAGAGAGAGAGAGAGAGAGAGAGAGAGAGAGAGAGAGAGAGAGAGACGCGAGAAGAAAGATACATTATTCTCAGCGGTACCAAAACCATTAGGATTAGTGATCTCCCAATCACATTGTTTTAGCTCCCGATCCGATTCCGATCATTTGATTTTGAGTATCTGCTGATACCGATTTTTCCCGATCCGATTATATTTTTATAGCACACTTATGCCATATCACAATAGTACAATATCCAAAATCACAGACTATATCATATCATGATATGGATATAATATTGATACTAAGGATGTCCCGATCATGTTTCTTTTTTAACAAAACCAAAACTAAAGAAAATGTTGTTATCATTGGATAAGATTTTGTCCACAATTCCATGCTGTATTGATATGGTACCATTAGGTAGCAGGCAAACGTTGATAAAAAATAACAATAATTTTACATTCTAAGTAATGCAGATGTGTAACAACAATGTAACTCTCGAGAGCGTAAAATTAAACCCTAATGGCCCCGTATAAGGGCCGAGGGTCCGGGTGGTTTAATTTTACGCTCTCAAATCTAAAAGGGTCCATTTGGTTACCTGTTACCAACTCTCCATCATTTAGCTAGTCACCACCTGGTACCCCCGCAAGGACCACTGGTTGAAAACCAAGGGGCCAGTGAGGCACTCCAACGTTGAAGCACTGGGCCCTAGTGGTAAGAAGAGGGACTACAGGCGGACCCGTGGATTCATGACCGGGAAACGGCTCGGTTGCACTTCCGCATTGGACCACCAAAATTTGGTGGTCCAATGCGGAAGTAGACGTTTTGAGACGGTCCTTCCGGGTGCTTCAAAACGCCACTGAGCAACTTCCACTGACATGAATAGCGGAGGGGGCGGAGCTTCGCACCAGATCAGTCTCTATCCTTCTTTATACTCTATGTTGAAAACCAGTGGATTACTCGATTACCTTGCTCTATCTCCAGCTGTCTGCGGGCGTCCCCCAGAGCCGAGAACAGGTCCAGTTTGATGCGCGTCTCGGCGCTCAGGTTGTACTCCAGGTGCTGGGCCTTCTCCTGCAGCGCAGACAGGGTGGACAGCAGCATGTCCGTCTCCTGCTCCACACAGCGGTACTTCTCCAACGCCTGGAGCATGGCACAAACAATCCAGAGAGAGAGAGAGAACATTGGACGTTGCACCGTGGTGGTGTTGTTGCTCTGTAAGGCCTCGCTCACATATGAAAGACAGGGTGCTCTCTCGCTGTCTCTGGGGGAGAGGGTGGGGCAGAGCAGCTGGCAATTCATTTCCAATGGGAGTCACGTGGTTTTGAGGAGACAAGCTTGCTCCATGGCTGTCTTCTGCCCTCCCCCCCCCCCCCCCCATGGACCAAGCAGGGAGCAAGCTTGTCACAAAACGTGACTTCCATTGGAAAGAGACACCGAGAAGACAGCTGCCTTTTTATATGTAACTGAGGCCCAAGAGCACTGAAGTCAGACATCACTGCCACTAGAGGGCGCATTCCCCCTGGTTCGTGGGGTTGTTGTCTGTGTTGAAACCCCACAGGGGAGCGCTTCATAATAAGAACTGTGTTAGAAAAATAAACAAATAATCACCCAGGCTTTTCTGTCAGGGGGTTGGCGCTGCATCGTTTATTACATTTGTTCATATTTGATACAGCCTGTTTCTGGAGAAAATTGACTTAATTCGGCCTTAAAAGTCTTAAAACTACACTTCCGGTTCCGAAATCATCGAATCAATGTTGCTAGTAAAAATGTGTCATGCTCCGTCAAGACAACATGCGACGGGTATGTTGTGTGCGACGGGTAGCAGCCCTGAAATGTAGTCTTTGGGTTGTTTGACTCGTTTCTAGCGTTTGTAGTGTTACTATATTTGTATATTTCCACCTTCAGTTGATGCTTCATATCCATATGAGTGAAATCTCTGGGGTGATTTGTTTATGTTTCTAACACAATTCTTAAATGAAGCGATCTAAGATAGCCCCTGTGGAGATGGTGTTTTGTTCTGTAGCATGCATGTGACTTCATATTAAGGTAGATACCGTAGATATCTCACTTTAGAACAAACAACAACAAAAAGATTGTTTTGATTGTTCTGGAATTAACCACTTTAAAGGAGCACTTTTCCCATTTCCAACCTTGCCTTATAACCTTGCTCATTACAATATGGCAGCATTTCTGTCTACTCTCTCTGTCACTCGTTATCTTGCACTAATACAAAAAAGTCACACTTGTGTGACGTGAGGGCCGCCTTATTGTTTGCTTTTGTAGGTCACGGGGGGGTCCGTCCATAGACGTGGCTGCTACATGACGAGGTGGCAGCCAGAAATGTGGACTTTTTAACGTTTGTTTTAAGCATGCCCACCCGGGGCATTTTTTTCTTGTGAAGCTTATTCCACATTGTTTGCAGTTGTATTGATTCTTTTCTTTATCCATCCTGGCTTGTTTCTTGCATGAAACAAAATGAGTTATAAAGATACAGTATATCGCCCTCATGACATCTTGCATTGTCATTTAGTGCCCTAAACAAATATTAAGTCCATAGACTTGGCTGGAAAACGATTTAGGCCACAAGTGCTCTAAACAAACATGGAAGTCCATAGACTTTGCTGCCATATGACATAATCTTCAAAAGCCATGTATTGGAGGGGCTAGCGCCCCTCAAAATGTTTGAAATGTCCAAGCGTGCCTACTGATGATGTCAGATCTGTCCAGAGCACTCCTCTGACACACAGAGCGAGTAAAGACAGAAATGCTTTTTTTTGTGTGAGAACCTTGCAAACAACACTGGGCAACAGTTATTTGCAATATGACGGCATGGTTGAAAATGGGTGAAGTGCTCCTTCTAAGCATTTCAACCTGTATACTTATAGGCATGTCATTGCTGGATGCACATTCAGCTGACTCCACACTGTGTGTGTGTGTGTGTGTGTGTGTGTGTGTGTGTGTGTGTGTGTGTGTGTGTGTGTGTGTGTGTGTGTGTGTGTGTGTGTGTGTGTGCGCGTGTTTGCGTGTGTGCGTGTGTGCGTGCGCGTGCGCGCGTTTCTTTTTTTCATAAATGTATTTCCTACTTGATCATCTGCAAGCTCGAAACGTGGCCAAATGCACAAAATAAGTATGCCAGGTTGAAAACAGTAAAGACAAAATGTTTCCATCATCCACTAATAGGGAACCAGTGCAGAAAACAAACAAACAAAAAACACTGATGGCCAGCCGTTCAAAAAAACAGTCAAAGCTGCACATTACCGGAATGTGCCAAAGGATGCATTCTTTGGTTTCCGTTCATTTCAGTCCAATGGTTCCAGCATGGAGACACCATCACTGACCCTTTGAGCAGTGCAATGTTTGTATGAAACACCTGGGGTGTGCATGCGTCACGTGACGAGAGTGTACATCACAAAAAATAATAAAAACGTCAAATAAAAAATACACCAGTGGTTCTCAAACCTTTTAATTCCAATGACCCCCAGTTTCGTATGCATTTAGGCCACGGACGTCCATAACTCTTGAGAGCGTACAAATGGAACCAAATGGACCTAACCCAGGACTCAGAGTTACAGACCTATAGGGCATAGCAGTGGCAGTCTTTTTCTGGTTCCATCGATCCAGAACCATTCATTTTTGCCAGAGATTTCCAAAAACAATCACTCAATTATTTTAATCCTAGAATCAAGCAATCCAAGATCCTGGTGAAAACATAAAACATTTGATTCTGTGGAAGAAAAAACAAGTCACAGAATCAAATGTTTCACCAGGATCCTGGATGGCTTACAATAATTGATATTTAAACACGGTATTTGTGGAAATCTCTATGGGAAAATTGAATGGGGTCTGGAACCAGAAAATGACCACCACTGCTATGCTTATAAGAGTCCATTTTGGTTCCTAGCAATCAATTATTTATCTGGGGACCTCTTGGAACTCCCACACTGGCCTGGGGAACCCAGATACCCATTTTGAGAACCAGTGAAATACACACAACACACACACACAATACATATAGTGCACACTTCATGTGGGACAAATACACACGCTGCATCGATGGTTGATTTCACAACGGATGCATGTTACACATTACACAAACACATCTAAAACAATGAATAATGAAGACACAAAACACAGACAATGAATACGATGACCAAACGCAACATGAACAATGATTTTGTTTTAAATGAAAGAAAAGAAAAGAAAAGAAAAGAAAAGAAAAGAAAAGAAAAGAAAAGAAAAGAAAAGAAAAGAAAAGAAAAGAAAAGAAAAGAAAAGAAGAAAACACACACACACACACACACACACACACACACACACACACACACACACACACACACACACACACACACACACACACACACACACACACACACACAGCCCTAGTCTCCGACACAGCAGAGAAAGGAGGGGTACTGCTACTGGCAGAGAAAGGAGGGGTACTGCTACTGGCAGAGAAAGGAGGGGTACTGCTACTGGCAGAAAAGGAGTGGTACTGCTACTGGCAGAGAAAGGAGGGGTACTGCTACTGGCAGAGAAAGGAGGGGTACTGCTACTGGCAGAGAAAGGAGGGGTACTGCTACTGGCAGAGAAAGGAGGGGTACTGCTACTGGCAGTGAAATGAGGGGTACTGCTACTGGCAGAGAAAGGAGGGGTACTGCTACTGGCAGAAAAGGAGTGCAGGCAGATCGGCATGAAATTCAATGCCAAGAAATCCACGGTTAGAACCATTGGATGGAGCTCGAGCCGGTATAGTCGAGAACTTCAAAAATCTCAGTGCCTGGACTGCCTCGACGGAACAAGATCTGAAGATCCGGAGGGCGTTGCCTGGGAGTGAATTGAATTGAATTGAGTGTCTTGTACGGGACGAACAGAGTGTGCAAATCTGACACGGGAGATGGCCTCATATAGAGGCGGCCGTTGTACAATAGAATCGGCATACTGCTGTACGTGGCCGAGACGTGGATGCTCACAGTACAGCAGGAAAAGTCTACACAAGAATGTGCAGAATGGCACTCGATGTCACACGGGGGGGGGGGGGGACCACATCAGAAAACGTGGACATGCGGGTCACGAACAAGGTCAGAGAGAGAAGCACGAGGATGGCTGCATGGGCACTGCTCACCATCGGTGTCCGGATGTCTGACACAAACTGACACTGAGAGAAAGGAGAAAGAGGTGCACCACCACCCACGTGGACACGCTGCGGTGTGACAGCAGAGCAAGCAGCACTGCAGAGCTCAAGACCCTGATGGGTGTGGAAGGCAGCGATTCAGGAGTGCCGAGCTGCTTGCTGTCGGCTAGACATCTTGAACACAACACACCTCATAAGACTAAGATGATATACAAAACACACCGTAAACAATGAGCACATCATAGACAATGACTGAAATGACACAAAACACAGGCATTTTAGCCATAAAGAAATGACTAAAATGACACAAAATGTCATAAGCAATGACACAAAAGACATCATAATCAATGACTGCAAACAGCAACAAAGTGGAAAATTGCACGAAACCAATACACACACAAAAGAAACCTGAAGACAGCCAAAGTATCGCAAAACGTATACAAGTCACAGACATTCAAACTGAACAAGTTTCATTCCTGAGTAAAGTAAAGGAATAATACCTCCACATCACTCTCTAGATCTAGCACACGGCCCTCTTTGACTTGACAGTCCAGCTGTAGTTGTTTGTACTCTGTTTCTAGATCTTTAACTCTTTTCCTTAACATTAGGGTCTCAGAATGTTCCTGCCTGGTGTGGGGGGGAAACGGGAGAAAATGCAAAGTAACAGGGACTTCAATTTCACTTCAGGTGGATTTCACACAGAAAAGAAGAAGAAAAAGGTGATTTGTACTTGGTCGTGCGTCGGTGCCGTGCGCTGGAAACAAGCAGATCCTCGCTGTCGGGCGGAAAGCTCTTATCTCCATATTTTAACTTTTACTGCATATCGTACAAACAGGTCTGCAAGCTCGGAACATGACGCGTTTCGAGTTTGTACTGTAGATCTGCTATACTTTGGCTATTTTTTAATTGGAATCCTGAAAAATAAACATTTTTGACATAATGACCTTTTCACCTGACAGAGACGAGATTTTCAGAATAGCAGAACCGCTATTTTCCGTGACACAGAGCACAACCAAATATAAATCAGGCAAAACATTGCATTGCCTGCATCTCTTGAACTGTAATTATGGCTTGAAGCCATGATTTTCGTTTTTTCTTTTTTGTATAAAGACACTATCATTGGGAATTATTTGAGTGACTTATATTGCGTAATATTGCAAATGAAATGAAAGAGAGTCTATTTTGTCATTTAAAGGTGCTGTAAGTGATATTCTTTGGTTTAAACAAAGTTGTTGTTTTTTTGTTCAGTAACCCTGTCTCTCCATCTCTTTAGTAAACAGAAAATAAAGGTTCAGGATATGTTCTAGTTACGTTCTTAGCTTACGCATGTTTCTTGATAAATGCATTTTATATATGTGATGTATTCCCATACTTTTGTTCTTGCCTAATGTAAGTCGCTCTGGATTAAGAGCGTCTGCTAAATGCCTAAATTGTAAATTGTAATTGTGGACAGCAATTTAATCCAATGAGAATAGAGGAACCAATTTATCAGCTTGAATTTTGAAGTGTCCCAATTTGCTGAAATTGATCACACACCTGAAAATGTATTTCCTGTTTACCAAAGAGCTGGAGAGATGGAACACTCATATAGCAATGATTATGATCACAATAGAGATGCTCTATATAATAATTCTTATTTTAACAACAATAATAATATTAATAATAATTAATATCACTTACACCCCTTAAATTCTGTCTATAGACAAGTTAAAGCTAAAACCCTTCAATAAAAAAGAATGAAACCAAATAAACGACTAGTATTTTGAGGTGTTGCTACCTGTTAGCTAGGCTGCGTGCTGTGCTAGCAGCCTCGTCCAGCTTGTGCTGCTGTAGCTCGGTGGTCAGTTGTCTCTCTACGGAGAGTCTGGCCTCCGTCTCCGCTCGCATCTTCTTCTCCAGCATGGCGCTGGTCTGCTTGTCCTTCTGCTTGCTTTTGCTCAGACACACAATCCTGCCGCACACAAAGAGAGCCATGCGCATCAGTGAACTGAAAAGGGTTTGAGAAACACTTTTTGATGTAGAACAGTGGTTCTCAAAGTGGGTTCCAAGACTCTCTGGATTCCTTTACGGAGGTTCTAAATTTCCCCTTTAAGTATGTAACTCTCGACTAAATATCACAAGATTTTAGTCGACTACTGTTGATTTTGTGTAATGTAATGTATTGTAATTTGGCCGTACTTGATGGCATCGTTTTGGCTGATTTTACAGTTCTACAAGCTCACAACGCATCACAGCGCGGTGCGTTGTGAGCTTGTAGATCAGCTATTTTCAGAGTGCAACACCCAAGCACAACCAAACATAAAATGACTTGTCTTTTAGATCTACTGTCTGGATCTCTTCTCCACCAGTCCCTCCCTAACATTTTAGTCTAGTTTGTATTTGCTGACATAATTGTCAATATATTTACTCTCGGTTTTTAGTCATCATAGCTGCGTTTTCATTAAGTATTTGTCAGTGAAAAAAGGTAGTCGACTGGTAGAAAATGAATCAATGCAATGCACAACTTGTGGCTGTAGAGGGCGCCAAAGTCCCTAAAAAGGCCAGATTACTTGTTGTGGAGCAGCGCGTTGGACTGTCTGAGCAGGGACAGCTCTGGCCTCAGGCTCCTCTCGCTGTTGGTCAGGTTGCACATGTGACTCCTCAGCTCCTGCTCGCTCTGTCTGCTGCTCTGAAGCTCCGCCTTCAGCCTCCTCAGCTCCTGGTCCAGCCTGGGTGGGGACAGCATCCAACTAAGTGTAAAATATCAGGCATTGCTTGTTTGTCAACTGTAGATGTAGTTGGGTAAAGCCCTAACCACACCAAAGGGTCAAGACGGTTTTAGTGTTGTCCCTGTGGTGTGATATGTCTTGTTGCACGCTGACCCACGTTGACCCTAGTGATTCAATGGCCCAAACCACACCAAAGGGTCACGACGGTTTTAACGTTAACTCCTTGCAACCGTTTGGACCCAAGGAGTGACCCTTTGGTGTGGTTAGGGCTTCAGATCTTATGACACTTAATTGACTAAAACATTGATGTAAAAAATAATCGATTCAGCAATGTATCGCAATTCAGCCACGCATCGATGCAGCAACGTGACATCATTGATAATCGAATCCTAAATATTATATAATATACATTTATTATATAATTATAATACTGTATAATATTATATATAATGCTTGTATTGACTGATGCACATTTTGCCATGTTGTGCAGTAATATAGAAAGGTGTGACGTATCGCGATGCATTGTAGAATCGAATCGTTACGTAGTGAGGGCAGTGCGCCAAAATGCACACCTCTAAAACTAGACTAAAACGAAAGCCTTTCAAATGACTAAAATGTGTCTAAATAGACAAAATGAAAATGTCTTCAGGAGACTCTAACTAAACCACATCAAAAGGTGCTGTCAAAATGAACACTGACTTGGAGATCTGTTCGGCGTGATGATGCTGAGCGGCCGCGGCGTTCCTGTCCGCCACTGGCAGCGGCGCCGGCTCCCGGTTGGGGCTGAGCGCTTTCCACGCCTTCTGCTGCTTGTCCGTCCTGCCCGTGGTGGTGCACGGGGGGGAGGGAGCGCCGGCGCCGTTGCTCCGGCGGGCCCTCGGCGAGGAGGGGCTCTTGGCGGCCCGCGCACCTCCTCTGCCCCCCTGCTCCTCCTGAGGTAGGCTCTCTGCGAGGGCATTAGAGTTAACCCATTAACACGTTGATTGCCAGGTATTTATTATGAGTAATGAGTACAAACGAGTGGACAATAATAGAGGGTATGTGCGTGACATCATCATCAAACCCGGAAGTTATGCAGGAATGCCTACTGAGTGGCAAAAAACTACTTTCTGGCCTTGACAACCCATGCATCCAAACAGAAAAGTCCAATCTGATTGCATTAAACAACGTTAAACATTGTTAAACTCACTTGCATGTTGCTTTGACACTCGATTTGCCACTCGGTGCCATTCACTTTAAGCATGCGCATACCCTCTATATCAGCAGAAACGCATAAAACGCTAGCCCTGAATAACACTGAATAACACTAACAGGTCTGTAAAGGTGCCTTGGAATACGTAATCGTTACGTCACTGAAATAGACTAATAGACACAGTAACCACAGTAACCGTGCTGAAATAGACACCCAAACAACCACGGTTAGATGTCTAGCACCAAAAAACGAAAAATATATATAATAACCTTGCTTCTCTGGGGTCCCGGACTCGAGCGGAGTTCCTCCCGCTGCCCCGGAGTTGGGGGGTTGGTGAGGGGGGTGGGGATGTTCCCGGGACTCACTGGAGCCACCGCCAGGCTTGGCTAATGACGACGCGCGCCGGCAATTGGAGTCGGGTGGTGGCGCTGCTGCTCTGCTGTCTGTTGTTGTTGCTGCTGCTGTGGTGGTGGCGGCTGCTGCTCTGTCCTGGCTGTGTATCTGCAGACACTCCAGCACGGTGTGAGCCAGTGAGTCATCCTGGACCACCACGATACCGTCGGTACACTGTTGGTACTCACTGCTGCTCTCTGCCCTGCTCTTCCACCTGGAGGCTGCAACAAACAGCGGGTTAAAGCGTGACGCCCGGCAGCGTTAGTTTTGACAGTGAATTTTGATTTAGTATTTAGGTCATATTTTAGCCCTGATGGCATCGTAATGCCTGATTTTACTTTTGGTTGCGTGCTGAAAGAATTGCTTATCTATGTGTCGCAATTGTGCATTGTGAGCTTGTAGACCCGCTATTTTCAAGATTTTTTCTGATTTTATACATTTGTGAAAATTGTGAAAAGGGATATTGTCTACTTTTAGTGCTAGTATATTTTGATATGAATCCCTTTGTACTTTTACTCAAGTAAATGTTGTGTTCCGAACGTTTGCTTGTAACATTCCTACAGCAGTATAAGGCAGTATTGATATTGTTTTACTTAAGTACAAAAATGTGAGTACATTTCCACCACTGGTCTTGGGGTGTTATAGGTGTACGTACTGCTGTTGCCACCAGGGGTCAGTCTCGGGGTGTTCCTGACAGACAGACAGACAGACAGTACTTACTGGCATTGAGCTGCAGTCAGGCTCATGTGGAAGTGGTTGGGGTGTTACAGACAGTACTTACTGTTGAACTGCAGGACTGCAGGCAGGCTGTGCTGCAGCAGGTGCATGTGGAAGTGGTTGTCGCTCTGCACAGCTTTCTGCGTGCGCAACCGGAACACGTTGGTGAAGTAGCAGGTCGCATCGAAACCCAGATACACCACCGGATAGCCGATACTGAACACCAGCACGCACACGCACACGCACACACACACACGCACACGCACACGCACACACACACACACACACACACACACACACACACACACACACCAAGTTAGAATCATATTTATTGTCACATTACAGTAAAAACAAAAGGTGGGTGAAATTTGTTTTTGTGCATAGTTCCCATCGTGTTATTTTTTCCAAGGAAAACAACAAAGAAGAGAGAGAGGAGGGGGGGGGGGGGGGGTTAAGAGATCAAGCCAAGAAAGATAAGAAAAAGACAGACAGCTCAGCTGTCTCTTTTTATTTGGGTCTCGAGCTCAAAAGGTTGCTCAAAGGTTAAAACGCTAAAGTGCATTAAAGGCCCATATCTTACCAGTGTGCAGCAAACAGATGAGACAGGTTATTGGCGTGGGAGCTCTTCAGGTCTTTGAGGCGCAGTGACGCCTCCGTGTAGACCAGCAGCACCCACAGAGACACCGTGGAAATGCACATGCCTTTCTCTGAAGGGACAGAAAGAATAGAAAACACTTTGATACCTTTCTCTGAAGGGACAGAAAGAATATAAACACTTTGATACCTTTCTCTGAAGGGACAGAAAGAATATAAACACTTTGATACCTTTCTCTGAAGGTACAGAAAGAATATAAACACTTTGATACCTTTCTCTGAAGGGACACAACATATAAATGCCTTGATATCTTTCTCTGAAGGGACAGAAGACTAGGGCTGGGACTTTAACTGATTAGTTTTTGATTAATTACAGAAATAATAACAAGATAAAAAAAAAAAAACGTAACGCATTTTAATCCCACTAGTTTTTGCACCACGGAACCTTTCTCACTGGACGAGTTTCAAGCGTACTAGATCATACCAGTGCACCAACCGACAGACAAACCCCCAGCTGTACACAACTCTACGATGCTTGTTTCCTTTCTGGGTTATTCAGGGAAGGTGGGGGCTTTTGTTATGAGCACAGTGATAACTCTCATCAGCTCAGACCATAGAGTATATAAAGGATAGAGACCGAACTGGAGCGTTAGCTCCGCCCCCCCGCTATTCATTTCAGTGGAAGTTGCTCAGTGGCGTTTTGAAGCACCCGGAAGACTTCCGGAAGTATAATTATAACTCAATGGCTCGAGCGAGCGGAAGTTTAGCCTAGCCTAGCCCCGGACCTCAATTTTGAGGTCCGGGCTTTTCATGTGATGTCATGAACGTCCGTCCACATTCCAAGTGCTGCAATTCCACATTTCGCCAGTAGGTAGTGGCATCTTCAACGTTGGATAGCCTTACTGGGGGCTTGGCTCAGACCCCTTAGCTATCATTACAACCAGTTACGTGTGCTCAGCCATGCGGTACAAACTCACAAATTATTTACGATCGCCGGGTGCGCGGCGGCTCACCATGGACAGCTCTCGAACCTTTTGAGATACAGCGCTTTGAAAATCCTGTTATAATGGAGGCACGATGGAGCTGGATTTTAAAAAATCCCATAGCTGGTGGGGACGGAGGCTCTCCATTGTAAGCGGAGCAATGCTAAAAGGTAAATAGACGGTCTGCTTTCATATATGGAGTATACGGTTGTCTACGAACATACGCGTAGATAGCACCAGTATAGGTGCCGATAGCCTAGCTACGTTTATAAAAGTAGATAGCAGCGAAAAAGTTAAAGAAACTCACTCATTGATTCACTCGTATACCAAAATCCGTTAATTTATCATTAACGTTTTGTCATAAAAAAGAGTGGCAGAATGCATCTGTCATGCAATAAAAAAAATATTCAAATCAGGCAACGCGTCAGGTGCAGTTTTTAGTCTTGGAATGCATTAGCCACTTTATTAACGCTTTAACTTTTCTACCAGAGTGCTTCGTATTGGTCTCATCCTTTTTTTGCATCAATTATGTCACCCAGTTGTACCAAAAGACCACCTTGTTGTAGATTTTCACTCCAGCCAAACAGAGTCCTCTTCTCTCCCTTCCTCTCTTTCTTTCTACAGGCAAGAGGCAAATACAAAGTTGACATATAAGTTAAACTCTCACCTGTGTGCCATATGTAGTTGAACAGGACGTAGGTGCTGGCCACAAAGAACAGCCAGTGCAGTGGGACAAAGATCAAGCAGAAAATGTCCAGGGTGAACGCAGCGCACACAAACACCACACAGATCACCTGCCAACAAACAATTATGTTCAACTTTAGAACGGCCCGACATTCGCATCCCACTGTCAATTAGGTCAAACAGAATATATATATATTTTAACATCTCTCCGGCTCTTAGAAAAATATACTTTAAGGTCGGAACACTAATTCGATCCAATCAGGAGAAAGAACTCCACAAAGACCATTGATCAGCTTCGATTTGATAGGGTTCCACTTCAAATGGTGTCTGCTCACTTCTTTGTGTCATCACTTCCATGTCACTTGATTTTCTCTCCTGATTGGATTATATTGGTATCCCAACCTGAAAATGTCTTTTGTGTTTACTATAGAGCTGGATGTTACTGAACAAACATTATACAACAGGTCATTTCGAGGAAGCAATCTGATTGGTTGAAGTAGGCATCTAGCCATGCTTCAAACGACCATGATGGAACACCTAATCAAAACATAGAAATCAGCTGCTCTGATCTCCCAGAGTGGAGCCGACTGGGTTGCTAGCTATGCTAGGGATTTTCTTGGAACATTTTTGGTCTAGTTACATTGCTATATCTGTCATTTAAAAAAATGTTTTCATTTTTTTGAATTACTTTTTGTGAATATCTTAGTTATAATGAAATAGATTTGACATGTTTTTTTAAGGGTAACTATTAATGCAATATTACACTCGTTTACAATAAAAAAAATGGCACTGCTTGCGGAACTCTCCTATGGGCTCATTCCTGCAGCAACGCAGGCGCATGATGGTAAAGCACACCCTCTCGTGTAGGCCTAATACTGCGTAACTCTTGGGTCTTCAGTGGGGTCCGGGTGGACGGGTGGATCATAGCAGATAATACAAGCTCATATCGCGTCACTTTATGCAGCGATATGAGCTTGTAGATATTTTTTTTTTCTTTTTCTTTTTACTCAAATCTTTGCTTCTGGGGGACCCTGGAACAAAATCGTTAGTTTTTTTTGTTTGTTTTTTGGTGGGGGTCAGCGGCTGCCGGCCACATTTAATTTTGTGGGTCCAAAAGTTTGAGAACCACTGACATACCACCGTAGGTTTTTCCAGAAAAGTGAAGACATTTGTGCTGTATATCATTTTGGCCTTAATGGGCCACACCATTGGAATAGTGGGATGGAAGCGGACGTTGTTCTCACCAGGCCGTGGCAGTGGAAGGTGGTGTAGACGCTGCCAAAGAACAGCCAGCAGGGCCACAGGTACTCCAGCCTGAATTCCAGGATGAAGTCCGCCAGGAGCACCAGAGTCCACACCATCATGCACTTCAGGAAGGTGTAGGCACTGCAAACAGACAAACAGAGTCCACACCATCATGCACTTCAGGAAGGTGTAGGCACTGCAAACAGACAAACAGAGTCCACACCATCATGCACTTCAGGAAGGTGTAGGCACTGCAAACAGACAAACAGAGTCCACACCATCATGCACTTCAGGAAGGTGTAGGCACTGCAAACAGACAGAGTCCACACCATCAGTTTATAATAAAGGCTAAAATAAGTTCATAATTGTTTATTATATTTCTAAAAGTCCAAGTGCATAATTAAGAAGTTCATAGTTACGTCACATTCATGTTAAAACATATTTCATGTCTTTCATGTCAAGTTGTTGTAATGCTTTTATTTTGAAGGGTCAAAGCCACATTCTGTGTCTCGTTTGGTCTGCTCTCGTGTTAATGGTGTACACAGGACTTTTGCATAAGCAATCAAGCCAGAAGCAGGTGTTTTATTGTTTGTTTAGTTTTCACGGAGGATTTGGAGGATTGAAGAAGCCTTCAAATAAATCAGTATGAGGAAACCACTTGTGTCTGTCTGTGCTTGGAGGGAAACACATGAGGCACTGTAAACAGACAGAGTCCACCACACCATCATGCACTTCAGGAATGTGAATGGAGAAAGAAATTAGAACATTTTGTCAACTCCGCATAAAGACGCTGTAAGATGTCAACTCCATCAGATGTCCCAATTCTCCTGAATGGATGATGGATATTTTTTTATATCATTATAATATTATAAAGTATATATAGGCTTATTAGGCTAGGCTATATATTTACTTGCGCCCAAAAATGGGTCCCGAGGGAATCGATGATCAATAATACACGTGTAGCAATGATATTAAGTAATTGTGAATCAATATTGCTTTACTGCGCCTCTCAAAATGGTCTTTATAACCACAGCCTGCCTTCTCCTTTGTTCACCATGGGTTCATCTATAGCTATATGGCCGTGCACTTCACTGCATGCTTCTTTGTTTGGTAACCATGGCAATCAACGTCTCCTCTCCTCTCTCTCTCTCTCTCTCTCTCGCGGTGATGATCGGAATGCCCCAGCAGCAGCTCACAGTCAACACACAAAGACGCTTAACAACATCCATCGATAGGCCTAATACATGCATACGAACAACCTATAATCCATTTATCATAGGCTGCACAATAGTTATTTAGGGCTGCATTTCACAAAATGCACAGAACTATTTAATCAATAAGTCTGCATTTATATGTGCGACGGGAGGGACCTCAACAATAACAATCAACGGGGAACGATGTAAATAAATATATATACCGAATGAATATTAGATTACTCTGACAACGCAAAATGTCCACTGTTTATGGTGATATATATATATATATATATATATATATATATATATATATATATATATATATATATATATATATATATACACACACACACACACACACATGTTTGAAAGATGAAACAAACAATACAGTGAAAATAAATAAAACATTACTGCTTTGCTTCTGCATATGTTTTACAGTAAAACGTTTGTCTAGACTCAAGTCTAGACTGACGGCTTAAATAATACCATCTTCACATGCGAAATAATGAGTTCTTATATGAGCCTATATAGGCCTACAAAATGTACTAAAGTGCTTATCATTGATGATGATGATGACAATAATAATAATAGTCCTAACAATAACAACAAGAAACTAATGTGCATGCCTAATAACAATTAGGCTACAGTGGGCCTAATTTAGCCAATTAGCCTAACAAGAAGCATGTTTGTTGTCACACTGTAACCAAACCAAACCTCCTTTTGCATAAAACATGGCGTATAGCCTGTAGCCCACGATACGTTCATTAATGCCTAAAACCGTGCAAAAAGAAAAGCCAACAACAGCCCGCATATATATAAAAAGCACGCGGGCCCATCCTCCCTCAATGAAACTGTATTATGAATGTCACTTTCATTCCATCGGCTAAATTCACCTCGCGTATGAAGCCGTAATGTATTGGCTATTATAGGCTCATAGTCATAGATTTATTCATAATAGCCTATAATGTATTCTCATGCACATTGATTGAGAGATGAGTGGTGACAGACAGACGCACACAGGTGATGATGATGATGATGATGGAGACTATACATTGTGGCACAAAGAGAAGCCGACACACACATGCACAGTGCGCGCGCGCACACACACACCACCACAACAAAAGCGCCTGTCTGTGGATATGCGTCATCACCGCCGTGGGGCTCTAATAATACAAGATGCCTCCATCCATATATATATATATACCTCTCAGAGATCCTCTCCGTGATCTTCATCTTCTTTATTTTCCGTAGCCTGCTGCCGTCCACGTTATAGCGTTTCTTCATAATATTTCAGTGGCGTCCGTCCGACTCGATCGCCTCTACAGCCGCCGAGCGAGGTTGTGTCTTTGGCTCCGCGGCGGGATCGATCCGCGGCCAACGGTTTAGAAGAACGGGAGAAATGAAAGAGATTTTGTTTTCTTTTATATTGCTTGGCTCGGCTGGTGGTGAACTGGTGATGTAGTCTGTAACCTGCGCAGTGGGAACGGAATGCGCTCATTTGCGATCTGCGCATGCCCCCATCATCTCTCTCTTCATAATAAACCCAATTCATAATCTGTGGTCACTGGAAAGCAGCCTATACCACGATGGCGATTGCCTAAAAAAACCCCAAGACTTACAAGCCATCAACTCGCCACTTCGCGACACGTTGAAGCTTTGTAGATCTGTTCTTGTTTTTGTCTGTTCGTTTTTTGGCAAGCGCTTGCACGCTGGAAGCCAATAGACACTGTCTGTATAGTGTATACTGTCTGTACTGTAGGCCAGTGGTTCCCAAACTTTTTCATGTCAAGGACCCCCAAATTGACAATAATTAGCCCGCGGACCCCCATTTAAAAAGATATGCCAGGGACCCCCATATACAGATCTTTACGGCTCGCAGTGATTCTCAACCCGTTTAATTTGAAGGACCCCCAGTTTGACATTATAGTCTACGGATCCCCATTTAATGGCATTTCTATCTCTGGGACCCCCAATTCATAGGCCTATTGTAAAATCAATGTTAATTTAACTCTCTAAGAGTTACAGACCCATAAGAGCCCATTTGGTTCCAAACTATCATTTAGTTGGGGACCCCCTAGAGAACTGCATTAAGGACCCCTGGGAACTACTTTGGGAACCACTACTGTACTGTACTGTACTGTACTGTACTGTACTGTACTGTACTGTACTGTACTGTACTGTACTGTACTGTACTGTACTGTACTGTACTATAGACTACTCTCACACCTGGTGTATTGAAATGCCTGCTGTGCACGTGCTGTTTGATACTGTAGCTGCATGTGTCAAAGCATAGCCTATACTATAGCCCCGATATGTTCCCTCAGTCCCTCAGTCCCATATGCCTACTGCTATATACATACATGAATTATGAACAATCTATTCTTCACAAGACGTTGAAGCCAGAGGTTGTGCAGGTGGGACATTTTCGTCAAAATTATAGATTTTTGCCACGTCAGACGTATACAACCTAATGTGGTCAATCATGATTTAACCAGAAACCTGATTGATTGATTGATTGAATACTTTATTAGCAGTTTGCAAAAAAAAAAACACTGTGGCACATATTTACAACAAAAGGATGCTAAAATGTAGCTCGATCTGCTCCAATAGCCTAATGCCCTTTGCATGCCGTTGAAGCAAGACAAACCAATATTATAGGTATAAGAGGATAGGGTGGTGCTTAATATTTGACTATATTATGTCTGATGAGTTATTTGTTACTTATATGCTGTGTGTGTGTGTGTGTGTGTGTGTGTGTGTGTGTGTGTGTGTGTGTGTGTGTGTGTGTGTGCGTGCGTGCGTGCGTGCGTGCGTGCGTGCGTGCGTGTGTGCGCCCGCGCATGCAGCGTCACTTACAGGCCACAGCAAACAGCGCTGTCCATGGTCCTGAATTCCATAGTCCACATTGAGCAGCAACAATATTGCGCCTACATTGGCATGCACATACTGTATTATGCAGAATATGCACAATTAGTATAGCAGTAGGTAGCCTACATTTAGGTATGGATCAGCCTTTACCTTCCACCTCTGCTACACATTTGAAACCATGCAGTATTTATATTGCATGCAGTGTCCTATCATCCTATATGAATACAACTTTTTTTTTCCCTTTTCTTTTTTTTCTTTTTTTTATCCCACGATTTTTGTAACACACAATTATTTAATGTGATCCTGGGCTCTACACACCCTCCGCCAACCTGGGGAGGCTGGCCAGGGGAAGGCAGTTTAAAGACCAGGATTACTAGGGGACACGGGGAGAACATGCAAACTCCACACAGAAAGGCCCTTTCGCCAAATCCGCCTCGGGTATGGACATCATGACGCGGAGGAGCGGAGACGCCGACAGCGCCCACAGCGTCCCGAGCGGGAATAGAACACACTAACACAGGACCTTCTGTGAGGCGACAGCACTACCGACTGTGCCACCGTGCCCCCCATAAATTATTTTAAGTGTATGTTTGTGTCTTTCACAACCTCTTGGCCATTGTTTGCGTTTGTTTCCAATGTTCTTGTTGGTTCAATCACTGTGTTTTGTTATGGCTTTCCTGTAGCTCCAGTTAGCTCATAGCTGCTGTTGGCACTACTTCCGTGATGTGGCGTTCCAGGGCCAATCATGAATAGGTCGCTAGGAGCACTAGTGCAGACTCCCATTGGCTTAGGCAGCGTTTCAGAGTATATGGGTTCAGACTCCCATTGGCGTAGGCAGCGTTTCAGAGTATATGGGTTCAGACTCCCATTGGCTTAGGCAGCGTTTCAGAGTATATGGGTTCAGACTCCCATTGGCTTATAGGTGCAGCCAATCATGACTTATAGGTCAGGACTTGCGATAATAGGCCAAAGAAGTACCTGAGAATAAAACTTTTATTACGTTTTTTAACCTCCTAAGGTGTTTGCACATTGGTGCGTTGTTTTTGGTCAAATATCAGAACGAATTTTGGAGGACATGAAGGAAATTGACCTCACCTTATGTCAATCACGTAACATGGTTTATAAACAGCGGGGCACAGTGTACAGTAGTTGTGATTTGTGAACGCAATGTACCTGTCACGATTGTGAACAGAGCAGCAACATCCGCAGCTCAGCGCAGTCGGGACTCGGCCTTGGGAGTATACACTCGCCACTTCTGACTTCCTTTACGTTATTAGCCTATACACACACTCCACCAGAGCGGTTGGGAGGCGTGTGCGCCTATGGTGTGTGCTAGCAGCAGCCACCACCAGGCTCTGCCAAACTTTCATTCAACTGTCATCACATCTCTGAATGTATTTATAATGTTATACGCCCCTGACAGCCATAACAGATTGATCAATACCAACATTTTAGTTAATAGGCCATAACCGTTTAGTGTTCAAGTGTGGGTTGGACGTCGTGGGTCCTTGCTGAACTCCCACTTGGAGTCGGACTAACGTTAGCCCCATATGGAACTATAATGTAGCTCTGTATACATAGAGGCTGGAGGAAGACGTTCCATATGGGGCTAGACTAACGCTAGCTGTATTCTCACCACTGAGAATACAGCTAGTGTGAAAGTCGTCCAGAGAAACGTTCTGCGGTGGAAAATAAGTGCGGTAAAAATGCGTAATTTATTTTACCGAAAAATCTTTTTCTGTAATTAATCAGAATGAATGCGTTAAAGTCCCGGCCTTAGTATATTCATTCATGTATTTATTCATGCTTAAGTAGTTTTGACTTTGACA
Source organism: Electrona antarctica (assembly GCF_951216825.1). Lineage (NCBI taxonomy): Eukaryota > Metazoa > Chordata > Actinopteri > Myctophiformes > Myctophidae > Electrona > Electrona antarctica. The sequence goes on from NC_136798.1 coordinate 35,160,144, forward strand.
TCATGTGCGTCAATAAATCATTATCATACTGTACTTAGCGAGCTAAGTGTGGTCGGTGCAACCACACTTGCAATTTTCCCAGAATTGAACTTATCTAGTTGTTTTGGGCTTTTGGTGTTAATTGGACTGTCATACTGTTCTTTTGCTGTTCATGGCTGCCAGTTCCCACCTGAGGTCGTGTGGGAGTTCTGACTGCTCCAAACCGTATTGAATAACTGCTAGCTTGCATAACGTCTTAAGACTAGGACTTACGTCTAAGATGTACATTTCATCAACGTAACTGTATTGAAAATCCACATCTTTGTATCCTCCAAAAAGGATGATACGGCCTCCCACCATGCAACAGCACATACTGAACGTCGGACACGGGCCTTTCCCCTTGGGCTCAACCTTCCTCCAGCAGAAGGTCTCTGGGTTGAATTTCCACAAACCACTGAAGGACTGGTTCAGAAGACGGTTATGGCCTCCAAATATGTACAGCTCTCCACAGCAGGCAAAGGCTGAGTGAATTGCGCGTCCTTCCGGAAGAAGCTGCACAGAAGGCGTGCTCAGCCAAAGGTTGGTCTCTGTGTCAAACACTCTGATGTTGTTGTTGTAGGTGAAATTGTCCCCTCGGCCCCCGAATACAAACATCTTTGTCCCGATGATGGTGGCAGTGTGACATGTTGAAGCAGGCCCTGGAATACCTCTGGCGTTAATTAAAGACCAGACCATCGTGGCGGTGTCCAACTTGTGGATGTCATTAGTGCGTGGTCTTTTGGTTCCATGAATATACATGACCTTCTCCAAGACACAGGCTGAGTGGCTGCGCCTAGCCTTCGGAACAGTCCCAGAGACCTCGGGCTTGAACCATCCGTGGTTGTCAACGTCAAACGCATAAAGTACGTTGCAGAACTCAAGTGTTGAAGCACACTCACCCCCCCAGATGTAGACAATGTCTTGTATGAGCACAGCTGTGTGTTTCCTGCGCCTTGAAGGAACCTCAAGGGTGCGTTCTCCTCTTCCGGCTGTCACTGGGGGCAACTTCATCCAGCGCATAGACACTGTGTTGAAGACGTGCACTGCGATCTGATCCATGTCGTTTGTGTTACTGTGCCCTCCAAAGGAGTACACCTTGCATCCAACCGCCACAGCGACGTGATACAATTGTCTCTTTGGCACTCCCTTCAGATGTGTCGTCCAGTGCAACATTGTACATGCAGGTCAGATTAATATGGCTTTGCCGTGTCTTGTTCTGTAAAACCAAATCACGTCCCTCTTTAGGTCAATTCAGGGAAATGCTTTCCAACTCTTTTGTTCAAAACTACCTGATTTATTACATTTGTGATTTATCTGTTTTAGTTATCTTCTTTCTGTCTTCTCATTCATGTATTTTAATATTGCTGCATATGAATGTCTATGACTGTTGATTATTGTGTTGAAAATGAATTTCTAATCAACAGAGTTGAATTAAAGCTTATGACGATGCAGGTGAAAACATTGATGTGCTACCCCTTAAATTGAAAAGCAGCACAAACGTCACATAAGGCTTGGTCAATCCGCAAGGTAGGACAGGTGGCGGTGGCAAATCAGCAATATGGATGCCCTAATATGGCACGTAGAAAGCTTAAATAACGGCGTCAGCTGCTTTCAACATATAATTGGACTCCTTACTAATGCTAATCAAATAATGTGTCTGTCTGATATTACAGTAGTTACAGTTCACAATTTCAGAGACCATTACATGTCCTATCAATATACTTGATGAACAATTGATAGGATGATACCAAGCCCCCAGAACCATGGTAGAACATTGAAGCAGCCGTCGCCTGATGGTCAAATCTGAGAATGCAATACTTCCGCCTTTAAAATGCTACTGTGCACGCTTCTATAATCTGTAACGCAGGCTATTGGCCTCAATATGGAGGCCAACTCCTTATTTGGGGTTCCTCCGGCAGACTTCCGGGTGCTTTTGAAGCACCCGGAAGTCTGCCGCCACTGAGAAAGTTTCATTAAAATGAACGCTGGGGGCGGGGCAGTCCGTGTATGGACGATACATGATTACTGTTACACCTACAGTACTGTATAATATGTCTTAACGGATTTTGAATGGATGGAGATCCGCAGCCTTCAGGCTGGTGGAGACAACATTTACGTTGACTTGGTGATGTAAGCATTCCATACAATATATATAGCTGGTGTCTGAGAGGAGGAGTCCATTTTCTCTCGAAGAAGAAGAATGACGGGCTGCATTACAGCTTCAACGATCGGATCTCAAATAATTTTGACAAACCTGAAGGTTCATGGAGGAGATCCCACCATCTGCGCTTTTGGAACCACAAAGTCAGCTTTTGACCATGATCGGCGCAGCTCCGCTTCCATCACCTCAATCGCAGTGGGTGGAACCTCTGGCCGAAGGCGCAGGAGTGATCTCAGACGAGACCCAGAAGGTCGGTTTCCTGAGGAGCGTGAAGATGGTTCTCTTTGGAAAATCGAAGAGGGCGAGAGATGCAACCATCATCATCGATCCACCTCCATCACCTCAGGACCAGGATGCCCCTCTGGCCGAAGAGGCAGGATCCTTCGCCTCGGAGGTGAATGTCGTCGCGAGGGTGTTTTCAGCCCTGTGCAAGCCCAAGTATTTCCTAGATTGCTTCATGATTTCCGATTTCCTAGTTATAACTGTTCTCATAGTCTACTTATCACTTACCATACCCGCCGTCTCTCTCTTTCTAATTCCAGTATGTGTGTATATGTTTTATTATCTTAGATATCTATGAGTGGCTTTTATTTTATAAATGTATTATTTATATCATTTTATTGTGGGCTCGAGTAGCGAGCTCACTATTGTCATCATACATCTTTATTCCCGGGCCTGTTTTCCTGCTGGGCTGTGACGTCATGTGGGTCAACCAATAGGAAGACAGAGGAACATCATGTGGGTCAATACATCATCATCATCGAGTAGGGAGCTACTCAAGCCCACACTGTTTTATTTAGATTTTTTTAACCACTTAAACCCCAGCATCCGTATTGTGGGGAAATTAAGCTTTATCAGAAAATAGCTGAGGTGTGTACGCAAACCTTTTTAACTCAAATCTTTGCTTCAGGGGGTCCCTGGAACAAAGTTGTTTTTGAAATGCGGATTTGCGGCCAAAAATTGACATGGAAAGGTTTGAGAAGTTTGAGAACCACATATAGCAGATATTGGATGGAGCCCGCACACCACAGGTATAAGAAAGACGTTCTTTATTGAGAATTCTGACAATAAAGAACGTCTTTCTTATACCTGTGGTGTGCGGGCTCCATCCAATATCTGCTGAAGTTTCTTTAGCCCAGCACCCAGCCTGTCGATGTGCGTATTCTACGTCCGCTCTAACCACTGATATAGCAACATAGCGTGGCACTCGGTGCAGCGCTATAGAGCTTGTAGATCAAAGTTATATGGTAGAAATAGATCAACAATACAAATTACGCTATAGTCCAGAACTCTCACCACGGGACCCAGGCAATCAATTAATACCTTTGCAACCACTGTATTAGTCCGAAAATCTGAACTAACCCTTTAAGAACTACAGACCAGGATTCTTTAGTAGAGTTGATTTATTCTGATGAACAGACAATCTGTATTTTCAGCAGTGAAATACTGGAAGCACAGAAACATAGAACAGATTCATGGGTGCATGGTGGCACAGTCAACTCAGTAGGCTAGCTATGTCGCCTCACAGCTAGAAGGTCCCGGATTCGATTCCGGCTGTTGGCGCTGGAGGGGGCAGTTTTCTCTTCTCCGCATCATCAGGGACTCAATTATTTTCGCTCCTATGCCACCAAAATGTGGAACGCCCTATCAACAGTCATTAAGACATGTGAATCCCTAGACTCCTTCAAAACCGCTCTCAAAGGGCACCTACGGACGGACGGCTGCAATTCGAAACTGGCCCCCGTAAAATCTGAATCCCCCCCACCGCCCACCCCCTTTTCCCCTCACTGTATATGTTTCTTTTCCCTTGTTACCTCCTTTATGATGAATTCCTGTTCTGTTCTTTGACTATATAGAAGTGTCTATTTGTACTCTATTTGTACTCTCTAAATGTTTTGATGAATTGAACAAGGTGGACCCTCTTGTAAACAAGTGTAATGCTTTTTTACAGTACATTTCAAGCACAAATATGTTAATAAATATTTCAATCAATCAATCAATCAATTAGTGCCCACACCATGGGTGGGGGTGGGGTTGGCGAAAGGGCCTTTCTTTGTGGAGTTTGCATGATCTCCCCGTGTCCCCTAGAGCAGGGGTTCTTAACGTTTTTGCCTGGGGACCGCCAGGAAATGCTTTGGCCATGTCTCGCGACCCCCGCTCTGCCCCCCTCCCCACCCCCAATACGAAATTGGCCGCTATTAATAACCTTAATAATAGAGAAAATACATCATACATAAATACTGAAACCAGATATAATCATTAAGGAAAGTTTATGCATTTACTATGTGTACCATGTAAACTCTTTAATTTCCATTTTCCAGCCAGTCCTGGTCTCTATACTGCCTCCCCCTGGTCAGCCTGATGGAGGGGAAAGGAACTGGTTGGAATAACATGTTCCTTCCACGCGCTACGTCCTACCGGGGAAACTCCCCCTTGTCAGATGACAAGAAGCGGCATGCATTGAAGGAAGCATGAGCTCAGTTCAGGGCTCTCCCCAGGTTTGCAGAGGGAGAGTAGAGCCCAGGATTACAATTTAGGCAATAGGGCATGCAAACCTCGCACCTTTGGGGGGGGGGGGGGTGCATCATTTTGAACGTGATAAGTCACTATACCTGGCCAACGGATATGCATATATATAGCTAAACAACAACAGTGCATCAAAAGTATTAAGCCAACAATGAATGTTACAAGCAAGCTTCAAAAACATGTGTCTTTTATTTGAAAACAAGGCACATTTACATGTTACTGTACGCTATAGCGAGAGCATAACCTCAGTCTGTTATGCTGTATGCAGAAGGGTAAAAAAGCAGCAGGATAAAAACAAAACAGATACAGTATAATGAAAATTCAATCTGCAGTAAGGCCTACTGGTGTCTAAACAATACACAATTTGTGAACGAAAATTAACAAAATAAATAAAATAATATGCACAGTAGAATAAACACAACAGGTTCGTGCCAAAAGTACACAGGGTAAAATTGTAGGCCTGTACCTCTTAAACCTATTCATTCGTAAAACGGATCGCATTTTTATATACGAAATATCTTTGCCAAAAGTTTTAAATCTTTGGAACGGCTGTTTTTGTCTAATGTTGCCCCTGCAGTGGATACTGGGATAGTTGCACTTTGACCAAGGCCAAACTACAACTTGAAATTGTGACCATAATATCGTATTATCTAGTCTCGTATCACGGTATCAGTGTATTTGTAGGGCTTTCCTCTGAAGTTATTGTCAATGTATTGTGTTTTTCACTGGATGAATGTATGTAGTGAAGTGCTTTTGCTCTGAGGATATTGCCATGCGTTTTTCCCCTGCATGTCTTGCCGAAAATGTGTTTTTTCAGATCACACTTTTGAATGCAACAATAACCACAAACTTTACATCTAAAGGGTTTTTCCCCAGTATGAATCATCATGTGTGTTCTCAGATTATCAACTCTCTTCCAGGTTTTGCCACAAACTGTACACGTATGGGGTCTTTCCCCAGTATGGCTGTACATGTGTACTTTCAGATGACCCCCTTGATTAAAGCTGCTTTCACAGATGGTACAACGAAAGGGTCTTTCCCCAGTATGGAGGTACATGTGTACTTTCAGATGACCCCCTTGACTAAAGCGTCTGCCACAGATGGTACAACAAATGGGTTTTCCTGCAATATGAAAGCGCTTGCCACACAAGGCTTTTGTTTCCGTATGAGTCTTCATGTGTTCCTTCAAATGACCCATGTAAGACCAGCTTTTGCCACAAACCGTACACCTAAAGGGTTTTCCCCCTGTATGTAACAGCATGTGTCTTTCCAGTTCACATTTTTGAGCACAGCCTTTGCCACAAACTTTACAAGTAAAGAGCTTAATACCTGAATGACTCAGCATGTGTATGGTCAGTTGACTTTGTTGACGAAATGGTCTGCCACATACAGTACATATAAAGGGCTTTTCCCCAGTATGGATTGTCTCGTGTCTTTCCAGACTGCCCCTAAATTTGAACCTTAAACTACAATATGTACAACTAAAGTACCTTTCGCCATAATGGATCAGCATGTGGTCGTGCAGACTTGACCTATTATTAAACTTTGCATCACAGACTCTACAAGTATACTGTCTCTCCACTGCGGGGCTGCTCATGGACTGCGTTTGCTTGGATGAGTTTGAGTCCTGGGACAGCTTGATGCTCAAAGTTAATGTTTGCCCTTCCACATTCTGTGTCTTCTTGGGTGATGTTGGTGTTTTGGGGCAGGAGTTTGGGTCCATGGACAGCTGGTTGCTCAGAGATATGTTTTGTCCTTCCATATGTGTCTTGGGTGATTTCTGTGCTGGACTGCTCATGAGCGTTGATGAGTTTGTTGATGATTTTGCATCCTGGGACAGCTTGTTGCTCAAAGATGATGTTTGTCCTTCCACATTTTGTGTCTTCTCAGGTAATTTTGGTGTTTTGGGGCAGGAGTTTGGGTCCTTGGACAGCTGGTTGCTCAGAGATATTTTTTGTCCTTCCATATGTGTCTTGGGTGATTTCTGTGCTGGACTGCTCATGAGCGTTGATGAGTTTGTTGATGATTTTGCATCCTGGGACAGTTTGTTGCTCAAAGATGATGTTTGCCCTTCCACATTTTGTGTCTTCTCAGGTAATGTGGGTGTTTGGCTGCTCATGGGCCGAGCTTGTTTTGTGGGCAGAGTTTGTTTTGATGAGTTTGGGTCAGCTCGGGACAGCTTGTTGCTCAAAGATAATTGTTGTCCTTCGGCATTTTGTGCCTTGTGTGATTTTGGTGTTTGACTGCTCACGGACGGAGATTGTGTTGGTGATTTTGAGCCCTGGGGCAGCTTGTTGTTTAAAGCAAGCTTTTGTCCTTCCATGTGTGTCTTGGGTGATTTCTCCGTTTGCCTGTTTGTGGACTGAGTTTGTTTTGATGATTTCGGGTCATGGGACAGCTTTTTGCCCAAAGATAATTGCTGAACTTCCGCATTTAGTGTCTTGTGCGATTTCTGCGTTTGACTGTTTGTGGACTGAGTTTGTTTCGATGATTTTGGGTCTTGGGACAGCTTGTAGCTGGAAGATAATTTGTGTCCTTCTACATTTTGTGTCTTGTGGGATTTTGGCGTTGGACTGCTTTTGGGGTGAGTTTGTTTGGATGATTTGGAGTCCAGAGACAGCTTGTTGCTGGAAGATAACTTTTGTCCTTCCACATTTTGTGTCTTTGGTGATGGTGGTGTTTGACTGCTCATGGGGTGACCGTTAGATGATGATGAGTCCTGTGACAGCTTGAAGCGCTTTTTCGGAGCATGGATCAGCACATGGTTGCAAAGACTTGCCCTGTGTATAAACTTTATACCGCAAACGGTACAAGTAAAGCGTCTCTCTCCGCCCGCGTGGGCGTGGCTGCTCCTCAGTTTTGATGAGTTTGGCTTCTGGGACAGCTTGTTGCTCAAAGGTAGTGTTTGTCGTTCCACATTTTGTGTCTTGTGTGATTTCTGTGTTTGACCGTTCACGGACTGAGCTTTCGCTGGCGATTTCATGCCGTGGGTCAGCGTGTCGCTCAAAGACAGCCGCGGTACTTTCAAAAGCAGCGTCTTGCGCGATGTCAGTATGTTTAAGGCCGACAGACATTTCCTGGGCGCCTCCTCCCCCTCGTCACTGTCTTCGGTGTCAGCTTTGGAACAGTGTGAATAGAGACGTTTGTCAGCTCTGGCTGGCTGCGATGCTCCACGGTCTGCTTGTGTTCTGCTGTGATCACTTTTTGTTTCTGTGAGTTGAGGTGTGCTGCTGGCTAGAGGCTCGGTCTCTCTGTTTTTAGCATCATATTTTTCAGTCTGTGGAGGCTCCGGGTCGTACTCGACCACAATGGGGCTCCTCCTCTCCGGCTGTTCAGGGGAATCCTCTTCACGCAGTATGTGCATGATATCTAGGCAAAAGATAAAAACGATTTAAATCATAATTATTAATTTAACGAATCAATATGCAGGCACATAAAACATGCCTCGTTGAAATAAGGCTTAAAGACGTGGTAAGATGAACGTCGAACTTCGGGCCACGATGCGTGCAGTTCTGTATTTTTGAGTGGTGTAAACCACTCCAACAACTGGCTTTGTACCCGTGTCTGTTCGTACCAAAAAAATCACACCCGTGTGAACTGAGTGGTGTAAGGTATTATATAGCCTGATCAGCTCTGACGTAATGAAATCAGCTCTGACGTAATGAAATCACACCCGGGTGAACTGGGTGACCGTAGCAACCATGCTCATTTTTTGCACACAGACTAACAAAGCCAGTTGTAGGAGTGGTTTACACCACTCAAAAAGCTATGTACCCGTGTCTGTCCGTACCAAAAAGTGGTGTAAACCACTCCTACAACTGGCTTTGTACCCGTGTCTGTTCGTACCAAAAAAATCACACCCGTGTGAACTGAGTGGTGTAAGGTCTTATATAGACTGATCAGCTGTGGTCTGACGTAATGTCTGACGTAATGAAATCACACCCGTGTGAACTGGGTGACCATAGCAACCGTGCTCATTTTTTGGTACAGACAGACAGACAGACAGACACGTAAACTAACAAAGCCAATTGTAGGAGTGGTTTACACCACTCAAAAAGCGATGTACTGTTCGTACCAAAAAAATCACACCCGTGTGAACTGAGTGGTGTAAGGTATTATATAGCCTGATCAGCTCTGACGTAATGAAATCAGCTCTGACGTAATGAAATCACACCCGGGTGAACTGGGTGACCGTAGCAACCATGCTCATTCTTTGCGCACAGACTAACAAAGCCAGTTGTAGGAGTGGTTTACACCACTCAAAAAGCTATGTACCCGTGTCTGTCCGTACCAAAAATAAAATCACACCCGTGTGAACTGAGTGGTGTAGGTCTTATATAGCCTGTCTGACGTAATGAAATCATGTCTGACGTAATGAAATCACACCCGGGTGAACTGGGTGAACATAGCAACCATGCTCATTTTTTGAGCACAGACTAACAAAGCCAGTTGTAGGAGTGGTTTACACCACTCAATAATGAAATCACACCCGGGTGAACTGGGTGAACATAGCAACCATGCTCATTTTTTGAGCACAGACTAACAAAGCCAGTTGTAGGAGTGGTTTACACCACTCAAAAATGAGCACGGTTGCTATGGTTCACACGGGTGTGATTTCATTACGTCAGACATTACGTCAGACCACAGCTGATCAGTCTATATAAGACCTTACACCACTCAGTTCACACGGGTGTGATTTTTTAAATAATAGCGTACTCCTCTGTACCTGAGACATTGAATCCAGGGAACTTGTCTGTGTCGTTTTCCTCTTTAAACATTTGGTGGGCATGTCCTTTCATCTTCTGAGCTGTGGAACAGCATGGCTACAGAGGAACAACAATACGGATATGGATGAAACAGATCTGCTCAACAATACCGAAAATAGGCTATTACATTTTGCCTTTCAGGCTTTCTAAGCAAACATTGCACAGGGCAGATTTGACAAAAACTTTAATATACAAAGAGATGACATTGACCAGTACCAATAATCTAAATAAATAATGTAGGTTACTAATGGCCCTGCAGGCCATATACAGAAGAAACCATTTGAATTTTATCAGAAAAAATGTGAATCTACAAGTTCAGAATATGTTGCAGCATAGGAGCTTTTGAGTTTATAAAAAAAGTTTGAATTATGATTTGTTTATTTTGATTTATTTATAGATTATAACAATTATACCAAATAATTGGGATCAGGCGATGACGTAGTGAATGTGACAGACAGACCCTAAATGTTGATGAAGTCAGTGTGACAGACCTTAACTATTGAACTAGGAACAAATGAAAGGAAGGGTCGCTGTCTCGCCGACGTCAATTTCTCTACCCTGCAATTCCAGCTGGCAGATTTGTCACACTCGGTGGCAAACTGCTGCCGAAACTCTGGTGGAATATATTGGAGTCAATGGAGCTGAGTGGACACGCATATGAACAAACACATTTCTGAATGATTGAGACCATGATAAAATAATCGCTTCAGGAAAAAAATGAAGACATATAAGACATCATTGTCTGCTGTGTTATTTTATACAGGTATCTAAAGAGCACAAAGTTTCTGTATCGCAAGACTGTCCACCGTTTCATGTCTGGCAACCAAATATCGCGATACCTCAGAGACAGAAACGATACCTGCCGCTGTTTAGGTGACTCAATAAAATGGTGTACTGGTGCACATTGAAAAGCAAGTTATTAGAAAACAACCTGTGATATGCCTTCTTTTATGTTCCTGAACCGATTATATGACAAAAGTCTCAATCGTTCATAACTAGTTTGTTCAAGAGCTAGCTGGTCCAGCCGGCTCCATCCGCTGCCATCACTAAACTTCCAGGGCGAGATTTGCCACCCATGAGCGTCATGGCGCATCCCCGGCGTCCAGTCACTCACTTGACTCACGTCCCTTCCTTTTATTTGTTCCTACAGTTGGGTGCCACCGATATTGTCCCTTATCATTTGACCCATTTAGGCCTGACCTCAAAATTTTAAAAGATCCTTCTAAATCCTCCAGTGTTCTGAAATAAATATTTTCACGATTTTTCAAAAATAGCAGACCTACAAAGCTCGTAGCGCGCCACTCGGTGGCGCGCTATGAGCTTGTAGATCTGCTATTTTTCAATAGCTAAATTATAATGTTTAAAACACCAAAAGGGGTTCCCGCCCAAAATGGGTTAACTGTCCTTTTGCGCAGATGGCCTCCAACTGTAGCTGTTGATGTAGTGATTGTGACAGATAGGCCCTAACAGCCTAACTGTTGATGTGGTGTTTGCGACAGACCCTAACTGACGAGGTCACTGACCTGCTCTCCAGACTGTTTGAAGCTGTGACCTGCAGAGCAGGTGTGTTGTTGCTGCGGTTGCGGCTGCTGCTGCAGTTGTTGTTGTTGTTGTGGTTGTTGTTGCTGTGATGGTAGCTCTGCATCGACCTCCACCCCAGCCGGGGTCGGTGTGGCTGGCTTACTGCTCACCACTGTGAAGACCTGAGAGCAGACCTGTCACACAGTCAGCGCATTTTAGTTACCCGGGTTGCAGTTCAGACTTGATCGGATTTGTCTATGCAGTCTGAACAGCAAAAACAATATACATGAAAATGTAATCGGATTTTGGCAAATCAAATTTGAATCACATTCCTTATCCTTGTTCACACTGCATGAAACCAGTGAATCACATTCCTTATCCTTGTTCACACTGCCTGAAACCAGTGAATCACATTCCTTATCCTTGTTCACACTGCCTGAAACCAGTGAATCACATTCCTTATCCTTGTTCACACTGCCTGAAACCAGTGAATCACATTCCTTATCCTTGTTCACACTGCATGAAACCAGTGAATCACATTCCTTATCCTTGTTCACACTGCCTGAAACCAGTGAATCACATTCCTTAGCCTTGTTCACACTGCCTGAAACCAGTGAATCACATTCCTTATCCTTGTTCACACTGCCTGAAACCAGTGAATCACATTCCTTATCCTTGTTCACACTGCCTGAAACCAGTGAATCACATTCCTTATCCTTGTTCACACTGCATGAAACCAGTGAATCACATTCCTTATCCTTGTTCACACTGCATGAAACCAGTGAATCACATTCCTTATCCTTGTTCACACTGCATGAAACCATTGAATCACATTCCTTATCCTTGTTCACACTGCATGAAACCAGTGAATCACATTCCTTAGCCTTGTTTATAGCACACTGCATGAAACCAGTGAATCACACTCCTTAGCCTTGTTCAGCCTACATAAAACCATTTAATCACATTCCTTATCCTTGTTCAGCCCATATAAAACCAGTGAATCACATGCCTTATCCTTGTTCAGCCCATATAAAACCAGTGAATCACATTCCTTATCCTTGTTCAGCCCATATAAAACCAGTGAATCACATTCCTTATCCTTGTTCAGCCTGCATAAAACCAGTGAATCACATGCCTTATCCTTGTTCAGCCCACATAAAACCAGTGAATCACATTCCTTATCCTTGCCGACTGCATAAAACTAGTGAATCACATTCCTTATCCTTGCCGACTGCATAAAACTAGTGAATCACATTCCTTATCCTTGCCGACTGCATAAAACTAGTGAATCACATTCCTTATCCTTGCCGACTGCATAAAACTAGTGAATCACATTCCTTATCCTTGCCGACTGCATAAAACCAGTGAATCACATTCCTTATCCTTGCCGACTGCATACAACTAGTGAATCACATTCCTTATCCTTGTTCAGCCCATATAAAACCAGTGAATCACATTCCTTATACTTGCAGACTGCATAAAACCAGTGAATCACATTCCTTATCCTTGTTCAGCCCATATAAAACCAGTGAATCACATTCCTTATCCTTGTGCAGCCCATATAAAACCAGTGAATCACATTCCTTATACTTGCAGACTGCATAAAACCAGTGAATCACATTCCTTATCCTTGTGCAGCCCATATAAAACCAGTGAATCACATTCCTTATCCTTGTGCAGCCCATATAAAACCAGTGAATCACATTCCTTATCCTTGTTCAGCCCATATAAAACCAGTGAATCACATTCCTTATCCTTGCAGACTGCATAAAACCAGTAAATCACATTCCTTATCCTTGTCCAGCCTGCATAAAACCAGCAAATTGCATTCCTTATCCTTGTCCAGCCTGCATATAACCAGTAGCCTCGGAAACACAGATGTTTTTATTTCCAGGGAGAAAACAAAAAGTCTGGGACAGAGTCCACTTCAATAAGCCTATCTCACAGAATTTCCCCGCCCCCCTAAATACGCCCCCTTTCGGGGTTAGTGGTGATAGCGTGACGTCACTCCATAGACGCTTCATGTTAACAGAGGTAATTTAAGAAGTCTACAACTTTTGTTTTCTCAAGGTAAGGTTTGTTCTATCTGTTCGAGCTGATTTACCATCTTGTTTGCTTCATAATAATATTGGTCTGTCACATTTTTACATTAGAAAATGTACTTAGATTCTCCAGAGAAAGAAACGTGTAAATGCTCATGTTAAAGACACCACTATTTACCGGAAGTGGGCGTGGAAAGCGGGCTGTGAGATAGGCCTATTTGGCATAGAGTAGCGCAAACGTCAATCACTCTTTGCTGATTTCTGATCGTCTGCACCTTTGTTAAATTGACGCACACACGCACACCCGTACACACACACACTCCTCTCTCTCTCTGTCGCTCTAATTAATTCGTCTCATGTCGCACAGCTGCGTCTAGATTCTCCCGGCAGGTCCTGCCGGGAGAACATTGTATCTTCAATGTTGCTGGCTTCCAATGAAAATGAATGGTAGACTGTATCTTTGCATCTGTCCGTATGAAAACAGCATAGGCCTACCTGAGAGCTAGATTGTGTAATAACTGTGACAGTAGACATATCTGAGCAGCAGATTGTGTAATAATTGTGACAGTAGACATATCTGAGCGGCAGATTGTGTAATAATTGTGACAGTAGACATATCTGAGAGGCAGATTGTGTAATAATTGTGATAGTAGGCCTACCTGAGAGGCAGACGGCTCCGGTTCTGTTGCCACGTCAAAGCTGGGTCTTGCTGGTACCACAGCGAAGGCACCTGTCAATCAATCAGTTCATTTTATTTCTTAAGTAATTGAGTAAATGTACGTACTTAGTTACTTTACACCACTGAAAACTCCATTGTCATGCTGGCTTAAGGTGGACATTTGGGTCAACATTAAATTTTTGCCACAGACACATACAAACTGAGTGGACAATAATATCACCAGAGCAAGCACACAAACAAGAGCAAGCACGGAATGACCATAACAGGTCTGTAACTGAGTGTTGGAACATATTTTTCATATTTGTATAGAGTCTCAGAGTTAAGAGTGTCCTTGCAAATAAAACATTTGAGAACCACTAGTACTAGTTGGACTTCTAATGTGCCAGTAGTGTCGTAGTAAATATTCTCAAGAAAACCTGGTGACTTGACATTCAGTAATTGGGTGTGTAAAAAAAAAAATCTCAAATTTGCCACAGACAAGACCAAATATTTGCCACGGACACAACCCTTTGAATTGGAGAGAGAGAGAGAGAGAGAGAGAGAGGGGGGGGGGGGGGGGAGAGAGAGAGATTTCTCCCTCAGAATACAGTACATGAGGGGCTAATATGCAAAGTTCATCATCATACTATAATTAACCAAATGTCTGAATGTGTGTCTGAATGTCTGAATGTGTGTCAGAAACACTGCTGTAGCTCCTCACTGCACCAATCACTCCCACTTTCCACACAGGCATTGACCATAATAATATGGAGGTCTTAACGAAGCCCTTGTTCCAATTTAACAAATTATAGATTAATAATGAATTTATTAGTGAATAAAAAATGCGCTCAGGGCGCAGGGGGGGGGGGGGGGGGGGGCAATATCTCACAACGGGTAAGGGCTAGTCATAGTAATGATCTGAGCTGACAGGTTTGCACAGGTTTTTTAATACAACAAATAATTTTAACCTCTCTATGACCATTTGGAAACATTTTAACAACGCAGATCTTGTATGGAGGGGTTGACATGGCACAGAATATTTTCAGATGGTGGTCCGCGGCCTAATTGATAATCATCTGGGGGTCCATGACATGAAAGACTTTGAGGACTACTGGTATAAAGTGATTGTTTTCGTTTTGTGTTTTTACCTGATAGAGTTTCTCCTGCTGTGTTGCCGACTATGACTATTTGGAGTACTTCTTCGAGCTCCTGTTTGATGCGCAGAGGAGGAGGAGGTGGCTCTGCTTGCACAGGAAGGAAGGACAGATCTAGAAGGAGGATAGAGGAGATAAGGTCATCTAAGTAGACAAAGCCAAAAGTTAGCCAAGAGTTGGCCAATAGTTAGTTTTGTGTGGCCAGACTGTTTCCTCACAGTGGCATTCAATGTGGCAATAAATGCTTCCGGTCATACAGTCTGGAGCACGGAAGCTCTGATCATGAGCAAGCGATAAAATGGAAGTGAAGCCATCTCCCCACTTCCCTTTCATCTTTACAGTCGCACAAATGTATCCTAATATAAATCGAAATCATCTAAGCATAGCTTGTTGCTTAGCATAAATGGATATATAAAAATAAATAAATAAGATCAGAGTTATTTGGTGGTCCTTTAAATGAAATAGTTTGAGAACCACGGATCTAGGAATGAATCAAAATGCCATTGATAATTGTTAAAGTGCAGTAAAGAAGTTAGTAAAATAAGTAAAATAGTAAAGTAAGGTAGAGAATAAAAAGGTCGTCCAAAAAAATATACAAATATTACAAGAAAGCACTGTGGCTTGTTTCCATTGAGGTCCATTGTACTCAATAGAGAGTATGCGCATGCTTAAAGTGAATGGCAAAGTGAGTTTAACATTGTTTAATGTTGTTTAATGCAATCAGATAAGACTTTTCTGTGTGGATGTATGGGCTGTCAAGGCCAGAAAGTAGTTTTTTGCCACTCAGTAGGTGTCCCTGCATAACTTCCTGGTTTGATGATGATGTCACACGCATACCCTCTATTCATCAGAACAGTTAATGAGAGTGACTTATCTCACTGAGATAGTGAGATAAGATTAGATACGTGCAGAGAACCAAGCCAGCCATCCACCCCTGCAGATCTCTCAGAACAGAAACCTGCAACTTCCCTCTCTCCCTGCAGGCAGCCTTTCAGGCCAGGGTGGTGCTAGAGGTATTCTTTACATTCCCTAAGTGGAATTTCTCCTTTGCATTCTTACTGGATAACTTCAAACTACCAGAAACAACATGCCTAATCTTTATGTTTAGTAGTATACTCATGAAATGAAATGAAATGAAATCTATATTTACCCAGGGTATCTGGGCTAAGCTCAAGAACTTGTTTCCAGCCAGGCCCTGCTCATAGAACACATTTCATCGTAGTGGTACAATGCCTTGTTCAAGGGCACTTCAGCGGTGGTAATTTTAACGTGTCGGACGGCTGATTCAAACTAGGAACCTTCCGGTATCAAGACCGCGCCGCTATCCGTTCGGCCACCGCTGCCACTACATACAGCCATCAGTGCTCAGAGTGTAAATAAGTACATTAACTCAAGTATTGCACTTTAAGTACAATTTTGAGGTGTTTTTACTTACCGTAGTATATCCAATTATCAGTACTTTACTTTTGCTTCTACTCCACTACATCTCACTCTCAGAGGCAAATATTATACTTTTTCTCCACTCTAATTGTTTGAATATGAGTTACTAGATACTTTGTAGATTTTGATTATTATCACCACAAAACATACATTACCCATTTGAAAATAGCCGATCAAGCTCACAATGTGTCACATCGTGATGCATTGTGAGCTTGTAGATCTGCTATTTTCAAAAAAAGATTTTTGTACATTTTATGAATAGCCTACATTTGAAACTTGTGAAATGGGACATTCTGCATAATGAGTACTTTCTGCTTTTGGTACTTTTAAGTACATTTTGATACCAATACTTTGCACTTCTACTCAAGTACATTTTGAATTCCGAACTTGTAACAGAGTGTTTCTACATTGCAGTATTGATACTTTTACTCAAGTAAAAAGTGTGAGTACTTTTTCCCCATGCACCACTGCCGCAACTTCACTCTCCCCCAGGCTTTTGGATTCAGGCCAAGGAGGCGGTGCTACAGGTTTTCTTACATTCCCCAATAAGTGGAATGTTCAGATGAAGACATGGAAGCTCTGTGGATTCTTACTTTAGGTGACTTCAAACATACCAGCAACACGCCTATCATCATGTTTAGTACTCAATCTGTCCTTATGCAACCCCTGTGACAGTGTGACCCTATAGTCTTGCGTTGACTATAGGGTCACACCGTCTCTCGGAATTTTCAAATGCTTCTGTCATACAGCCTGGAGCAACGGAAGCTCTATCGTGAGTAAGCGATAATCGATAAAGCAGAGGTGAAGCCTCCTCACTTCCGTTTCGTCTTTACAGTTGCACACATTTATCCTAATATGAATAGAAATCACCTAATCATATATAGCTTGTTGCTTAGCAGAAAATGTAACTATTTTAAAATATATTTTCGTGAACGGAAATGGCAGCTTCCTTACTCGGATTTCGGAAGGTGTAGTTCCAGACTCTATATAGAATTCGTAGATTGTGGAATTGAAAAACTTTAAACAAACACAACTTTTCATCAATTGAAGACAATTTAAAAAAATGTCCATGTATTTGATAAATACAATTTTAAATCATTCCCATGATGAAAACATTTAAGAAATATTGAAAATCGCAGATCTACAAGCTCAACGCGGTGATGCATCTCCCTATAGACCGTATAATACACATTTTCAATCAATCCATCTATTTCCCCTAGTTTGGGGAACAGTACGTAATTCTGTCCACCAGGGGATGCTCTTGGTTCAGGGTTATTAGGATAATATCATGGAGCGTTAATGTATGTTTTGTAATCACCAAAATACAAAGTAGGCTAGCCTATAACTAACACAGAAATAAAAAGGAGAAAGTTTCAGTTTCAGTCACACCAGAACTTATTAGTTATTTAAGTTATAGGTAGGCCTATAATAAACAAACCCAACATTAAACTGCAAGTGTATAAAACCAGTGTTTAAGGCAAAAAGATAAGATAGCCTACAATATGTATTGCCAGTTTGTCACACCACAGCCTGGGTATAGTACAACTGTAGGCCTACAACTATACTTCTCCAGCACAGCAGTGCAGAACCGAGAGAGTGACATGGAAACTGGATGGAAACTGCGCAGCTTTTAGCTTTTGATCAGATTTGCGGATCGGTGAATTTTGCGGCTGATCGAATTTGGAGCATATAATATAGGCCCATCAAACAAAACAAAAAGATGCCCCCCTTGCCAAGGGTTAATCCGGCCCTGCAACTAATATTATTATAACCAACAGAATACTATATACTCTACTAATTTGTACAGGTTCTTCTCACTCAACTCAACCATGACTAATTTGTGAACATGTGAAATTAGTGTTTATAAGCAAATAAGTGAATTCACTTTAACAGAACTTTAAACCTAAAGTGCGTTTAAAGTTAGTGTTTTCTACCAACCTGCAGCTGTGTCTCTGTGCGGCGGTAGCTTCAGCACCAGGTCCAGGATGGAGCGTTGCTGCTCTATCTGCCGCTTGGAGCTCTCCGCCTGCGTTTCATATTCTGTGAAGACGCTTTCAACCGTTCCCAGGATCTCCTCGGCGGCCGCTGACAGACGCTCCGTCACGAAGGACCTGATCGTCTGCATTGAAGTCATCATTTATCAGAATGAATAATACATTCTGTTTAAAAAAAGAAATACTGGAACAAAGTTAAGTTAAACTCAGACAGCGCTTGCATGGCCCCTATTTTGTCCCGTCTCTCTCTCTCTCTCTCTCTCTCTCTCTCTCTCTCTCTGCCTCGTGTGTATATAGTGTTGTGAACTTCCCTTGCGGAAGTTGCGGTGCAACAGTTACAACCCCCTGCTATTTGGTTGCAAATTGCAATTCACGTGAGTGACCTGTCAGGTTTTGCAGAAGAGAAACTAAGCGGACAGGGCATGCCAGCCCATATATAGGTCTACACTAGCCTGGATCCAGCCCAAAGACCCCGCCCACTCTCTGAGTGGAAGCTACAGTCTGATAATCAGGCTAGGTCTACACTGAAACCAGACCAAAATAATTCGAAGCAACCGGTTACTTCTTTTTGGATTAAAGTCCTAAAGCCCAATTAAACCACACCAGTTGCAACTCCTTGCAAGTGCAACAAAACCGTTTTAAGGTCAACCACAGACCACTCCAATGCAACATGAATTGCAGGTTGTTGCAAGGCCAAGGAGTTAAAAAAGTGGAACAACACATACAACAGGGTGACCAGATGTCCCTCTTTGCATGAGATAGTCCCTCATTTCCAAGACTTTTCAGGCGTCCCACAAATTGAGACCCTGTCCCACAGGCACATTGTGACTGGCAGGCAATTGCATCAGTGTTCAAATGCCCTAATAGTTGGCCTTCTGTTGTAAAGCTCACTCATTGTCTCTTCCTGCAAGATGTGTTTTTAAGCCTGTTAAAATAGCATGACAAATTTGAAAATAAAAATAAAGCATGATTTTAAAACAAAATGTGAGACACCAGAGGAGTTTATAAAAGATAGCCAATGGCCTATGGTCCAATATGACATCAAGGCCAATAGCAACTCAAAGTAAGTTGCTAACCCGGTACTTCAGTATCGCTTGTGTGCACACAAGCGATACTTCTGTCCCTCAAATGAACAGTTTGGATCTGGTCATCCTAACGTACAATCAAACCAATATAGCCTATACAATTGAAATTCAGACTTTCCAATAAATCCATTTCTATGATAGTGCAGGGATACACACAATGATAGTAGTAATAGCAGTCTAAGGTTTCATTTGATATTCTCCTATCACAGCAGCTCAGGAATCTTGCTGCTGTCGTGCTGTGTTTGCACAATGAGATGTTGTAGGCTATACTTCTGTCTGCTTTTCACACTGCTTCTCAAAGTGTGATTTGGGGACCCCATATATATATTAGGGGTGCACGATTATGAAATTATGACCGATATCCGATCGCCGATTATTTGCAGGGTCATATCTGCCGATACCGATTCTGCCCGATTCCGATATTATACAGAGGACCACAATGAAAACAAGCCTATAGCAGGCCCTATAGGGGCTTGCATGGCCCAAAGCCTGTTAATAAAGTATTCAATCAATCAATACATATCATATTTGATTTGGCTTTTGTTCTAGACTAGAGGTACTAGAAACGTTTGATTTGAACTCATTGATGCATTTTTACATTTTTCATTTACTTTTTTTTGGTGCTTTTTTGAGACCATTCCGATGACACCACTGCCCTCAAAGCTCCAGATGACGCCCCCATCCAGGCTTGTCATTTACCTCCAAAGTTCATCAGCAAACAGTCCTGCCAAGGTCTTACAGGTCCGCTTGGTTCTCCATCAGCCCAGTTGGTATACTCAAATGTCCCATCAGTCCACAGATACACACCCTCCTGGAACAGGGAACAGAATTTGGGGGTCAAAACAAAAATGCAAATCAATCGATCAAATCATTATAATGATTATAATGAATTTGAAAAAGAAAAAATTTAGCTGAGCTTGTGGATCCGCTATTTTTTTTAAAACATTGAACATAATTGCTATATTAGTTAGTACAATATCTGTACAATTCAACTATAAGTATACACTATAGAATGCTATGTCCAGTTTGTCCACATAATATGCTATCTTAAATTACATATTTTTTAGCCTTTGCATACGCCTGAAAGGTCGTCACGGCTAGGGTTTCTACTGTTCAGACTTTGAAGATATGGGGGTGCCATACCTTTGGTTGCTTTGTAGGCCAACATCAGTGTTTTGTGCTCTGCCGTTCGGGCCCCTCGGCTGCGGAACTCACTGCCTGCGGAGACGTCCTCAGGCAGGCAAAATCAGTGTCCCGTCTAAAAACTCACCTCTATCGCACAGCTTTTTCTTAATTTATTTACTGATGTACTATTTGCAATTTCAGATTTTTATTGTTAAGCACTTTGTAACTTGTTTTTGAAAGGTGCAATAGTAGCTTTTGTGTGATGCTGTAGTATCATCAAGTAGGGCATTCATTTACAAAAATAAAATAAAAAACACAAAAAGTTTCTGCCCGACAGCAACAATGTGGGATTCTTACTCATAACAGATTGTATATTGCGGTATTGACACGTTTAAAATGGGAGTAGCCTACTTCTTCCACGGCTGCTCACATGTGACCACAGTTTTCTGTGATATCTGATGAATAATAGTGTCACAACTCATGGATCAATGATCCAATCAGCGATAGTTTACTGATTAGCTTTGTTGCATTTGTTGAAGCAATGCTATCAATGGAGACTGTTTTTGAAATGCGATCATTGCTACACTGTCTTTGGATGAGGAAATCCCACAATGTCCAGTCTGTCTGTTAAGCACCAAGATAGAACATACAGTCCACATCATAACATTGGGATTCTTAATACCGTTAGTTAAACGTACCATTATGATGAACTGAATTACTGGAAAGAGTGTCAAGCCAAACTGCGTGGCGTTTTTATGGCCGATATGGCCGATTCCGATTATGCTACTGATTTATATCGTGCATCATTAATTTAGTTGTTCCAAATATTTGTTCACAATGGGTTCAAAACGCAAGTGGTCAAACTGGTTGCTTCTTTTGGGGCCTATGGGCTGGCCTGGCCGCTTAGTTTCTCTCCTGCAAAAGAAAACCTTACAGGTGAATTGTAATTTGCAACCAAGCATACCGGTATACCAATACCAGGGGGGTTGTAACTGTTGCACCGCAAGGGAAGTTAATGCAACCACACACGCACAGTCGCACACACACAAGAGAGAGAGAGAGAGAGAGAGAGAGAGAGAGAGAGAGAGAGAGAGAGAGAGAGAGAGAGAGAGAGAGAGAGAGAGAGATATGAATGGATGGATGGATGGAGATGTGTAAAATGTACTTGAGTAAAATTTCAAATGTATTGGCATCAATTATTAAAGTACCAAAAGTAAAAGTAGGCTACTCAGTCATTATGCAGAAATGTCCCATTTCGAAATGTAGACCTGAATGTTTCAAAATAGCCAAAGTATATAGGGCTGTTTCCACCACTGCTTGTTCTTTTATCTTTAAACTTAAAGGACCACTACACCACTTATCAACCTATCTTCATATAATTGGTCCTCACTAATGTTCATGATAAAATACCACATTTTTTTCAGTCTGTGTCTCATATAGGAGGGCTGGGGCAGCATTTCAGAAACCCGTCCAGTGACATAATCGTTAGGCAGATTAAAAAAAATAAAACAACAAAACACATTTAGATTTGTATTATAACGATAGTTGCATTGCAACTTTTCAGGAATAGAAAGCCTGCAGTTTCTATTAGCTTGGATTGCCTATCGATGATGGACGGGTTTCTGAATTGCCCACAGCCCTCCCATGAGACACAGACTGAGTAGATCTTTTTTCTTTTTGGCCCTTAGGAGCGCCAATGTTTCTGAGCAGTATCTAAAATGTCCGCCAGATGGCAGCAAAACATATGAACTTTGTTGAAGTAGTAGGCTAATCTATGTGCAACAGAAAGTAACTGGACTCAAGTTTTGTTCTTTCGCTTTATTGGAGTAAAAAGTATTGTTTTAGGCTTTAGTCTATTCTCCATTACATCTCTGATCTCAGAGGCAAATATTGTACTAATTATTTAAAAATCACACCGGTGTGAAGTGAGGGGCATTCTTATCATCATACTCATGTATCATATAGGACTAGTAGCATGCCAAAGTTTGTGCTATTGCCATTGAGAATGCATTGGGCGTTTAAGTTAAATAACTCAGAAACTACAAATCATATCAAAGTAAAAAGTTCCAGCATGTGTCTCCACAGTAAGCTGAATTATGTAAAGTGTGAATGGAGTTTCTAGGTGAAAGTGCTTTTTTGACGTGCCAATATCTGCCATTGAGCCCCATTGTGAATTTCTCAAATTTGAAAGCACTATATTTCTAAAACTATGAAACATTTCAAAGATTTATTTTCAGGCAAACATGTACACCGTAAGATGAACCTAAATAGGTTTGAATGGGGTTTCTAGGTGTAAGTATGTAGGACTAGTAGCATGGCAACGTTTGTGCTATTGCCATTGAGAATGCATTGGGCATTTAAGTTAAATACGGGGGGGACATATTTTGTCATAATTTCTCCCCCTCCTTATTCCAAAGCCCCCCCAGGTACATTATATATTTAAACTATTTTCAGCAATGGTACACTTATTTTTTCAGTGGGTAGATCTTGTTGAGCTGGTCATTTTGAAAGTAGATCTCACGTCATAAATGTGTGGGCACCCCTGATATAGGCCTAGCTGGCCTATACACCATCTCATTCCGTTTACACAAACACTCTTGCCATTCGTTGTCAATGGCATTCAATGTTTGTGTTTACACAAACCCTCAAAGTTGGACATATAGCGCCCCTCAAAAACGTTACAAAAGCCTCCTCCGGACCCATATTAGGTCACAAATATCAACCCAAACTCGGAGTTTGGGACTTTAGGTTAATGAAACTCTATATGGTAGTGATTGTTCCTGAGATCCATATATGGAGCTGACTGATTTATGCCATGATGACACAAAGACTTAAGGTTAGACTGCCGCGTGATGACAACGTCCTATTGGCCAATTATAATATATATAGGTTATTACAAATCTACATCTATACATTATAATTGACCCATTTAACCACATTGACCTATTTTATATTTATACTTTATACTGCCTATTTTTTACAAAATAATCTAACAAATATTATAGGCTACATTTGAACCACTGTTCCACAGCCTACATTCCCCTGCAAAACACACACACACATGCACACGCTCGTGCACACACACACACACACACACACACACACACACACACACACACACACACACACACACACACACACACACACACACACACACACACACACACACACACACTAGCCTAGCTATAACTAATATTATGCAACATAATTAAAAGCACTCGCTCCGTCTGTCTGTCTGTCTGTCTGTCTGTCTGTCTGTCTGTCTGTCTGTCTGTCTGTCTGTCTGTCTGTCTGTCTGTCTGTCTGTCTGTCTGTCTGTCTGTCTGTCTGTCTGTCTGTCTGTCTGTCTGTCTGTCTGTCTGTCTGTCTTCATCTCTCTGTGTCTCCACCTTCACCTCTCTCTCTCTCTTCTTTTTCCCTCCAGTTTGGGCAGAATGACAGGTTACCTAGCAACAGCTGTGAAGCAGGCCAGTGCTGGTTGACCAATCCCTGTCCTGCAAGCTTGTCTCCATGGTAACAGTGAGTGGACCCCCAGCAATCCTCCACAGAGCATGTCTCACACACTATATAACCACACACACATTATTATTGTATTTATTCTTCTTCCTGTTCTTCCTGTTCTTCCTCTTCCTCTTCCTCTTCCTCTTCCTCTCCTCTTCCTCTTCCTCTTCCTCTTCCTCTTCCTCTTCCTCTTCCTCTTCCTCTTCCTCTTCCTCTTCCTCTTCCTCCTCCAGGCCAAAGGGTGGCGATACTGCGATCAATTGAAAATGCTAAGTTTGACATGAACCGTTTGACCGCCAGCAATACAACTTATGCTCACAAGGAACAAAAACATGGTATAGGGAGCTATATGACTTAGATCTCCTACCATTTTAAATGATATGAAAAACAGTTCAAATCGATCTACTCCTGGGACTTTTGTGCAATTTGCTTGAAACATTCTACACACAAACTTTGGACCAATATCTAAAAACCCAGTAGGCCTATAAAGAGAAGTTTTTAAGTGAAAGAAATTAAGCTTTTATGAGCAATATTGCAGTTTTATGACAATTCTTCATAATTCTGCCCCTGCAGAGTCACATGTTTATGAAACTTTATCCCAGTTGAAAATAAGTTTGTACGTGGACATTTGTTAAAAAAAAAGAAAAAGAAAAAAAGATATTAAATAAATATTAATAATATTAATAGTAATAATAACTTTGAACAGGCATAACTCATGCCTCGTTTGGCCAAAAGCCATGGAACTTGATTGTTTACACATGTGCCTTGACTAATGCGGAACACATCTCTCACTTTGTACGTGAAGAAAATTGTAATATATATATATATATATATATATATATATATATATGCAAGCAGCGATAAGAGGGGCCAAGGAATGCAACAATAAGAAAAAGATGTAATGCGCACAAGGGGGTTGTCGCTTGGCTGCTCGACCCGTCCCAACATTTCCAAAGCAGAAAGTGGAACGATACCATCAAAACAAAATGTATATGTACAATTGAATGAATGAATGACTGAATGAATTTTATTTGTATAGCACCTTTCCAAACATATAGTTACAAAGTGCTTTACAATTGAAGGTCAGAATATCCAATAAATACATTTCACAATGATTAGTAGTCTTTAACAGGTTCCGTCCATCCAACGTGTCCACACGTCATAAGCAATCCAACCGACGGGTTGCAATGACGTGTGTACACGTCCTAGTGCATCTTCAATGATATCAAACGACTGATTCTGAATTTTCATCATCCAATTGCCATCCAAGGCGTAAGAAGAAATCACACCCATTTCACATTGGCCTATTATAGCGCCACCAGGAGGCCACAACCTGACCTGACAGGTGGAGACCTGTGCCCTGAGGGGCACAGGTTATGTTTTCAAACTCTCGTTGGCTGATTGTAATCATGTGGGAAGTAGCCTATGTGTCTCTGATGTCTTGTTGTTACAGTGGACAGACGGTTAGGAAATGTAGCTCAGTTTCCACTTAATTTTGTGTGTAGTGGGTGCATAGTCTGTCTTCTCTAATGTCTGCTTATGACAGGCTTTCTCGATCGCAAGACTGCTGCTCACTGAGTCTGTATACTAGTCAAGAGTTGTCTTTGTTTTGGGTCTCTGTTTTAGGGCCAAATAGCATAGTAGTTTGCTCTGCTTTTGGGTTGCTTCTTTCCTCAGTCTCAGATTGCTGTTTTTATAATTTGGTTTAGTCCAGTGAGTTTTCTATCTGGTGTCTCCGCTTGTGTTTGAATTCTAGGACCAGCTGACTGAGGGAGCATCTCCCTGCCTTGCTTTTAGGTGGCTGTAAAATGTAAGTGCTCTCTTTTTTTTATGAGTGGGTATTGTCGTAATTTTGTCCTGGCATTATATCAATTGGTGTTTTCCGCTGGATCCAGAGAATGGATTTGCAGTTGTGTGCAGTTGTTCTGTCTCAGTTTGGTGTTTATCTACTTTTCAAGATCTTGGTTTGCCAGTGGTCCACAGATCTACAACCATAGAGGGAAATTGGTTCTATCAAGTATTTTAAGCCAGACTTTAATTGGGATGTCTACGATCAGATGGCCCCTCCCTCTCCCTCTCCCTCTCCCTCTCCCTCTCTCTCTCTCTCTCTCTCTCTCTCTCTCTCTCTCTCAGCCTGATTCTGTTCAAATCAGTGTGTACCGTTATATCCACCATGGGCTGCTCTGCTGAAGACCAAAATCTCTCTCTCTCTCTCTCTCTCTCTCTCTCTCTCTCTCTCTCTCTCTCTCAGTCGCACACACACACACACACACACACACACACACACACACACACACACACACACACACACACACACACACACACACACACACACACACACACACACACACACACACACACACAGAGTAATCAATAAAGCCATTTGAGGACAAGACGTTGCAGAGTTAAGTATATCCTCCAACAGCAATATGTTGGCTTAGTGGCCGGGCGCATGGAATTCTGGGTAATTGACCTCAGCCAAACCCATTAGCGTTATCAGTGATCAGCATTATCACCCCCCCCCCCCCCCCCCCCCCACACACACACACACACACACACACACACACACACACTTTATGTATTTTCGTCCCATCTGAAATGCCAGGCCACCTGGAGAGGTGTCTGTGTTTAAAGAGATCCAAAGATTATTCAAAATCTTTTTCAAGTTCTTTCAAAACATTTCAAGTTACAATCGATTATTTTAATATTTAATATTTAATATTTTATTTGAATAATAAAAAAATATATTTATTTATTCAGCACAGTATAAAAACAATACAATAGACACAAGACACAAGAAATGTAGAATTCCAAAAAACAACATGATTTATAGAATACTTTGTTATCTCTTTTGTTTTACCGTGGATAAAGAGGGTCTGCTAAATGTTCATGCCCTTGTAACATTGTTTCGAAAGGTGCTTTATAAATAAAATGTACTTACTACTAACTTACTAAAATCACACAATATTTAGGTTGACTAAAACCTTTCAGATGACTATCTAAAATATACGACTAACTAAAACCAGATCAACATTTGCTGTCCAAATCAACAGTGTCCATCACTGAAAGGCCAGGCTGGATTCACACCCACACCCCTGCAGGTGTCTCAGTCCATGATCTGAAACAGCAGGAAGCACTCCGCTCCATCTGTCCTGCAGGTCTTGGGCTTCTTGCGAGGCTATAAGATCAGAATAAGAGAGAAGCATGCAGGCTAATCATTTCTGTGAGTGGAATGTGTGAGTGGACAATGAAATGAAAACTTTGTTGCCGATATCTCTCTCTCTCTGATGACTTAAAGTAGTGGTTCTCAAACTGTGGGTCGGGAGTCGGTACCACATGGGGTGTGGAGGGGCCAGATGACAATGAACTAATGAAGTGACAATTCATACGGTCTTTTAAGACTTTTTTAATACCTAAGAAAGAAGAAATTAAATGAAAAAGGACCATTACTGTATCAAAAGTAATCAACACCATGCTCGCAACATTGTGAAAATAGCTGATCTTCATGATCTGGGTCACCAGTTAATATTATTATTTTGGCGGGTCACGGTCTGAAAAGGCCTGAAAAGGAGTCTTCAGATGTTACTATGCCGGCCCAGACAAGGTTGAAAATACCACTAATGGTGCACAGGTTGAGTGGTTAGTACTGTGTGTAGGTTCGCCTGTAGCTGTGTGTGGATTGAATTACGACAAAGGCAGGTTGAGGGACATTCCTGAGCTGAACTGGAGCACTATACGGCCATATGGAAGCTTCCAGAAAGTCCCTGTGATGGAAAAAGTACTCAAAATGTTGTACTTAAGTAAAAGTATAGCAATACCACGCAACACTTACAAGTGAAGGTCTGTTATCAAAAATGCACCTGAGTAAAGGTTCAAACGTTTTGGCATGAAACTATAGCCTTCAAGGAACCAAAAGTAAAATAAAGTATTCATTGTGCATGAATGTGCCATGGTTTCAAAATCAAAATGCATAAAAACATTCTGAAAATGGCCGATCTGCAAACTGAAAATGCAGAGCTTGTAAATTGGCTATTTTCAAAATAGCCTGAAGTGGAGTGAAAGTACGTACATTTGCCTCTGAGATGTGGAGTAGAAGTACAATTACTGACAATTGCAAAATACTTAAGTACAGTAGTTGAGTATATGTATATACTTTAATAATACACCACTGCCTGCACTGCAGTATATTCTCCTTCAACCACAGCAGAAAGGTGTTTGTTTAAAAAACCACGGCGATGCAAACACGGTCTCCATGGAAACAAACTGCCAGCTCTGCAAGTGGGTGTGGTCAGTGTGGCCCCGCCCCCACCTGGCAATGTGCTGTGGTGCCGGACAGTAACTAAAGTACATTTAAAAAAAATCAGTGTTTATAGCATTATGGTTCTGGAGTGTTTTATTTATTGTTAAATTGCCTGTTTTGTGTTGTAATGTGTTGTTTAACTCAGACCAAGGACCAAAATGGGAAAGTCACTGCATGACTTTTCAGACTTTTATTTATTATTATTTATTTATGCTTGGACTGCAGTATATTCTGCTTCAACCACAGCAGGAAGAGATTTTATTTTATTTTGTTTTATTTATTTATTTTCTCCGTCATTCTAATCAATGATGAAAAATCACACCCGTGTGAACTGAGTGGTGCAACTCCCCTCTCCCCTCTCCCCCTGCCTCTCCCTGCCTCTCTCTCTCTCTCTCTCTCTCTCTCTGTCTCTCTCTCTCTCTCTCTCTCTCTCTCTCTCTCTCTCTCTCTCTCTCTGTAATTAGCAGGCAATAGTGCAACACTATCTCTCTCTCTCTGTTTCTGGCACAACAGCGCCACTTTTGCCCCTACTCTAAACATAGTCACATAGTCCCGGACATTGCTGTTCCTTGGAGTGGTTGCACCACTCAAAAATACAGGTGTTCAATAGCACCTAACCCTGCAGCAAGAGCGAAATGGAAATAGCGACCGACTCCGTCCGTCGCTAGTTCCCGTCGCTCCGGTCCGCCGGTCGCTAAGTCCGACCACCCGTCGCTGGATTCGGTCGGAGTAGGACCGTCAGTCGCTCGAGTTACTACTGCCGGTCGCTCTGGCTGTGATAGTCACAGCAATTGTTCTGGCTAATTGAGAAACCTGTGAACATTCACACCTCAAAAGATCACACTTCTTGTGAAAGCGTGGCCTTTCTTTTCTTCCTGTGACGATTGCTACTGTTCAGCCATCTCTCAGTCTTCTCTATTAATAATTTCCAATTAAGATGTCTGCTCTGACACCTTCCGGGCACCAGACAGATGGAACTAGCTCAGATTATGAAGAGGAGCAGCCATATGTTTCAATCTTATATAATGGTCATGGTCACATGGCAATCAAGACGTGTGAGGTGGTGTTGGCGAAAGGGCCTTTCCGTGTGGAGTTTTCATATTCTCCCCGTGTCCCTGATGTAACCTCACAAAAAACATGCACTAATCCTGGTCTCTATACTGCCTCCCCCTGGTCCGCTGAGGTGCCTGATGGAGGGGAAAAGGAACTGGTTGGAATAACGTGTTAGTTCCTTCCACACGACACGCTATTGGGGAAACTCCCCTCGGCCAGGTGCACAAGAAGTGGCCTTCTCACTCGCATTGAAGGAAGCATGAGTTCAGTTCGGGGCTCTCCCCAGGTTGACAGAGAGAGAGTAGCGCCCAGGGTTACAGCTTAGGCAATTGAAAAAATGTCGTTACAAAATCGTGGGATAAAAAAATGTCTTTAAAAAAAGAAGGTATGAGTGTGAGTGAGGTAAATATGAACACACTTGGCCCGTGTTATATTATTATATTGTCATTGCACATATTCCTACGGGCTGGGGGCGGCACCAGTCAGTGTTGAGCGGG
This sequence comes from Electrona antarctica, assembly GCF_951216825.1. NCBI lineage: Eukaryota > Metazoa > Chordata > Actinopteri > Myctophiformes > Myctophidae > Electrona > Electrona antarctica. The sequence continues at coordinate 35,189,985 of NC_136798.1, forward strand.
AGGAGTATAGGGCAAAGGCTCTACGTCCTCATATGGGACCAAACTCAATGGGACTCCTCCTTTGGTGTGTCGCCCAGGTGGTCAGGGGGTGCCTAAACCATAACCATTAACTGCACAAAAGCTATGCCTAAACCTAACCACCCTCCCTCACATAACCTCACAAACACTTAACCATAATCTTAACCCTATAACCTCACACAAACTATAGTTTTTGCTATATTGGCTATATATACAGTACTATAGCTAATCTAACCTAACCTTAACCCTATAACCTCACAAACACTATTTAACCCATATATAACCTCACAGAAACAATTCCTAACCTCGTAAGAACATGGACCATGGGTGAAACACCGGGGAAAAAGGTTTGTGGGTAGAGGCCAAGTAGGCCCGTTTATCGGGTAATCCAGCCTAGCTGGCGCTGTGGAATGAATGAGAATCCAGATGCAGCACAAAGCCATTGACATTGATCGCTGTACACTGACTGTGTACAGAGATAAATAGATGTGGATTCTGCAGAGGAATCACACTGGTCATGATCCACAATACTGCTGGAGTAAGCAACCTGCGCTGCGCACACACACACACACACACACACACACACACACACACACACACACACACACACACACACACACACACACACACACACACACACACACACACACACACACACACGAGAGGAGAGGAGAGGGAAGGAGAAGGGAGTTGAGGAGTGGAGAGGAGAAGGTAGTTGAGGAGAGAAGAGGAGAGGAGAGGGGAGTTGAGGAGAGTCGTGACTAGTCCCATCATGCATCAGGGACCGAGGTGTGTGTGTGTGTGTGTGTGTGTGTGTGTGTGTGTGTGTGTGTGTGTGTGTGAGATCAGCTCTTCAAACAGCTGACATTTGCCCCCTACAGCCCACGTCTCTCTCTCTCTCCCCTCCACACACACACACACACACACACACACACACACACACACACACACACACACACACAGAGAGAGAGAGAGACATAGCTCTATAGCATCAAAAATGTTTAACGCGCTACCCCTTACACTTGGGCAACTATGTAATCTATCTATCTAATTCTATTACATGGCTCTGGGCCTGGTATGTTTGTCATGAGCGTAAGCGTCTGTGTGTGTGTTGTGTGCATGTTGTGTGCGTGTGCGCGTGCGTGCATGCGTGCGTACTGTGAGCGTATGTGTGTGTTGAACCAGGTTTGAACTTCCCAAACCGCCATCTAAAAAATAAAATAAAATAAAATAAAATAAAATAAAATAAAATAAAATAAAATAAAATAAAATAAAATAAAATAAAATAAAATAAAATAAAATAAAATAAAATAAAAACGAAGTCCTCTCTCTCTCTCTCTCTTTCTCTCCCTTCCTTTCCCTTTTCTCGTCTTTCATTGGTCACATCAAAGCGGTGGGCGGGGCCCGGGCAGGGCGGGTTTTAGCCATTTATTAGCGAGTCATTGGTCCAGCTGCCGTCGAACGTTACGTCTCCGATTGGCTCCGACCGAGGCCGTGGCCCCGCCCCCACCACCAACCAACCAATCCATACACCACACACAGTCAGTCACGTTAGGTTGTAGTAATACGTACCCCCGCCCCCCTCCCCCCCTCGGCTCCTCCCCTCCGTACGGCTCACAGCAGCTTAGCTTCAGACAGCAGCCAGCGGCAGCACAAGAAGAGAACCTCGGAAACAGGTCAGAAAATATGCGAATATACATACATATACACACATAACCCCACTTACTCCGTCACTGGACGTGTTTTGACGCGATCTTTCCGCCGCACTCGACGATCAAATGTCATTCAAATGCCATTTTTCACGCGTTGAGCGGCTTGAGCCCGATTCGGGGGCTGCTGCTACTACTACCGAAAATACCCGATCTACAAGCTCACAGCGCGCCGCTGATGCGACGCGCTGTGAGCTTGTAGATCGGGTGTTTTCGGGCGCGCGGCGCGGTCGTGCGGCGGGGTGTATGTCAGGCGGTTAGCCCCGTTGGGCTAGTAGCGTCATGCTGCTAACCTGATTCATCATGTATTATAATAAAACGCCACTTTTTGAGTAATATTGATGGCTGTATCATGTTCATTTGGTGTTAATGTGTTGTTTAATGTGCGTTTTCCTTTTTTTAGATGTGCGATTTTCCCGTTATTTATATGATTATGATGATCATAATTCATAAATGTAGATAGAACATGGATGCTTTATGGTATGATAATGACACTGCAATGAGATACAGGCAGTGTGTTCTGATGATTATGTTTGTTTTACACTGGCTGGGGTGAGAGATGGAGTGGGATTTAGATTTTAGACGGTACAATACAATTCTAAAATGTCTTGTCATTTTAACGCATTGACGGAATGCATTGATTTTGATTTAAATGAGCACAATGCATTGAAAATGAACAGAAGTTGAATTGGTCAAATCTGCGTTGTGAATATTTGACACCGCATTGAACGTGAATTGCAGTGCAATTGTATTTTGTGTTATTACAATATTCCATAGTTCATGTATTTTAGTCCAAATTGTGCAGAGCGTGGTGACATGAAGCTTTCACAATTCACATGAAGCTACTACATAAGATGGGGGGGGGGGGGTCTGGGGGGTCTGGCACAAAACATTTTCATATAGGAGGGGTGAGTCTTCGGGGGTCCTTGGCATGAACAAGTTTAAGAACTACTGATTTAGAAGGCATTTGTAGAATGGGCCTCCGGGTCTAAATGGGTTAAAGTCTTAATTTGGGCCATGTCCTTGCTTTTCTTTCAGGGATATTATTTAGAGGGTTTAGGGTTCAGTCTTGCATCAGTATACTGCTGAAAATCCCTTCGGTTAACGTTTAGGCACTTTGGTTTCCCGAAAGAGGCTAGGTTCACTTATAACCAGGGTTCCATTGGGGGGGAAAGGGAACCGTCACACATTGTGATGTTCTAAAGATACTTTTGTGTGTGTACGAGAATAAATCAATTTGGACAAAATGTAGAAAATCTAGTTTAAAGTGGCGTTTCTCAAACCTTTTCATGTCTTTGCTGCAGACCCCCAGCTCCAAAATAGTTTGGGCCAGGAACCTCCTAGAAGGAAAGATTTGATTTAAAACCGTTCTATTTATATATTCAAAGATTTGTACCAATTTTCAAATGTTTTCAAAAATCCACCCACCGTCCAGGCGTCCACAGAGATCCCCATAAGGCCGTGTAGGTTTGTGACAGCCACACCAATTTGAATATAGCATTTCCCATAGGGATGAAGGAATTAACGCTGGCTTCACATACATTTTTAATTGAACTGTACTGTTCAATTATGAAACAAAAATATCGCCGCTGTTGACCAGGGCGTCACACAAAAGCATCAAAAGTATCCAGATCCACTCGATTCTACTTTGGCATTAGCCTCGGAAAGTAACAGTTTTGGACATGAGGCGATATCAATTCAAAACACATCACATCAGACAAGTACGATAAATGAAGCGTATCCCCACCAGACATAAATGTATGACCAGAGGTGGGGAGGATATCACCCCACACACACACAGTCACACACACACACACACACACACACACACACACACACACACACACACACACACACACACACACACACACACACGTTGCATCAGTTGTTGCTGTAACAACATGACTGTGGTTTCTCTTCCAGGAAGTGCCAGTGACCTATCAGCTACTTCTCCTCCCTCCTCCTCCCCCGAGCGGCAGTCCGTGCATCGTTCTTCTCTCTCTGGTCCTTACTGACTGTAGGTCTGTTTTTCATTGATTGAATTCTTCATTATAGGGATGCACCGAATATTCGGCCACCAAAACTATTCGGCCGAATAGTGGCAACAAAAAAAAAGCGTATTCGGTCCGGTTGATTTTAGAGCCGAAACCGAATAGTCAAAGAACCAGGGTTACCTGTCGTGTTGTGGTGATGTGAACAAAATGTGATCTTGTCTTTTGCCATTATCATGTAGCTCTACCCCAATTTACGGCCATGACAGCAATAAAATAAAAAAATAATAAATTATATATAATATTAATCATATTTGACTATTCGGTTTTCAGCCAACTGTTTCCTATATTCAGTGTTCGGTCTATCCCTACTTCAGTACTCAATACTACTAAGTATTGTACTTGTTTCCATTGTGGTCCTATGTATTCAATTCATCAACAACTATGAGAAAGCTGTTTATGAATCTGCATTTATCTGTTGAGAAATGGCGGAATTAGCTCATCTGCAAGAAAATAATGGAAAATAATAAAAAGATAATATATATATAATATATACATAATTATTAATGAAATGCATCATGGCCTGTTTTGGCGATTATTTAAAGTAAACCATTAATCGGATTATGGTACTATCGCCTCATACATTTTAGGTTCTTTTAGACATGTTTTAACTAACAAAAAATACATTAGAGATGAATTATTTATTAAAAAATATACTATTACATTATACAATTGATTAAAGAATAGCTACACATTTGTCAGTCTAAAAGTATTTTTGGTTCTTGCCATATTTTTGCTTCTTGATGGTATAATCCTGCACACAGGTACAGACATAGTAGTATTGGCTTTAATGTTAATGTACAATAGAAACGTCTACTGCAGGTAATCTGCTTCTTTAAGATGTTGATGGTAAAATGGCCTCAGACTTAAGATGTTTTTGGATACCGTGATTCTGCATATAGGGCAGATTGTAAGGGAATAGAGTTGGCTCACTCCTTTACTTAGTTACATTTAACACTGGAAAAACTATGGTTAAGTGGAAAAACAGTCAATTAATTGCAAAAACAAACTAGTTGCCGATTCAATTGTGATTACAAAATTACTTTGCAACTAATTGAATAATCGATTTGATTACGATTTAATCGTTGCAGCCTCGACGATAACATCCCTTCACAGCCAAAGATCATGGACAAAACGGAGCTGATCCAGAAGGCCAAGCTGGCGGAGCAGGCGGAGCGCTACGACGACATGGCCGCCTCCATGAAGGAGGTGACGGAGCAGGGCGCCGAGCTGACCTGCGAGGAGCGCAACCTGCTGTCGGTGGCCTACAAGAACGTGGTGGGCGCGCGGCGCTCGGCCTGGCGTGTCATCTCCGCCATCGAGCAGAAGACCACGGAGGGCAGCGCCGACCGCAAGCTGGCCATGGTGAAGGAGTACCGGGAGAAGGTGGAGGGCGAGCTGCGCGAGATCTGCAACGACGTGCTGGTGAGTTCAACGTTCGTTGAGACCTGGAGACCAGATTCTACACGCGTCTTCTAAAATAAATCATGTCAGTTTTCTGAACATCCTTAAGTTATCAGTGGTTCTCACACTATTTGATGTCAAGGACCCCAAAATGATTTGTATTCGGCCGCCGAATATGTTGTTCCAGCGACCTCCCCCAGAAGCAAGGATATGAGTTAGAAACGTTCGCTGGGAAAGAATATATATTCAAAGATTTGCACACGTTTTTTGCAAATTTTCAAAAATAGCACATCTACAAGCTCGTAGCGTGGCACTCGGTGCCGCATTATGAGCTTGTATATCTGCTTTTTTTCAAAAGTTAAAGTTTAAAGTGGTTAAAAGCTGCCACAGATGTGTTCCATGCAGGACTCAATGTGTTAACACCCTGACCCACAGAAGCTTGTTTGTCGCTATGCCCGTTTCTAAGGCGGCACGGGGCTCACCGAAAGTAGCCGATCTGCAAGGCCACCACACCAATTTACAATTCAGGCATTTAGCAGACGTTTTTATCCTTTGCTTGCGCCTATGTCATCTAGGGCATACAGGGCTAGGGCAAACGCTACGGGCTAAAGTGGAGTCTGAAGAGGTCGAGTTTTCAGACTACGGCGGAAGATTGGGAGTGAGGCTCGGCGCTCGGTTTAAGCCAACATAAAGTGCAGTCCAAACGTGTCAGATAAAGGCATAAATTACGTGCTAAAAAAATCATCACTAAAAGAAAGCTCAGATTTGATTTGAGCAGGCAGCCTCGGATGATAGAGTAAAAGTCTCCTCAGTCTCCCTAGCATCTAGACTGTACGTGTGTGGGCGTCTGTCTCTCCTAGTCTCCTCCTAAGGTTCTCTAGCGTTTACAATGTTGGAATAATTAGCCAGTGTTCCTGTCGTACTGCTGAGAACATAATGAGCACTTCTATGAAGCTCTGAAAGGAAAGACCCCCCTTTCTTATCTGGGACATTTATAGTCACCGCTATACTCTCCACAAGTAATGCCTACGCAATCAGCTATCAAATTTTTTGCGACTATTATTTCATCGAACAACACAGTTTAAGATCTATGAGGGTCCATTTGGTTACCAACTCTCCATCATTTATCTGGGGGGACCACCTGGAAACTCCTCAAGGACCACTGGTGGTCCCCAGACCACGGGTTAAGAACCAGTGTCCTAGGGCGTTGTTGCTCGGCCGCACCCTCAGCTCACCTCTAGACGGGGACGTTGCGGAGTGGACCGGTCACTCAGGGTGATTCCCATCAGGACGCAAGAAAGCCTGCTCCCATTGATCTGTGGTCAGTGGAATGACCTTCCTTTATTGTCCTCTCTCTCTCTACACACACACACACACACAGACAGACAGACAGACAGACAGACAGACAGACAGACAGACAGACAGACAGACAGACAGACAGACAGACAGACAGACAGACAGACAGACAGACAGACACACAGTGCTAATCAATACCTGCTTCTTTCTGCTGGAAGAAGTACTTCCGTTTTTTATCTAACCCATTGAGACCTGAGGCCAATTGTCTTCTAACAGTTTTGGAAAAAAACCTATGTTTCTATGTCAGTGGTTCTCAAACCTTTTCACGTCAAGGACCCTCAAAATGATATGTATATCTGGCTGCAGACCCCGATCTCAAAATATTTTTTTCCAAGAGAGAATATTTAAATGAGAAATGCTTAAAAAAAATAGAGCATTAAATCACATGTGGTTTATTTTATGTTCAAAAGTGTTACGCTGATCGGATCTGCTACTTTTGATGCTTTTGTTGTGACGCTGTAGTATGATCAAGTAGGGCTTTAATTTACAACAAGGCTTCCATAAGTGTGTGTACACACTGGTGTCATTGTGACATCATCAGGCTGTGTGTGGGAGGGGGAAATTCCCCGTCAGTGAGGAAAGAGATTGTGACCTTTGACCTCTGTCTGTTGTCTGTCTGGCTGTCTCTCTCTCTGTCTCTCTCTCTCTCTCTCTAACCCTTATTTGAGATAAATCGCAATTATTTTGCATACTAAGTCCATACATTTTCCAGAAATGGCAGATTTCCGCTATTATAACATGTTTTTTTTAAAGTATAAAATTATGAAATTTGTCAATAATTTCTTCTACTAGACAAGACTAGAATCAACTAGAATCATTTAGATTTAAGTCGACTAAATGAGTCAATGGAAAGATTAACCGCAGCAGTTATTACTAATAACGAACTCAGGTTCTCAGGTAAATCACCGCTCATCCAATTAATCGACAATCAATCGATAAGGTGAACCGACTATCAATAGATGAATTAATGGAATATTTGCATCTCTAGCACCTGTGTGTGTGTGTGTGTGTGTGTGTGTGTGTGTGTGTGTGTGTGTGTGTGTGTGTGTGTGTGTGTGTGTGTGTGTGTGTGTGTGTGTGTGTGTGTGTGTGTGTGTGTGTGTGTGTGTGTGTGTGTGTGTGTGTGTGTGTGTGTGTGTGTGTGTGTGTGTGTGTGCGCACACACATGGGGGGGTAGTGTGCATTAAGACTGTGGATTAGTGACTTACACATTGGATATGTAAGCCTGCTGTATAACTATGGCTCATATATCCATATCGTGATATGACACTAATGATTATCTGGGATCTGTGACACACACAGAGAGAGAGAGAGAGAGAGAGGCAGGATGGGTGGTCGTTGTGACCCATCCTCATTAGGCCTGTCTAATGATTTTAACATAATCGTCTAATATCAATTTTACGTACGTACACATACATTACAGACACACACATACAGACACACATAGCTGCGTAATGGGCACCGCTCAAAAGAAACAGCAAGCTCACAGCACGCCGCGTGTGCTTGTAGATTGGCTTTTCTTTTTTTTTAACCAGTTTTTGTACCATTGCTGTCGGGGCCGTACCTTTGTTGTAGAGCTACATGATAATGGTGCTAATTCGCTTATTTCCATCACTCAAAATTATTATTTTCTTGTATATATCCTCTCTTCATAATGTAAATAATATCCCAAGCGGCACACTTTACTACTTATTTCGATGGAAATAAGCGAAATAAGGAAATAAGCGAACACCCCATAGCCCCATTCAATTCCCATTCAATGCATTTCATTGAGGGCTTATGGTAGGGGAAATAGCCAATAAGGAGTTTTTGCACAAAAAACACCTGGACCTCTTTGGTGGGGACGTAACGACTACAAAGAAAGGTAAGAAAGCCTTCTAGCATGGAATTCTCCTTTAAATTGAAATGGCACAAAAAAAGTAATACAAATTTAATTCATGAAAACGCTGATGTCTAGGCCTTTCACAATTACTACTTAATCGCCTAATTGCAATTATTTGAGATCGGATTCGTAATTATTTTCCATAATTGTCATAATCGCGTCCATGTTGAAACATTTTTAAGTATAATGTAAATATGTCAGTCATGTCTTTGTATAGGGTTATTTGTTATATCTGCCCTGTGCTACTTCAAAGCCTAGAAGCAAAAACAGAAATTCCAGTTTTATTCACATATTCGACGACACATTTTATTCACATATTCAACGACACAAAAAACACGAGTAAATCGTTAATCGCAATTATTTGCGTGATGATTAATCATAAAGTGAAATGTCATAATTGTGACAGCCCTACTGATGTCCTCACAAGTGTGTGTGTGTGTGTGTGTGTGTGTGTGTGTGTGTGTGTGTGTGTGTGTGTGTGTGTGTGTGTGTGTGTGTGTGTGTGTGTGTGTGTGTGTGTGTGTGTGTGTGTGTGTGTGTGTGTGTGTGTGTGTGTGTGTGTGTGTGTGTGTGTGTGTGTGTGTGTGTGTGTGTGTGTGTGTGTGTGTGTGTGTGTGTGTGTGTGTGTGACATGTAGGTCATTGTATGTTGATGTGTTGTAGTAGTCGTGTTATTGCAGCATCTGGTCGAACAGCTGCTGCTACAGTCATCATTATATAACCACACACACACACACACACACATATATTACTGTATTTGTGAGGACATCAGTAGGGCTGCTGTCACGTTTATGAACCCAAAATAGAAATTTGAGGGTTTGCCCCGGACCCAAACTAGTGGATATCCTAATACCTAAGAAATTTTAAAAAAAAAGACCTGAGTCAAACTAAATGTAATGTCTCAACTCTGGCCCCATCCCCAGTTCAAATATGATTATTTTGGGGGCTCCGACCCAGGTCAAATATGATTATTTTGGGGGTCGCGGCCTGGAAAGGTCGAGAACCACTACCCTACCATCATACGAGAGTGTTGCACAAAAATTAACCACTTCTTTCATTAACCACTTGAACCCCTAGCATCCACTATTCTATTTATCAAAAATAGCTCACAAAGCATCACATTTTCACTATATTCAAAAAAGGAACGGGCATCGCTCCAGCACCATGTGGCTGGAGTTCATACAGGAAACGGAGTACTAGTGGTCGTCTCGTTCGCGCAGGAAGTGGAACACGGTTGATTCTTTGTATCTGCGTGGCTTTTCTGGGTGAAGTCACCGCTTGTGGCGGAAGGACGGGTGACCTAGAAGTGATTCACAACTCACTTCACACCGGGGGACTCTGTTTGAGGCGTGCATGTTGTCTTTTCAAAAAGATATGCCAAAATGTCACAATGTCTGATAAAATAGAGCTTAGATGGTTTAGCACACTGGTTTCTCACCTGAGCTGTCATTGGTATGAGTCGAGTTCTCTTGTCTGTCTCTTTGTCTCCGGCTGTCTGTCTTTGTCTCCGGCTGTCTGTCTTTGTCTTTGTCCCCATTGTCTACATGGATTAAAGTTCTCAGTCGCCATGACAGATTTTAGTCATTTCATTTGAAGCCACATGTCTTCTTTGAAAGTGCATGTTGCGCACGTTGCATGTTGTCCTAATTTCTGACTTCATCATGCATCTCGGTTAGAATATTAACGCTTCTAAAGAGAGATCAGCCTTACGCTGGCGATGTAGTAATGGAAGATTTCACCTCCCGGGTTGGAAGGCTGACGTTAAAGGGTGAATTACTCCCGATGTGCAGGTTGGTGCCTTGGATGGTTTCCACTGCCATCGGTGTATGAATGTGTGTGAATGGGTGAATGGGTGAATAATACCCAATCTATGTAAAGCGCCTTGGATAAAGGCGCTATATTAATGCACCATTTACCATTTACTGTAATGTGGAACAGAAGCGGCTTTAGAATCAGAATACCTAAGCGCCATTAACCCATTCAGGACGGGAACCCCTTTTAGTGTTTTAAGCATTATGTTATATTATGTTATTTAGCTATTGAAAAATACCAGATCTACAAGCTCATAGCACCGAGTGCACCAAGCTTGTAGATCTGCTATTTTTTTTAAATCGTGAAAATGTGGCACAAGTCTTTGAATTTATATTCTTTCAGAGCGAACGTTTTTAACTCAAATCTTTGCTTCTGTGGGGTCCCTGGAACAACATATTTTCTGATGGGGGTCGGCGGCCAATTACATATAATTTCTGGGGTCCTTGACATGAAATAGTTTGAGAACCACTGATATAGAAACAGGTTTTTCAGAAAATTGTCATGGTTTAGAAGACATTTGTAGAATCGAACTTGGGTCTAAATGCATTAAACTTTCAGTCATGAGATTTTATTTTGCTTTTTTCCATGTGTCTGTGCCTAAAACAATGTACTGTGACAAAATTCAGTCCGAACCTGAGCCCAATACCTTGATTACCTTCTTTGAAGATTGCAAACAAACAAGATTCTCTAATTGACCGCAGTCTCGTTAACCTTGTATGTAATCCCTAATTGCTCCCGATGTGCAGGTTGATGCCTTGCATGGTTTCCTCTGCCATCGGTGTATGAATGTGTGTGTGAATACTAGTTGAATGTAATGCACAATCTATGTAAAGCGCCTCGGATAAAATGTACCATGTACCATTTTCGGACAAATGATCAGCCTCTTATCAAGAATGTTGTACCAACCCAGCAAGTCTGTTAACCTCTGTTTCTGTCTCTCTGTCTGTCTGTCTGTCTGTGTGTCCCCAGGGTCTGCTCAACAAGTATCTGATTGAAAATGCGACTAACCCAGAGAGTAAAGTGTTCTACCTGAAGATGAAGGGAGATTACTTCAGATACCTGGCCGAGGTCGCCTCTGGAGAGGACAAGAAAGGTATGTCTGCCTGTGACTTCACTGTGACTACTTGGAACATATTTGAGTTAATTAATTACGTCGGATGCCCAGGACGGAGATGAATCAAAAGACGGTACATTAATCATTCCATAACCGAGCGCACCGCTCCACAGGCTGGGAGCGCCTATTGGGCAACATTCCATGTCATTTCCGGTTGGGACGTCATCCACAGTGGTCCCCCTCCCTTTTAATGGATTGGATCGAAAATCTTAAAACGTGAATAACTCTTGATCTAAATCAATGCTTCCAGTTCTAACCAAAGATTGTGTTTTTGACGGCCCATCGCGGTCCCGTCGCTAGTCCCGTTAGAAGTAATCATACCTACGTTGGTTGCCGATCCTCCAAAGGGTTTTTTTGGCTACATCTAGCTACATCTAGCACCATCCAAGATGGCACCGTGCCACCTTGAAATGGGCTCTGAAGCTGCAAATCGCTGGGCACTCTGATTTACTGGTTCCAACTACATCCGGGCATTCAAGGTGTTAGTAGATATAATATCAGAATTTGGCTGAGAAAACGGCTGCTTCAGAATTCTCCTTTTAACACTAGCATGTCTGAATTAAAATCACTACTACTATGACGGCTAACGGTCAGGCTGACCGGTGTTTTTCGTGCAATTCCATTGGCCACTCTCTCCCTGCATCTCTTCACACCTCTCCCCCCGTGGCGGGGGGTTGACGACTTGCCATTGTCTTCTAAATGTCACATTCCAACTAATTCAAGGCAGCGTTTCAACTCGACAGGACAACTCAAAGTTATTTTTCAACATGTATTTATTTAGCTATGCTCAATAGATAGGTGGAAACAATACGCCAGTCAGTCAACACACCATATTTCACCATATTTTTGATGCGCTGATATATGAAATGAATATGCGCGACAGCTGTGCGTGCGTGCGTGCAAATCAGAAAAGTTTAGGCTACAGACAAAGGAGTTGGGAGTTTGGGAGCGGCCGGCTAGCCACATATTAGCCTATATATATTTTAAAAATACCCAGCATAATTGTTGGGAAGGCTAAGCCTGGCCTAGCCGCCGCCTATGATCGATGTCATTTATATATATTTGATTTATTGTGCCAGCAGAGAGATCCGTAGCAGCAGCACGGTTTATATATACACCATAGGATAGATCAAGTCATCAAGGAAATCAGTTCCACTGGTCGCGTGCAGAAAAGTTATTTTCTTTTTCATTTCAGTTTACCAAACTATAATTATAGTGACGATGTGAGCGCTATATATTCAATATAGCGCTAGCTATAGCTAGTTTCTGTACCATACCACGTTCCTATGTCGCGCATTTCATATCAGCGCATCTTACCGTCTCGTTTCTGTATTGAATCAACCAAATTTGTACCGTAGTAAAAAAAAAACAATGTCTGTTTACTTGGATCCATGAACATAAATTATAACATAATTATGCTAAAGATGGCGTGTATAGTCAACATGTATTTATATCTATTGAGCTATGCGCTTGGTGGAAACAATACCACACACCATATTTCTTTTTCCGTTTCGAGAAATAAAGTCAGACATGAATACTTTGTGTTAATTCAAGAATGTTTATTGTTTCTTAGTGTTACACAATATAACAATATAAAGCATGCAAGGTGTGACATAAAATCAGGAAAACATCCTATGGCATTAGTTTCTGTACATTTATCTGGATGGCACACAAAATGTTGTCTTTCTCTTCTTTCGCTTAGATACACTTGACACATGTCATAGTAAATGTACCAGTGCATGTTCCACACGCCCGTTTGTCACATTTATGGCAGCTGATTAGCGTCTTGTTTCCACATCCGTCAAGCTGACACTGCCTTCTCTTCTTGGGGGTAGGGGTGTCTGGTGTCTGTGGACCATTCTGGGCCCTCTTGGCAGCTCTTGGCGTTGTAGGCTGGTTCTGTGGTGTGGTCGGCAGCGGCTGCAGTGCGCTGCGCTGCTGGCGCCGAGGTGTGCGTGGTGGCACTGACGCAGAGTCCTTTTCATCCATGTGTTCCTTACGGAGCTGTAGTGCCAAGTCCTGTAGGAACTCCCTCCTGGTGAGCTGCGGTTTGTCCAAGCACTGTTTGAACAATACATAGGCATTGATGGCAGCCAGGTCCAGCATGTTGTAAAAGACAGCCACTGGCCAGCGACTGGTGCCAACTCTGACGCTGTAGTTTCGTGCCATCTGATCCAAAATGTCCACTCCCCACTTGGTGTGGTTGTAATCAGTTACAGACTCTGGCTTTTCTTTGGGGTCTGTACCAATCCCGATGGAACGGTGCATGGTGCTCAGGATGCAAACGTTTTTGTTGGGTTTGCTCTGGTAGATGGTGAGCGTGGCATCGTTGCTCTTCATCAGTTGCGTGTGGAATAGCCTTTCTTTTCCACGTACGCATGGAGGCAACTCTCGCCTCTGTCTGTTCACAGTTCCAAGTATCGTTGTGTTTCTTGCTCGGAGAGACTGCCCCAACTTCATCGAAGTGAAAAAGTTATCCATTGTGATGTTCCGCCCTTTGTCGAGGAATGGTTCCACCAGCCTCTGGACAACATCTTGAGACAGCGGCACGCCATCACTGCAAATGACAGGGAGAAGGTGTAATGGTTATTACAACGCAAAATATATACATATAGGCATTGATGTAAAGACATTTTAAATACATGATTATTATTATTATTAGAGGAAAATAAATTACCTGCTGCGGTACTGGCCCTTTCCAAGGTAGGGAAATCCATTTAGGAAGTATTTGCTGTCCAGGTCAGCAGCAATCCAGAACTTAATTCCAAACTTGTCTGGTTTATTGGCCATGTATTGCGTAAACCCACATCTTGCCTTTGAGGGGAAGAGCTGCTCATCCACCGTGATGTTCACTCCAGGCACATAGCAAGATTTGCAGTTGTCTGTGAACTGATTCCAAATGTCCGTTATTGCCGCAAACTTGTCTGCTTCTTTGCGAGCGAGTCTGGTGTCCTTGTCATCAAATCGCAAGTAGCGCATGATGGATTTGAAACGGTCACGAGACATTGTTTCTTTTACCATCTCATTTCCCCATTCGTTGGCCCACAGTTGATTCAATGGATAACCACATGTCGTCAACGCACGAATGAAAAACACACTGATGAATGCTTTCAGTTCTGTAACAGACAAATCCCAATCTTGATTCTGTCCATCACTGCGGGCAAACTTCACTGTGCAGTCTCTGACGGTTTCCAATATGTTGGGGTCAAACATACACAGAAAACTGCTCAGCTCGTCGTGGATTCTGACCTTGGCAAAAGCAGTGGGACCTGGTCTGGCTGCGAAGATATTACGCATGGGCACTCTGCCGCGGCCAGCCCCAGGTTGCATAGATGACCATATGGTTCCATCTTTACTTGTCTCAGTCGTGGTAGACTCGGGCTGAGACGTTTCAGGTAAGTCCTCTGTGTCACATTCAGACTCACTATCTGAAGCTGGCGGGTAGTACACTTCAGCCTGTGGTGCGTCTCCTCCGAAATCCCCAAACGGTGCGTCATCATCGCTGTCTACATCGCCGAAAGCAGTCTGCCGTTGAAGGAGGTTGGCTGCTTCTGCTGCAGTGTAACGTCGTTCTCTTGTCCTTCTCATCATGTCGTCTGACGGTTATGTTTCTGAAATGACCAGTGACTGTGACTTTATACACATTTTCTGCATCAAAGTTGTATAGGCTAATTTAAATGTCAATTGATTTCTGATTGGGCTATTACAAATAATGGGGGGAGTTTCCCCGCAAGGTGACAAGAGCAGGAATGTGCAGAATTATTTATACTGATTGATTCAATAGTTCAAACACAATCAACACAATAACAATCGAATTGATTTCTGATTGGGCTATTCTGCACATTCCTGCTCTTGTCACCTTGCAACTACGATGCAAAAAATGTGTATAAAGGATTTGATGTCACACATGCATGTATGTAACACCAAACATTTCAGGCCTACATGGTAATATTCGTTCAAAAACTATAGCCTACGGTACAAAATAAATGTAGGATGTAGCATTTATTCATATTATACACAAGTCATTTCATTGAAAACAGCCAACAGGAAATGTCATGCACAGCTCAGTCACAATGCTATTAACTTTATTATCCCATATAATTATGCTAAAGATGGCGTGTATAGTCAACATGTATTTATTTAGCTATGCTCAATAGATATAGGTGGAAACAATACGCCAGTCAGTCAACACACCATATTTTCTTTTTCATTTCAGAAACTATAATTATAGTGACGATCTGAGCGCTATATATTCAATATAGCGCTCACATGTCACTATAATTAATTACCCTTGCGCAGCAATTACACTGTCCATCTTTGTATTGAGACAATAAAATAAATACGACATTAGCGTTATATATTGTCATTTTTATATAGAGGGGATACATTATAGGGAAGGAGGTCTATCGCGTTGGAATGATTCATGTCATTAATTACCCTTGCGCAAGGTGACAAGAGCAGGAATGTGCAGAATTATTTATACTGATTGATTCAATAGTTCAAACACAATCAACACAATAACAATCGAATGGATTTCTGATTGGGCTATTCTGCACATTCCTGCTCTTGTCACCTTGCAACTACGATGCAAAAAATGTGTATAAAGGATTTGATGTCACACATGCATGCTTGTGATGTAACACCAAACATTTCAGGCCTACATGGTAATATTCGTTCAAAAACTATAGCCTACGGTACAAAATAAATGTAGGATGTAGCATTTATTCATATTATACACAAGTCATTTCATTGAAAACAGCCAACAGGAAATGTCATGCACAGCTCAGTCACAATGCTATAAACTTTATTATCCCATATAATTATGCTAAAGATGGCGTGTATAGTCAACATGTATTTATTTAGCTATGCTCAATAGATATAGGTGGAAACAATACGCCAGTCAGTCAACACACCATATTTTCTTTTTCATTTCAGAAACTATAATTATAGTGACGATCTGAGCGCTATATATTCAATATAGCGCTCACATGTCACTATAATTAATTACCCTTGCGCAGCAATTACACTGTCCATCTTTGTATTGAGACAATAAAATAAATACGACATTAGCGTTATATATTGTCATTTTTATATAGAGGGGATACATTATAGGGAAGGAGGTCTATCGCGTTGGAATGATTCATGTCATTGATTCATGTCATTTTTACACTGTTCGTTTAGCGTGCCCTCCGAAAAATAAAGTAAAAATATTTTTGATGCGCTGATATATGAAATGAATATGCGCGACATAGTCACAATGCTATAAACTTTATTATTCCAACATAATTATGCTAAAGATGGTGTGTATAGTCAACATATTTCTTTTTCCGTTTCGAGAAATAAAGTCAGACATCGTTATTTCTGCAAACCGCATATAAGAAATATAACATCTAAAACAACATTTAGTTTATGTAAGTTTGTAATGTAAGTTTGCCTACATGTGGACTTCCACATGTAGGTTGGAATGCAAATGACACATTAGCTTGAACAATGCCCGTCTCCAGCCGGGAGGAAGGTGTGAACAGCACGGCTTGTGGGGGAGAAAGGGTGAGGGCTCTAAGAGCGGTCCCACGGACCGCAAAAGAGCAGACATTTTAGTAGAATTATGTCTAAAATCATATTTCCAAAACGTTTCAGATGAAAAAAAAAACAGAGATGGTTTGAATCGAACATTTAGAAAAAGTCATGCAAGGGGAACTTTCTCAGGACTTCATGGGCAAAGAAAATCCACTTCAAAATTTCAAAATCGGTCAGCCTGACCGCTCCGACGCGCTAGTGTTAATGGACAGTGATTCGACGATCCCTCCGTATTATTCAAACACTTTGGCTACAGCAGTAAGGCAAGAAAAACCTTGAGCAGAGCCTGGGCTCTAGGTGGGCGGCCATCTGCCTCGACCGCTTGGCTTGAAAAAGAGAGGGGGGAGGGGAGGGGAGGGGGAGGCACAGAGATGCACAGCACCAACAATAATAGCTAGAAGTGCAGTTCATTCATATCGTACGTAGTCCGCTGGTTCTCAAACCATGAGTACCTCTTTTCTCCATGTCCCCCTGTCAGAGACCATGGGTACCTCTTTTCTCCATGTCCCCCTGTCAGAGACCATGGGTACCTCTTTTCTCCATGTCCCCCTGTCAGAGACCATGGGTAACTCTTTTCTCCATGTCCCCCTGTCAGAGACCATGGGTACCTCTTTTCTCCATGTCCCCCTGTCAGAGACCATGGGTACCTCTTTTCTCCATGTCCCCCTGTCAGAGACCATGGGTACCTCTTTTCTCCATGTCCCCCTGTCAGAGACCATGGGTACCTCTTTTCTCCATGTCCCCCTGTTAGAGACTATGGGGTAACTCCTTTTTTCTCCATGTCCCTCCGTCAGAGACCATCGGTAACTCTCAGACAGCGTACCAGGATGCTTTGGACATCAGTCAGAAGGAGATGAAGCCCACACACCCCATCAGACTGGGCCTGGCCTTGAACTTCTCCGTCTTCTACTACGAGATCCTCAACTCGCCTGACACAGCCTGCAGCCTGGCCAAAAAGGTGCGCATGCACGCACGAACGCACACACGCACGCGCACGCACACGCACACACACACACACACACACACACACACACATTTAACATCTTTATTTGCATTCACATTTTACAAGACATTTCTTGAACACAAACAATAGTGGATGCGCAAACTTGAAAAAAAAACTGTACAACAAGTGCTTCAGGATACAGATCACGGGTACAGAAAGCATCGCCTCCTCCATATATGGCGACTGCCAATTATTGCAGACACTGAACAGAATTTTGCCGATGCTGCTTGGGCATGCCTGCAATCTGCAGGCCCCTCACGACTGATTTATGGACATTACCGAGGCTTCCAAATATGAACACAAGTAGTTTACATCAGTCTTCTATGGAAGCATGGTGCGCAACAAAAACAGCCCACCTACAAGCTCTCAATGCGTCGGGCATTGACAGCTTGTAGATCGGCTATTTCCGGTTATTGCCAGAGTAAATTCATAAATAATCTACCCACTGGCAACGATGAATGACAACTTTTACTTTTACTACATTTTGAAGCCAATACCTTTGTACTTTTACTCAATACAAGTACAATTTGAATTTGGCAGCCCCGAGGAGCACCCCACACTAGGGCATTCACTTCTAGTCATTTTTACTAGTTGACTAGTTGCCTAGTTTACCAGTCGACTAGTTACCTATTATGTAAAAAATAAATAACTTTTCTTATCAACTAGTCAACTAGTACCAACAAGGTTGACTAGTGGATTTACTAGTCGACTAGTAAACTAGTCGACTAGTAAACTAGTCGACTAGTTGCTTAATGCCCTACCCCACACCCCACGGGAGGTAAACCAGTAAGCCCGTGCTGTGTGGAGGAGCACCCCACACCCCACGGGAGGTAAACCAGTAAGCCCGTGCTGTGTGGAGGAGCACCCCACACCCCACGGGAGGTAAACCAGTAAGCCTGTGCTGTGTGGAGGAGCACCCAACACCCCACGGGAGGTAAACCAGTAAGCCTGTGCTGTGTGGAGGAGCACCCCACACCCCACGGGAGGTAAACCAGTAAGCCTGTGCTGTGTGGAGGAGCACCCCACGCCCCACAGGAGGTAAACCAGTAAGCCTGTGCTGTGTGGAGGAGCACCCCACATCCCACGGGAGGTAAACCAGTAAGCCCGTGCTGTGTGGAGGAGCACCCCACGCCCCACGGGAGGTAAACCAGTAAGCCCGTGCTGTGTGGAGGAGCACCCCACGCCCCACGGGAGGTAAACCAGTAAGCCCGTGCTGTGTGCGCGGGCTGCTGCCCGCTGCTGCTACTGCTGATTTCACCCCACCCATCAGTCCCAGACCAGGCGCTACATAGTGATTCTCATAATTTCATTAAATAATCATAAACATAAATATTTCACATGAACAATGTTGGAAAAACTAACTATTTTACAGGTTATATTTATATTATATATTGAATCGTGTTTTCAACTGCTGGGGTTGAACACGCCGTCACACCCTCGTGCTGGCTAAAACTCTGCCTCACTACCCCACTAACTCCCCCCCCCACACACCGACGTCCCGAGCCACGACATCATTATACAGGGGATGATGGAGGGAAAAAAGGCAAAGATATATATATATATATTTTTAATTTTTAATTTTTGGCTACTGTATACTGTCATGTTCTGAATCACTGCTCACTGACTGTTGTTGTACATGCAGGCGTTCGACGAGGCCATCGCAGAGCTGGACACGCTCAGTGAAGACTCATACAAAGACAGCACGCTGATCATGCAGCTGCTCCGAGACAACCTGACAGTACGTACACACGCACACACACACACACACACACACACACACACACACACACACACACACACACACACACACACACACACACTCATTTTAACCAGGGGTCATCAATATGTCCGTACATGGACAAATCCGTGCCAAGACTTGACCTTGTCCGTGGCAAATTTCAGATTTTCTTATTTACACACCCGTACTTTGATCATAATACCCAATTACTGAATGTCAGTCTCCAGGTTTCCTATGGCACTGATTCACGACGACACTGGCATATTATGAATCCACTAGGACACTGGTTCTCAAATGTTTTCTTTTCAAGGAACCTTAACTCTCAGAGTTAAAGACCTTTAGTGTCCATAGGGCTGGGGCCAGTGTTTTTGGCAGCAAAATTTAGTTTTAGTCATAGTCTCTTCAATAGTTTTCATTTAGTTTCAGTCACATTTTAGTCACCTGGAATGTTTTAGTGTTCTAGTCTAGTTTTAGTCGACTAAATATAAGATTTTAGTCGACTAAATCTACAGTTGATTTAGTCGACTAAAATGTGTTTTGGCGGGCCTTGATGCCGTCGTAATGACGTGTTTTTACACTTGCTGAAAATAGCCGATCTACAAGCTCACAGCGTGTCACAGCGCGACGCATTGTGAGCTTGTAGATCAGCTATTTTCAGCATTCAACCAAGTGTAAAATGACTTATACTGGATCTCTTGTCCACTAGTCCCTTCCTAACATTTTAGTCTAGTTTTTATTTGTTGACGAAATTGTCAGTATATTTAGTCCTAGTTTTAGTCATCATAGCTTAGTTTTTATGTAGTTTTTGTCAGTGAAAAAAAGTAGTCGACGAACATTTTTCGTCAGTTTTAGTCGACGAAAACAACACTGGCTAGGGCCAGAGAAAGGGCCTTTCTGTGTGGAATTTGCATGTACTTCCCGTGTCCCAGGGGTGGGCAACTTTGATGATGGAGAGGGCCACATTATGTCCACACTCACTCCAGAGGGCCACTATAGTTCCACCAAAACTCACTCCAGAGGGCCACTATATTTCCACACTCACTCCAGAGGGCCACTATAGTTCCACCCAAACTCACTCCAGAGGGCCACTATATTTCCACCCACACTCACTCCAGAGGGCCACATTGCATATTACTGTCGTAGCAAAAATAGCCGATCTACAAGCTCAAAACGGAGCTTGTAGATCAGCTATTTTGGCTATTATTTGAATTGAAATCCTGAATACTTTTTTGCTATTTTTGAATAGGAATCCTGAAAAGTTACATTTTGATTTAATTTCAAATGCCTTTCATGCATTTAATTATAGTTATGGTAACTTTATGAACTAAATAAAAAAAACATTGGACTTAAAAAATACATTTTAATACTACTCGACTCATTAAGCTACTAATTTAGACTGAAGTAATTAAAGCGGGTCATTTTTGCATGTTTGAAATTGTATCAGCTGAAATCAATAATATTAACCTGAGAGCCACGTTAAGTGAAGGTGGGGGCCGCATGTGGCCCCCGGGGCGCCAGTTGCCCATGTATGTCCTAGGGTAGGTACCCTCACAAAAAAATCATGCAGTAATCCTGGTCTCTAAACTGCCTCCCCCTGGCCAGCCGCCCCGGCTGATGGAGGGGAAAGGAACTGGTTGGAATAACGTGTTCCTTCCACTGGCTTGACAGTAAATAGGAATATAATGATTAATAATGGTTGTTCCTGTTCTTTCTAGTTATGGACGTCTGACAATGCAGCAGAGGAAGCTGAGCCTGGCGAAGGAGAGAACTAGAGCGCCCCCTGTCGTCTCTCCCAGAGAACTACAACCTTTTTACACGTTCTTTCATTCCTTTATCGTTCCACTTGAATATAATGTTCAACGCCCAGTGTCTCCATAGCCGTGTGTGCGAGTGTGCGTGTGAACATGGTTAATATCATTGCTGTTGGGTGGAAACTTCATTGTGACCAAGACTGTAACTTTTCAGGATTCAAATTCGCCGATGTACAACCTCGAAATGCGCCGCAACGCGCTTTTGAGATCGCCACCTTTTTATACTTTTGTGTGACATTGGTATGATGACATGGAACATTGATCTAAGGATTAAAAAAAACACAAAAAGTTGAAATATGGAGATAAGAGGTTTCTGCCCGACTGCAACGATATGTTCTGTGTGTGTGCGTGTGCGTGCGTGCGTGTGTGTATGTGTGTGTGCGCGAGAGAGAGAGAGAGAGAGAGAGAGAGGGAGAAAGAAATTTGAGATCATTAATTGTCTTCAACATGGTTAATATGTTCTGTGTGTGTGCGTGCGCGCGTGTGTTTGCATGTAGAATACGTGTGCCAGATTTTTGACCTGCTAATCCACTCCTTGCACCTTCCTGCAGCCTCCTGTCCATGAATTAATACATGAATTAATAAACAAACAACTGAGGAGAAACCTGTCAATGCCAGTCTTGGTGCTTTAAAAGTAAAAAAAAACACGTTTAATGAAGTACAACTTCAACTTGTGACCGAAATGCCATTCGGAACAGAAGGCGGAGCTAAGTTAAACGTGTGCGTTGACCCACAAAATACAATCGTGGTTCAAAAGGTTATTTCATGTAAAACGGTTACCAACTTGTAGACTGCTTATTAGTCTTTAGTCTTAACAGTTTAGTGTACTGTACGTAATATTAAGGAGAGAATAAAACAATCTTTGGGATGCATAATATATGAGTCAGCTTGTCGGTATCGGCCAATGATAGACTTGTGTTTATCGTATCGGGCTCTGTATCAATTGTCGGATTTTGCCCAATATGTCACATTGATATGAGGTGTTGATTTTGTGTTGTTGGAATGACTGTGCTTGCTGAAAATACACTATACTGTATGTTTTCCATACGTAAGTTGCAGTTCGTTTGCTGAAAATGGCACATCTACAAGTTCACAATGAGCTTTTAGGTCGGCTATTGTCAGCATTCGAAGTACGGGAAGCTTTAAGCTCACAACAAACACCCATACTAAGGCTACAGTATAATGTTCAACACCGGCGCAAACATGTAGCGTTATTGCAGTGAAAGAAAGATTTCGGCATCGGCTGAAACGATCACGGACACGATCGGACATCGGCAAAAGATTCTGTATCATGCATCGCATGCCTATAGCAATCAATCTCCTTTGATTGCCATACCGAATATAATCTACAAAGTGTAGTAAAAAAAGGTCCGACCTCCCGTTAGTCAGGCCATTACTAACACTATCCCAAACCCTAACCTCACAGGAAGCCACGGGTGATTTTTAACCCACAGCACGGGTGAGTCTTAACCGGCCACACAGGTCTGACTAACGGGATGTCTGACTTATGGGCAGTCCCCGTTTTTAAAAAAAACACCGCGATTTGTGCTTTAACCTGCACTGCTGGACTCGGCAGACGCATCTAGACCTAGTCTGAGATGCGCTGATCGACACGACAAGTTTATCAACGCGCGCCGGCGACAGACGGCAGGAATCCCGACCGGAATGGACGTCTGAAACGCCGCCTAGCGCTCTTTCTTTCCCCGTTGCGTTTCGTCATAACCAGCTGTCATCCCCCCCCTCCCCCCCCGCCCTTCCTTTTCCTCAGATTGCATGTCTTCAAAAAGAAATAGTGGCACATTATAATGACAAAGACAAAAAAAAAATAAGTACATGCATGCCTTTTTTTTGTTTGCCACTGCTAACACTGGAATGGGAACACAATCACACAACTTAGCCGATCTGTTTATAAATGTGGCTCCTTTTTTATTTTTTGGACTACAGGAAGTATAAGTGATAGGTGTTGTGCCGTGTAAAGCAGGGGTCTTCAACAGGGGGTCCACCGGGGACCCCTGTGGGCTCTTCATAGTTACTAAAAGGTGGGACCGGGGTCAAATCTTTGTCATCGAAAAAGTTTGGAACCTCGCACTGCGAGGCGTAGTGAGCTTGTAGATCTGATTTCGGCAAAGAGGTTTTGGTGTAGATGTGAGGGGAGGGGGAAAGAGCAGACCAAGCCTAATACGTGCGCATGTCATGCAGGGAATGATTATTGCATGCCCTCTGGAAAAAAATCTAGAACAAACCACTGCGTTTGTTTCATTTCTCAGCTAAGGGGTCCCTGCTTCATCTCTCTCTCAGCTAAGGCGTCCCTGCTTCATCTCTCTCATATAAGGGTCCCTGCTTCATCTCTCTCTCTCAGCTAAGGGGTCCCTGCTTCATCTCTCTCTCAGCTAAGGGGTCCCTGCTTCATCTCTCTCAGCCAAGCGGTCCCACTCCCTGCTTCATCGCTCTCTCAGCTAAGCGGTCCCACTCCCTGCTTCATCTCTCTCTCAGCTAAGGGGTCCCACTCTCTGCTTCATCTCTCTCTCAGCGAAGGGGTTCTTGGCCTGAAACAATGTTGAAGACCCCTTATGTAAAGTATGTCCAGGTTCAGTTATCTTTTTGCATATCGCTGTAGGGCTGGGTTTCTCAGAACCTAATTTGGGACCTGTGTAGGAGGTAGTAGGCTGCTATTCCTGAATTCTGAAAACAGAACTTTCTAAACTTTCTAAATGTTCCAAAAAAAATATAGCGTCAATTCTAAATGTTCCAAAAACAATTCCGTAAATAGCTGGTCTGTTAGATCGTCTATTTTCGCATTTTATGAGGGCCTACCACCTGCGTCAGTGGTAGTTCTGGTTATAATGGGGGTGGAAAATGATCACGCAACCTTTATAACGGGTTTCTGTTCCTACTAGTCAAAAAAGAGCCAGCACGGACTGGTTTGTGCACATGGAGCTTGTCTGTTTCCCCCCCCCCCCCCCAACGGTAGAGATTCAAACCACTATTGTTTGTTGTTTTTATTTTTTATTGTTTTCTTTCTGGTAACCTTTTGATTGTAATCCCTGCAGCCCTGTGAAGATGTCCCCATGCCCTGCGTAATCAGCTATGTATAACATGAAATAATAATAATTAAAATTAAAAAAGACATTTTATAAATCACACGTTTTGTGAGAATTTATTGAGTCTGAATTCCAGGATGGTGGGTAATCGATTGCTCCAACCTTGTGGTTCTCAAAGTGGGGTCCGGGGACCCCCCAACAAAATGTGTTGGGCGATCCAATTGGTTTGAGAACCACTGAATTCTGACACCATCAATATAGACTTCTTATGGCTCTAGTCTGCCATATCAAATATTCATTATAAATACATAATAAATGCTACAGCCCAAGTCTTATATACGCTGCATTTCTCACTGTGACTTGAATAAATCATTGTGTTTAACTTTAGCTCAACTTTGAGCTATAAATAGGTTTATATTTATTTATTTATTTACATAGGCTACATGCATGTCTTTCTTTTTTGAGCGGTGCCTCCGCTGATCCGCTCCATTACACAGCTTTGTGTGTATGAATGCTTACGTACGACGTGTATGTGTACGTATGTGTCCCAGCACGGACACCCCCACACCCTAAGTGGCCAGTAGAGTACAGCACAGCGTAAAGTGGCACAGAGTACACTACAGTACGAGCACTGGGCACCTTCGTTCCGGGGACCACCCAAACGGTAACTGTCATTTCTCCACCGTTTTGGACACGGGGAGGCACCCTGGGCACGTTCATGGGGCTCCTGGGCACGTTCATGGGGCTCCTGGGCACGTTCATGAGGCTCCTGGGCACGTTCATGGGGCTCCTGGGCACGTTCATGGGGCTTCTGGGCACGTTCGTTCCGGGGACCATCCCCGAGGACCCCCACACGTAACTGTCATTTCTCCATGGTCTCGGACACGGGGAGGCTCGCCGGCATCATGGAGGTCCTGGATGTTTCAAACACTTTCAAGACTTTTTTCCAAACATAATCACACTACAGTACAGAGCACAGTACAATACAGTACAGAGCACACTACAGTACAGTAACTATAACACATTTACAATACATGTATAGTTGCACCACTCACTTCACACAGGTGTGATATATATATATTTATTTTTAGCAAAATGATAAAACACAAGGTTACTATTCAGTAAAGTAAAAAAAAAAGCCAGTCTCCATGTCAATTGCCAAAAAAAACCTTGCCTTGTCAAACATGCAAAAATAAAATAAACATTG
Organism: Electrona antarctica; assembly: GCF_951216825.1. Taxonomy (NCBI): domain Eukaryota; kingdom Metazoa; phylum Chordata; class Actinopteri; order Myctophiformes; family Myctophidae; genus Electrona; species Electrona antarctica. The sequence continues at coordinate 35,215,707 of NC_136798.1, forward strand.
GTGGGGATCAACCGATCAATGTCAAATTTGTTATATGCTGTATACACGTTACAAAAAATATTTAAATTCACTGAATACAAATAAAAACATGAAATATTACAAAATAAAGAGAAATGCAAAGTAAAAAAAAAAAAAGATTAACAAAGGCAAGTTTATTTTCATGTAGCACATTTCAGGAAGGCAATTTAAATGTGCTTTACATACTAAAACATTAAGCAAATACATTTCACTTCCTAGGAAAGGAAATAAAGAAGTGGTTAGTGAAATCTCTCCTGCATTCCCCTTACAGTGCATACTGTGTGCACTGTCTACACAGTGTAGACTACATTTAGAGCACAGATTTTCAGTGTTGTAAAAAGTACTTACAAACATTTTGTAATGATAAGTAGCTAGAAAAGTAAAGTTTTCAAATAATTGCAGTGGAGAGTAAAACAAATAAAGGGTAGGCCTACAATAGGCCTCTGAGATGTAGTGGAGTCGTAACAAGTAGAACAAGTATTGAAAAAGTAAAAGTAGGCCTAACTCAAAATTGTACTCAACATACGTACTGTATGTACAGTACTCCAGACGGCACGGTCGCCCTTTTCCATTTCGCCCCACTACTCTAGCTAGCTGTATAAACATAATTCATGTTGGTGATTAAACGTATTATCATATTAATTTATCAAGTTCACTCTGTATATCCATGGCCATAATAGCATGATGATGCCATTACAAAACATGTAATGTGTTTAATAAAACGAAATTAACTGCTAGAAGGAAGAAGGTCCTAAATTAACTTAATTAAGCAGTCACCGTCTCTGTCTCATGCTATTCTTTCTTAATTTTACAGAGTATAGTATAGAGATCGACTACTATACAATCAAATAAATCTGTATAAAGAATATCATTTCAGATTTCAGAGAGGGAGGGAAATACTAAATTAACTGTTAAAGGACCACTTTTCAACATCTCTTCATATAATTGGTCCTCACTAATGTTCATGATAAAACACCACCATTTTTTCCTACTCAGTCTGTGTCTCATAGGAGGGCTTTGGGCAGTTCGGACACCCGTCCACCAGTGACATCATCGTTAGGCAGATTTTTTTTAAAACAAGATTTGTTTTAAAATATATTTAGATTTGTATTATCGTGAGAACGATGGCTTCAACTTTTGCATTGCAACTTTTCAGGAAAAGAAAGTCTGCCGTTTCTATTAGCTTGGATTCACCATCGATGATGTCACTGGTGGACGGGTTTCTGAACTGCCCACAGCCTTCCTATGAGACACAGACTTAGTAGGAAAGAATGGTGGTATTTTATCATCATCATGAGTTTGACCAGATGAAGAGCCTTGGCTCGAAACGTCGTCAATATATTTATCCTTTGGAGCATATGAGTGTGCGGCTTCCCTTCTCTTTCCCCGGTATTTTATCATGAACATTAGTGAAAAGTGGTGAACTGGTCCTTTAACTACATTAACACATTTCGCGGGAGCGAGTTGGTAAAGTGGCGAGTCGTCTGGTATTTCAAACTTTAGTTACTTAGATGTGTCCCAGAATGATGATGCAGATGGTCCAGTCCAGCCATATTAAAAATAGATGTCACTCACTCTGGCTTTATATTATGTAAGTGTAAACCAAGGTCTCATTTCAAATCCGGCTGTACGACGGTGTCGCTCGTTTCAAAGAGCAGATCTACAAGCGACGCGTTGTTATAGCTTGTAGATCTGCTCTTTGAGTGGCGACTGGCGACGGGGATGTTAAAGCTTAAGCACGCGCGAACACACACGCACGCACGCGCGCACTAGGCTACAGCAGCCACCATGTTTAATCTGACATGAATGTAACAGCGCGACCCGCGGGGGCGTTTTATATGGAAAACACAACCTTACAATAGCGACAATAACACTATATATTGTCTTTGTTTGTGGACTTTTTTTTCCTTCATCGTTCTTTTGGCAGTAACTTCTTCCGGGTGTCTGGATGATCTCACGAACAGGTCCCGTGCAGGAGTCAGGACCTCTCCAACTCTCCAAGACTAGCTACTTCCAGACTGGAGACCCGGGTTCGATCCGCGATCCCGATCCAAAATCCGAAACACACACGCACAACAAAAGAACTTCAAACCACAGTCCCACTAACTGATTTTCTTTTTTGTTATATTTTACGATCCACTTGTGACTTCAAAACGGTCTGTTTTTGCAATGGGGAGTGTATCTAAAATGTATCCGATCGCGTTGCTTTGAAGTGCTTTTGTTGACAGTGTAGAGTTCAAGTTACAGTACCGAATTTTATTTGAATATATATATATTTTTTAAAGATCCCAAGGATTATTAGTTTTGACGTCGCGGAACGATGCAACGCCGTTTATTGTTATTAATGTTGTCCTGTGTGTTTTTAACGGGGGAAGCGACTACAGTGCCCGCAGATGTGTTGAGCCAGGACTATGGTGAGTTGAGATGTGATTTCATTTGTTTATATAAACAAGCTTCACAAAGTAAGCCATCTTCACTTTAAGGTCAATAAAGTTGACTCGCAATCGAACCGGTATCGATCCGAAATCAACTTATATTGATCGGTTTTCGGTCTAAATAACCTCAAGTCCCGGCTGAATCCTTACAGTAGGCTACTGCGCCTGCCCTACGCTATAAACACTGAGGCATTTAACTGATCAAACATACATAAAGGTAAAAGGTCTCAATTTAACCCTTTCAAAATGTACAAATTGGAACCAAATGGACCCTCACAGGTCCATTTGGTTCCATGTTGAACCATGAAAAGCTGGACAGAGTATCCAGAACATGCATTGAATGAGTGAGTTGTGGTATGTTAATGGCTGGGCACATGGCTGCTGAACAGAACACTGCTATTGTCTTGACTTATTGTAGAATGTAACTCATGACCTTCTGGTGAGGAAGAGAGTCATTTACGATGACAATGGAAGTGGTGGTTCTCGTACCTTTTTCATTTAAAGGACCCAGAGTTTGGTATGCATTATTATTTTAGACCATGGATGGACCCTATTAACTCTGAGAGTGTAAATGGAACCAAAATCCACCCTCGGAGTTACAGACAGGTCTGCAAGGGTCCATTTGGTTCCATTTGTACACGCTCAAGACAACTATCAATCGTTTAGCTGGGGACCCCCTCAGTGGACCCCTGAAGTTCCCCCTGAGTCCCTGACCCATAGCTGCAGTTGTGGACAAAGTTCTCAACCCCAGTACTCCACTACTCCCGTCAAAGACAGTACTATTAGGGGTGTAACAATATATTTGAACAGCGATACAATCCGTATCACGATACATGGTTGACAGACAATACGATACATGGACAATATTGGTTCATTATGGCGATACAATGATTTAAAATCGTTTAAGGGAAAATGTATGAATATCGATATAAATAAACGCAGTGATTCTCTGGCAAATACATTGACATTATATTTGAACACGTGGACAAACCCGTACCTTGACATGAACACAGAGAATATACACACATTTATCGATAGACCAAGTGTAGCGATATTGAATGGAAAAGTAGTTAAACTCCTTTTTCTTTTCCTCTTAAAATTGCTAAATACAACGCACAAGTATAGGCTACTTAATTGATACAATCAATTATTTGCATTGCAAAACTATTCAAGCATTGCGAAACAATACGATATGTTGCTCTTTACATTTCCATACACTATTTTATTTTTCGATGCAGTTACTATATCGTTACACCCCCAATAGGCTTTGATTGATTGATTGAAATATTTATTAACAGTTTGCAGAATTACAGTACATTTCAAGCACAAACTCAATACAAAGGCTGTTAACTGTGAGTGGACGACCCAATTAAGCATTACACTTGTTTACAATAGGGTCCACCATGTTCAATTCATCAAAACATTTAGAGACGTACAAATAGACACTTCTATATAGAAAAATGTTACTCCACTACCAGTGAAAGTTGCAGATTAGTTAAAGATTTTATTGGACTTTATTCAAAAGTATGCTTCTAAAAAAACAAAATAAAAAACATAAACCTATGAGTAAAACTATAAAAAGATACTTGCGTATTACAAGTTGAAATTGCGAAGTGCATTTTCTTTCTAATATCACTGGCACTGCATTGCTGTATTGTAATTATGAAAATGTATAGGGAAAGACAAATAATACAAAAAAGTAGTTATCATGAAACATGCGTAAGCTAAGAACGTAACAGTGGAGTATCTATGTAAACTATACATACTATACTATATTATATATAATACATGTGTACTATAATGGAAATAGCTGAGCTGATAGGGGCTATTTTCACTATGGTGGACAGTGTCACGACATTGACACGTTTTGTGTGGTGGCTGTGTGTCTGATGTAGCCTGGTTTGGTTTCTTTGTTGGACGCTGTTCAAAGCGCTCCACAAAGTTACACGACAGCAAGGGGAGGGGCACACCGCTAGGAGGACATGCTACAGCATGTTATGTGGACTGGCTTTGTTTGCACCCATGATGTCATGTAGACCGGCACTGGTTCCCAAACAGTGACTGAGTGAAGATCCCGTTTTCTTCATTCCTACATTTAGTTTTTAATTATTTCAACAAATCTTCAATTCACCCCCATCAAAAAAATCTAAAAGTTTCAACTTTCAATAGTTAAAAACGAATCCAATTTTTTTTCAAAATAATTTAATAAATTAGTCAGTCTACCCCTGAGCTACTGCCGCCCCATAATGTAATCTGTGTGTGCAGACACTCTAGGATCCATGCTGTAGGCTAGTAATAATGTGGTAATGTGTGTTTGCAGACACTAACTCTGGGCTCCCTAAGTAAGTAAGCCTTGGCGAGCCATGAGACCCAATGCCATAGGGCAGGAGCCTATCTCCTTTTTCTGTCGCGTGAGGCCCCTTGATATACACAGTACAAGTACACACCCCCTGGACATGACACAGGGACTTACCCTCAATATCGATGTAGACATTGCTGTCTATGGGCTCGCGCGAGTACATGAACCACGTGACCGGGCTGTTTTCTGCCCCCTCAATGTCGCAACTCTGTCTATGCCGGCCGGGGATCGAACCCCCGACCTCCCAGTCTCAGGGCAGACACTCTAACCACAAGGCCACTGAGCTGGTCGCTCCATGCTGTAGTAATAATAATGTAGTAATGTGTGTGTGTGTGCAGACACCCTGGCCTCCATGCTGTCAGACTTCGAGGTGCTGCCTGTCTCCAGTCTGCAGGCTCACTCTGTCAGGCGCAGAGACACCCAGAAGCCCACGCATGTGGAGAGACTGATCACCTTCACCGCCTTGCACAGGTACTGTGCTGTACTCCTCTCTCTGGACAGACTGCACTGCCCTAAACTAAAGCACTGCTTTTCAACCCTTTTTCATATCAAGGTGACAAGGTCCATCATTTATTCAGCACTTGAGCCACGGACCACCATTTGATGAGATTTAGCCTCTCAGACCCAAGACTTACAGTACGTTTTAACAGCGGGCGACAGCCAGAAGAATTCCGGAATCCGGAAGTGCATTATTTGTCTATGGGACCCGGCGACTACCGGCGATAGCAGGCGAACAGGCGATGGTCGAAAAGTGGGCGGAGCAACATCGCCCGAAAAGAAAAAGGAGATAACGGTCGATTGGGCGATGTGTCGGCCGATGCTCACCCGCTCTTAAAACGTACTGTTAGAGTATTCAGTTATCGTTGGATAAGATCTTGTCCACAATTCCATGCTGTATTGATGTGGTACCATAGGAGAAATGACAGGCAAATGTTGATCAAAATAACAATTCTCTAATTGTGTAGACCAGTGGCGTATCCAGGAATTACGTTTTGGGCAGGCAAGATCATGTGTTAATTGTCGTCTCCCCGCGCACAATCGTAGCACTAAATGTTTTCAAAGAGATATACCTGCCAGACGAGTAGTATACAAAGGCAGAAAGGCATGCATTTACATTCCAATGGGTGATTGAGGGTCACGCTCTACCGCAACGGCCAATCAGCTGTCCATTAATAGTTCTCAGGTCTTGTTTTTGTCTTCTTTTTTTCTCATTGTATGGATTTTGGCCAGGCCAGAAATGGATTTGGACAGGCGGACACCTGCCCTCGCCTTATTGTAGATACGCCTCTGGTGTAGACATCTTGTAAATTAAGTAATGCATATGTTTAACAATAGTTTTACTCTTGAGAGCGGTAAATGAAACCAAATGTACTCTTACGGGTTTAATTTTACACTCAACAGTCAAAGATCTATAAGTGTTCATTTTGTTACCAACTCTCCGTCATTTAGCCGGGGACCACCATGGCACCAATGTTAAACAAAGAACAGTTCATAACAGAGCAATGGTGCCATGGAATTCATTACATATTTCTGACACAAGAAGTGATGAGTTTAGACATTTAAGAGGCAAGATTAAATTGTAATGTAGAGCTATCGAATATATTAGGTTATGACTTAATGCCTTTGTGCTGTGATGTATGTTGTGATGAGTGAAGCCAAAGTAGTAACTACGCAAATACTTCTGATAAAAGGGGTTAATAGTGTTTCAAATAGTCAGCCAAATGGGTTATTGACATATAAGTGATATTATACTACACTAATGTGATATCAATGTTCTTGATATAACTGTAATTGTTTCCCCCCCGAAATTACGAAGGGAAATTTGACCTTTTGTCACGGTGTGTCAAAATAATGTACTGTAGTTGCTGCACTTTGGTTTTGTAGGGCAGGGACATGAGGACATGAGGTTTTCATGATGTGTGCAGAGAGAGAGAGAGAGAGGGTAAGGGGGAAGTTGAATGGGGGACTTTCAGAAAGGTAGGAAGGCGCCCTTTTTCGAGTTTAGTTGGTAAACTTGCCATTCTAAAATGTGGATGCCTTCACGTGTGTGTGTGTGTGTGTGTGTGTGTGTGTGTGTGTGTGTGTGTGTGTGTGTGTGTGTGTGTGTGTGTGTGTGTGTGTGTGTGTGTGTGTGTGTGTGTGTGTGTGTGTGTGTGTGTGTGTGTGTGTGTGTGTGTGTGTGTGTGTGTGTGTGTGTGTGTGCACTGTGCAGACACTTCAGGCTGTACCTGCGGACCAACACAGATCTGTTCACGGAGGACTTCCGAGCCGTTGTGGTTGGAGATGACGGACAGGAGGAGGTCTACCCTGTCAACAGACACAACTACTTCACTGGACACCTCATCGGTCTGTCTGTCTCTCCTACACTGTCTGTCTGTCTGTCTGTCTGTCTGTCTCTCCTACACTGTCTGTCTCTCCTACACTGTCTGTCTGTCTCTCCTACACTGTCTGTCTGTCTCTCCTACACTGTGTGTCTCTCAGCAGTCATACTGTCTGTCTGTCCTACACTGTCTCTCAGCTGTCCGTCTGTCTGTCTGTCTGTCTGTCTCTCCTACACTGTCTGTCTCTCAGCTGTCCTACTGTCTGTCTGTCCTACACTGTCTCTCAGCTGTCGTACTGTCTGTCTGTCTGTCTGTCTGTCTGTCTGTCTGTCTGTCTGTCTGTCTGTCTGTCTGTCTCTCCTACACTGTCTGTCTCTCAGCTGTCCTACTGTCTGTCTGTCTCTCCTACACTGTCTGTTTCTCAGCTGTCCTACTGTCTGTTCCTCCATTTTAGTCTAGATTATATTTGTTTGACAGAATTGTCAATATATTTTGTCTCAGTCATAGTCAATCAATCATAGCTTAGTTTTAATGTAGTTTTAATTAGGTTTCGTTAGAGAAAAATGGTACATTTTTCGTCATAGTTTTAGTCGACAGAATGAACACCGGAGCACTGTCTTTGACGTCCAGGCGAGGAGAACTCACGTGTCCAGGCCCACATCGATGACAACGACTTCTCTGCCCACATCCTGACCGACGACGCAGAGTACAACATGGAGGTACTTTTATACAAAACTAAAATACATAATCCATGGACACAGGACCACAATGGAAACAAGCCCCCCCAGGGCTTTTTGTGTTATCCTTCTAGCAATCATTGTAATATCGTTCCCCTGTACTATTTGCTGGGGTGTAGAATGGGAATTCTACAGGTGAGGGGACTTAGGCTCATTAGGTCCACTGACAGAGCCTGACCAGAGCCTATTCTGGCGGTTTTGGACAACCGTGTATCCGGGCACTGCACTCCCTGTGGTCCTGTGGTGGTGTGGAACGCGCGTGTCAAATTTGAAGTTGGTGGTGATGGTTCTCGAGTTACGTGGATCACTGAGACGTGATGCATTTATTGTAAGATGTTGTGTCATCTCCCCCGCCCACTGTGCCCAGCCTCTGTGGAGGTTTACGACGGCGCCCCCCGATGGCCGCCTGTTGATCTACCGCTCGGAGGACATCAGGAACCTCAGCAGACTGGCCCAGCCGCAGGTCTGTGGCTACGTCAACTATGACCTCAACCACCTGCTGCCTGGCGGCCTGGTGGCGGCCATGTTGGAAGAACCAGAGGAAGAGGGTGAGTGAAGCCTGCCCTGCGGCCAGTGTTAATTTTGACGGCAAATCTTGATTCGGTTTTTAAATGTCTTTTTTTGTGGCTTTCGCCTTTATTTTATATTCTTTATGGAGGGACAGTAGGCTGACAGGAAATGGGGAGAGAGATGGGGGGGAAGACATGCAGTAAAGGCTGTCGGGATCGGTAGTCGAACCCGCGGTGCATGGACCACTGAGCCATGGCCCAGGCCCTTGATTCGATTTTAGTCATCTGCACAGTGGTAGTTTTTTGTCTAGTTTTAGGCGACTAAATCTACAGTTGAAGTTGTCAACAAAAGAAAATACTGTATATGGCCCGGGCGGCTGGCGTAGCCGTCTGGGCACCTTGGCTGGTAATCCAGTCAGGCAGTGTGCCGCGGGTTCGACTCCCGATCCCGACTCTCCCCATTTCCTGTCACCCTACTGTCACCCTATCCCTCTATAAAAAAATAAAATAAGGCGAAAGCCACAAACAAATATCTTATTTGGAGTTAAGGAGATCAAGGCAGGAAAGGAGAAAGTTTGAGCGTGGGCATAGCAGCCGCTGTGTTTTGGTGCTTGACGTCTCCTGTGTGTTGCAGAGTCTGCGGGGCGGTGGAAGCGCCATGCGGTCGACCACACCAAGAACACGTGTCCTCTGCTACTGGTGGCCGACTATCGCTTCTACAAACACATGGGCAGAGAGGAGGAGAGCACCACACTCAACTACCTGGTACGATATACACTATGACACTGCACTACACTTACACTTGGAGGAGAGCACCACATTAACACTCAACTACCTGGTACGATATACACTATGACACTGCACTACACTTACACTTAGTGGACAGGATAGTTGTGTTGTTGCTTTTTTGTAATGAACGACCTACTTGATCATACTACAGCGTCACACAAAAGCATCAAAAGTAGCAGATGTTATGACACTACACTACTCCAATGGCTCCCAAACCTTTCAGCCTGTGAACCCCCAAAATAACCCCCCCCCCCCACCCTGACAAGCACTTGGAATTGTAGGCATTACATTTAGTTTGACTCAGGTCCACAGATAAATATTGTGAAAATAACCCAACTACAAGACGTTGAGAATGATGTTGGATCCCCACCTCTTGTCGATCTTATAGATGTCTATATACTCTTATACTAAATTAATTAATTAATTTGTGTGCGACTGCGTTTGCGTCCGCGTTTGCAGATCGAGTTGATTGATCGCGTGGATGACATCTACCGAAACACATCCTGGGATGAAGAATACAAAGGCTATGGAGTTCAGATCCAACAGGTGAGAGGTCACACACACCCTGAGTGTGTGTGTGTGTGTGTGTGTGTGCGAGTGTAACACGTCAGCCTATTTGAGAACCACAGCTGTATACTATTGTACTGTACTACTAACTGTTCTTGCTGCTGTGTTCTTGTTGTCAGATCATCATAGAGAAGAGTCCCACCTCCGTACCGCCAGGGGCCGCTCACTTCAACATGAGAGGCAGTCCAGTGGAGGGCAGGGAAGTGTGGGACGTCAAGAGACTGCTGGAGGTAAGACATGCGATCCAAGACTAAAATAATCACATTCCATCTCTGTATTTTTGGTCGTGATGCCCGATTTATACATAGCTGTGTGCCAAGAATAGCCGATCTACAAGCTCACAACGTGTCACAGACACGGAGTGTGACACCCGCGCAGCCAAGCATGAAATGACATGTCTTAGTTCTACTGGATGGATCTCTTGTTCCCAAGTCCCTCTGTGACATTTTCATCTAGTTTTTAAATTATGATGACGATGATGATGATAATACATACAATTTATATAGTGCTTTTTTAAATACAAAAAGTTGCTTTACAAAATACAGAAACGTACCCTAGGTGGGGTTGGCAAAAGGGCCTTTCTGTATGGGGTTTGTATGTTCTCCCCGTGTCCCCTATAGGCCTAGGGTTATGTTAACCTGACTCCGCCAGATGATGGAAGTCTATGTGAAACATGGCGTCTTCCATCTGGCGGAGTCAGGTTAAGGTTATGTGCCCTCACAGAAAACATGCAATGATCCTGGTCTCTATGTTTATGTTCATTAAGGCATCCCCATTAGAGACACATGAAAGAGCCTCTAGTCTTTCTGGGGTCCTGATAATTAACTGCCTCCCCCTGGTCAGCCGGGGCGCCTGATGGAGGGGAAAGGAACAGGTTGGAATAACGTGTTCCTCCCACGCGCTACGTCCTACCGGGGAAACTCCCCCCTGTCAGGTGATAAGAAGTGGCCTGCTCACTCCTCAGGTTGGCAGAGGGAGAATAGCGGCCAGGATTACATTTTAGGCAATTTGCACCACGTGAAAAAATGGGGAAAGACAATAAAACTCAACACTGTGTGTTCATGGTCCTCACAGCAGTTCAGTGTGGACATCGCTGAGAAGGCGTCCCAGGTGTGTCTGGCTCACCTGTTCACCTACCAGGACTTCGACGAGGGGACCCTGGGCCTGGCGTACGTGGCCCCCTCCAGACATGGCATCCCTGGGGGCCTCTGCTCCGAGAGTAAGTCCTGACAATCAGTGTTCATTTTGACAGCATCGTCAAATGAAAACATTTAGTTTAGTCGACAAAATCAACACTGGCCCTGATGTTCCTGCAGGGATTCATGGACTGGGTCTTTTTTTTGTCCTATGCAACAAAATAATGATGTACACTTTGCAATGTAATCCATATGACATCCTGTCTCCTCTGCTGCTAAAAAGGATTGGGATCTGTCAGTGCAATTTACATCCCAGAATGTTGAAATCTTGTGGCCATTCGGCTGAACTTTTATTGCACCTTTTAAAGAACAGTCACAAAGTGCTTATTAATTAAAAAAGGAAAAAAAGACTGCTGTCCGTTGAAAGCAGCTTTATAAAGGTGAGTTTTCAGAACGGATTTAAAACGGGGCGCAGATTTGGCAAGACCTTTCTCCTCGGACAAGGCACTCCAAAGTGTAGGAAAGGCACGGCCACCTTTTGTGTTCAAAAGTAACAGATGGACTGGCCCGGGCCGGCCTAGCAGTCCGGGTGCCTGGCCTGGTGATCCAGCCTGGCAGTGTGTTATGTTTCCAGATTAGATTATTCTTTTTTTCCTTGCTTTTTTTCTTCTAATCTGATCCACTCGGATAGGGATTAAAGGTTTCTTTTACTCTTGGGATGTACTTCATCCTCTCCTTGTGAGCTTGCCAATGGACTATTTTGGCAGAACAGGGCCTGCTCTGACTGGGGTTCATGTGGTCGTTGACCCCAGCTACGGATGTCCCGATACACTTTTTTCGTTTCCGAACCGATCCCGATACCACAATTTCTGTGTTAGCCGATACCAGAGAATAATATTTATAATAATACAAAAAGAAAAAATATCTTATTTTGAAGTCCACCGACTGGGAATAGTGTTTATAGCTAGCTAGCTATATATATCTCGTGTTGTGTTTATAGCAGACTCCTCACTCAAATGTGCACTTGCAGTTTGGGCAACTCCAAAGCAAACTCCACATGCCCCAACATTTTATTTACCTGCTATAATGTCAACCCCTTACCCCTGTGTCGGATCTGTGGTTAGACTGGCATATTTGCCGATACCGATATGAACCGATATGACCAAATAAGGGCCGATACGATACTTTCCCGATACCGATACAGTGTACAGATACACATCTCTAACCCCAGCACTGTTGTCTGTGTTGTCAGAGTGTCCTCCGTCGTCCACCGAACACAGACCCATCTACCTGAACACCGGACTCACCAGCACCAAGAACTATGGCAAGACCATCCTCACCAAGGTCAGTTCCACTGGTCTAGAGCAGTGCTTTTCAACCAGTGGTGTTGGTAACCAAATGGACCCGTATTAGATCTTTATGGACCCTGACGGGTCCATTTGGTTTCATTTTACGCTCTCAAGAGTAAAATTATTGTTAAACACCTGCATTTGTCTACTTAATTTACAAGATGTCTGCACAATTAGCATGTAAAATAATTCTTATTTTGGTCAACGTTTGCCTGTCATCTCTCCTGTACCACATCAATACAGCATGGAATTGTGGACAAAATCTTATCCAACGACAACAAAGTATTCTTTAGTTTTGGGTCTGCAATCGAATCGTGGTCCGTGGCTTAAATGCAGAATAAATAATGATATGATTTTGATATTCAAAAGGTCTAGAGAACTGGTCTAGAGAACCATGGCATCCTCACTAAGGTTAGTGGCTTATGATGAAACAGCAAAGTTCTACTGGTCTAGATAGAGAACTAAAAGTTTGAAGGGATGTCATATTTCGCTTTCAAACATGAAATGGAACGCTCCAGGAGTGCAGACACATGTGTGAAAATCCTCTAACGTGGGAGTGGATGGGAGTGCATTTTTTGCGACTTTATCAGCCTAAAGCTAGTGGTCTCCTGATAGATGTTTTTATGTTTTGTTTTTGGGCAATTTTGAAACAGACCAGTGATACACATCCTTTCGCCTAGTTTCACAGATCAATCTATAAAAAGGAGGAGAAAAAAAACCAATGTACATTCCTAGAAAGCGAACTGGGGATGTACCGATGAGACATTTTGGCCGATATCGATATCAGATATATTTAAATGCTGTTTTGGCCGTCCGATAACCGCTATAACCGATATGATCTCATTCTGTATTAAAAGATTATTATAATTTTGTCCATTCTGAAAAAATGCTTATAAACACTGACTTTGAAAAAAGCAATGCGTCTTTATTCCAAAACTAGGGATGCACCGTTATTGAAATGTTGGCCCATATCCCATCATAAACAGCTTGAATGTAATTTTTTTAGTTAAAAAAGCTTCCCCAGAAAACACTGATAGAATCTGCAGCCTTCATCATAACAAAAGGCTTTTTCTATTTATTTTTCAACATAATTGTTATAAAATAAAATATCTGCTAAAACCGATATATTGCCGATACCGATATTGCATTTTAAGGCCAATATCGACCGATACCAATGCGATGACCGATTAATTGCCCATCCCTGCCTGTAACGCACGTGTTTCACATGGTCTGCTATACAGGAGGCAGACCTGGTGACGACGCACGAACTGGGCCATAACTTCGGAGCGGAACACGACCCGGACAACATCCCGTACTGCGCCCCCCGCGAGGACCAGGGTGGCAAGTACGTCATGTACCCCATCGCTGTGAGTGGAGACCACGTCAACAACAAGGTACATATAATATATTGGGGCATAGGTCATTATTTTTAATAAATCCCCAGGCTATTGTCCAGTGGGGGACTGCAGTTCTTGCCTTACTGGGTTGGATCCTTTGTGGAACCACACTGTTCTACTGGAGGGACGAAACCCCTTATCTCCATACCGTATTCTAACTTTGTGTTTCTTAAATTAACACTCCTACTTGTGATAATACAACAGCGTCACACAAAGGCATCAAATGTTGCAGATCCACAAGCTTGACACGTTTTGAGCTTGTAGATCTGATACTTTTCCTACTTTTTTCAAAAGTCACAGTTTTGGACATGTGAGGTTTCCACCCGGCAGAGACGAACCTGGAACTTTGCAGCTTTTACCTCCAACTCAGGTCGCCCTGTACTGCACAAGTGCTGGATTTGGTTTACCACTGAGTCAATGAATAGAGCATGCCTTCTCTTGGAGGGAGAAATTGAATCTTGACATTCAGGCAGTACCCCTCTTCAACCAGTAGAGGTCCTACCAGACCACTGGATCTAAAGTTGTCAGTAGAAGAGCAGCAGGGAGACCAAATACAACAACCACTCACGCACTGCTGTACCCCCTCCAACCGTACACACTTTTTTAATTATACGTTGCTTTGGCAATGTCAACGTATGCATATATTATTCTATCCACGCATGCGTGCAGTGTTCTCTAACTGCAGTCCATATAGTGAAGAGGTTGAGGAGTAAGGCGGCCGAGTGTTTCAGACAGAGGAACAGTAATGTGTGTATGTGTATGTGTGTGCGTGCGAGCAGGTGTTCTCTAATTGCAGTAAGAGGTCCATAGTGAAGAGGTTGAGGAGTAAGGCGAGCCAGTGTTTCAGACAGAGGAACAGTAATGTGTGTGGGAACTCGCGGGTGGAGCAGGACGAGCAGTGTGACCCCGGCCTGCTCCACCTCAACACCGACCCCTGCTGCACCTCCGACTGCAAGCTCCGAGAACACGCACACTGCAGGTCAGCGCACGCACGCAGGCACGCACGCACGCATGCACACACATCCTGGTATGATGTTAACCTCTAAATCACTGTTTCCCAAACACTTGGTCAGGACCCATTTGTGTCACGATTAAATACATACATTTTTTTTACTATAAGTTTGGTTTTTAATTATTATTATTTCAAAACATTAAAAAACGTCAAAAAGCTAGATGTATATATAAAAATCTAAGAATTTCCATAAATTAGAAAATGTAAAGTTTAAAGTAGTAGTGAGAAGAATCTATGGGAGCTTGTAGATGCTAAATGTCTAAATTGTAATTGTAAATTGTAGATCTGCTATTTTCACTATAGATCAGTGGCCTTGTGGTTGAGTGTCCGCCCTGGGACTGGGAGGCTGGGGTTCAATCCCCAGTTGGGTCATACCAAAGACTCAAACAAATGGGACCCAGTGCCTCCCTGCTTGGCACTCAGCATCAAGGGTTGGATTGGGGGTAAGTCCCTGCGACATACTAGCGTCATGTCCAGGGGGTGTACATCAAGCTGCCTCACGCTACAGAAACAGGAGATAGGCTCCTGCCCTATGGGCCTCATGGCTCGGCAAGGCTACTTACTTTATTTTCACTAGTGTGGATCTCTGGGAGATATCACATTTCTGTTTTGGGTCACAGGTAGCCTGGCTCCAGCCCTTAATCGCTACCATTAAAAAAAGATGTCCTGAATAAGGAAGTGAAACGAAATGAAAATTCAGAGTGTCAGGCTAGGTCACAGGCTAAAATGTTTGGGAACCAGTGCTCTAAATGTCTAATCCTAACCACAACCTCAACCTGAATTTATTGCTAATTATATTATTATTTTCCTGTGCAGTGACAGAAACAGCGTGTGCTGTAGTGACTGCCAGTTCAAGGCCCAGGGAGAGGTGTGCCAGGAGCTGATTGACGCCACCTGTAAGGGCCGCTCCTACTGCACAGGTGAGTGGACATGTCCTTCTAGGGAAGTGGTTCTCAACCCCCAGGGGGGTCCCCATGTGACCTTTTTAACACCTTGAATGTCCAAGTCGGAGTTCTCCGTCCAAGTTCAAGGTCACGGTCAAGTGCCCAAGCCGGAGATTGATAAACAAGACGGAAATTAATGAAAACAAAACCGTTCGCATCGCTCTAGAGCCGTGGAGCGATTGTTGACCGATCCGATGACGTGTCAAAAAGTGACACGTCATCGAAAATCTCCCCTGCCTGTTTAGCTGACGAAAACGAAAATCTTAAAACGATCATAACTCCCGATCTAAATCATCCCGTCTAATTCTGAAAAAAGATCCTGTGTTAGACGGCGCTCAGTGGTCCAGTCGCTAGTCGCGATAGATTTATTATTACCTCCCGTTGTTGTCGATAGACTCTAGAGTGGTGTGGCTATTGTTAGCTGCTACACAGACATGCACACCAGCTTCTGGTGCGCCGGTAAAAGTGGTCCGTGCGCTACAAATGATGGGCACCCTGGATGAAATGGATTAAATAGTTCCGGGCTTCTAAGGACAACAGGTATTGCATATTAGGTTCCCAACTTGCATCGTTCCCATTACTGCATCAAAAGTAATCAACAAACTATAAGAACTGGTCAAACAATGGCCAAATTGTAAAATATTGTAAGAAAGAGGCAAACATTTTGAAAATAATCTATAATAAATCTACAAACTCACAAGGCCTTGTGTCGCTTCTCGTCTTACTGGTTGTGTTAGCAGGTAACAGCACTGTGACGCCTTTAGTAACAACAGCGTTTATTATTTTTTGTCCTGCAGGCAACGACAGTGAGTGTCCTCCCCCAGAGAATGCTCCTGATAAGACGGAGTGTCTGGACAGTGGAGAGTGCCGTGGAGGAGTGTGTGTCCCCTTCTGTGAGGCCATGCTGGACCTGCAGTCCTGTGCCTGTAATGGTAACGTAAACTATTTTTATTGTATTTGTTGTTTATTTATTGTTTTTGATAGTCTACAACAGTGTAGAGCAGGAGTCTTTTTTCCAGGCCAGGGACCACTTGAGAGAGTTGAAGCAGGGCTTGAGAGTGTACAAATGGAACGTGTCCATTTGGTTCCATTTGTACACTCTCAAGAGTTATGGGGGTCCTTGTAATTAAAAAGGTTTGAGAACCACTGTGCTACACTAAATGGAACAGAGCCTTAAAGGAGAAATCCACACCAAAGCACATGTACCCTGAATCAGCCTATAATCCTGTCCCAACATACGTGTTGGCCTTGAATTGTTTCATAGATGCCCCCTGTTCTCCACTGTGAAGGAAGTAGGCAAGGGGCCCGAGTTCTTTCCAAAATGGCTGGAGGGTGATGGCTGCATGTCTTCACCATTTCTCCTCACTAGAAACCAACTCATCGTGTAAGGTGTGTTGCCGCAGTGCCAGTGGTGCGTGTGCTCCCTACCAGGACACGTCGGAGAACTTCCTATTCCTCCGCAAGGGGAAACCTTGTACCGTGGGCTTCTGTGACGGAGATGTAAGTTATTAAATTGTGCATTTATATAGCACCTTTATCCAATGTATTTATTTACATAGATTGTGCATTACATTCACCCATTCACACACACACACACACACACACACATTCATACACCGATGGTGGAGGAAGCCATGCAAGGCACCAACCTGCACAGCGGGAGCAATTAAGGGTCTTGCTCAAGGACATTTCGATACTAATTCTGGGGGAGCCCGGGATCGAAGTGGCCACTCTACCCCTGAGCCACCGCCACTACAACTATTACGACTATTACTACACATATGTATATTACCGTATCACCAGAGGTCCAATACAAACATCAGCAATTGGATCGAATTGGATGCACGGATGGGCAATATGAACTTTCTGGCTGCTGTTATGGCCGATAACCGATGTGATGTGATATGATATTATCATATCACATTATCATATCATTATCTCATTCTGTATTAAAAAAAATATAATAATTTTGTCCAGTCTAAAAAAGGCATATAAACACCGAATTTGAAAAAGCAATGCTGCTTTATTGCAAAACTAGGGATGCACCGTTATTGAAATGTTGGCTCATATCCCAACATAAACAGCTTTTTCAGCCTTTAAAAAGAATCAACATCATTATTATAAAATTAAATATCAGCCGATACCGATTCCGAACTTCAAAGCTCAAACTTGAACTATGAGAGATTTATCGAACACACCCGTCCTTGGTTTTGGTGACTGATATTGTACTTCTAATATGTGAGGGGGCCGTGCTATTTATATTACTTTATTCATTTATTTTATTGTATTTAAAAAAACAAATATATATAGGCCTATATTTATGTATTATTTATTTTCCCAATAAACAAACATGCTTGAACGTGAAGGTGAAATATCCCTTGGTTAAAAAGGGCAAACAAAACGGAAGGGCACTAAAATAAACGAATAAACAGTGAGTGACAATGTGTTGTTGCTTCGCATGTTCACTCACCCGAGGGTGTCCCTCTGCCGCACTGATCAAGCTCTGGTCTGACGTCACACAACCTCCATCCCTCAATCCTCAATCCATCTTCCTTCTCTCACCCTCTCCATAACTCTGTGTGTGTGTGTGTGTGTGTGTGTGTGTGTGTGTGTGTGTGTGTGTGTGTGTGTGTGTGTGTGTGCGCGCGCGCGCGCGCGTGTGCGCTCGCATGTGTGTGCATCAGGGTAAGTGCATGAAGCAGGTGCAGGATGTGATCGAGAGGCTGTGGGACTTCATAGACAAGCTGGACATCAACACGTTTGGCAAGTTCCTGGCGGACAACATCGTGGGCTCTGTGGTGGTGTTCTCTCTGCTGTTCTGGGTTCCTCTCAGCATCCTGGTGCACTGCGTGGTATATATGAACAGCTCATGTAATCTACAACTAGAGCCCCAACTCATATCGGTTTGACCGATTTATATATCGGCCATTATTTGGTATCTGTAATCATGCCGCCGATGTATTAGAGATCTACAAGCTCACAACGCTAAAGTGCGAGACATGGCCAAAGCATTTCCGGGGGTCCCCAGCCAAAAACCTTGAGAACCATGGTCTAGACCAGGGGTTCTCAACGTTTTGGGCCGGGGACCCCCGGAAATGCTTTGGCAATGTCTCGGGACCCCCGCCCCGCCCCCTCCCGACCCCCAATATAAATTGACTGCTACAATAACCTTAAACCATTTTGGGCGGG
Source organism: Electrona antarctica (assembly GCF_951216825.1). Taxonomy (NCBI): domain Eukaryota; kingdom Metazoa; phylum Chordata; class Actinopteri; order Myctophiformes; family Myctophidae; genus Electrona; species Electrona antarctica. The sequence goes on from NC_136798.1 coordinate 35,234,469, forward strand.
AACCCCTTTTGGTGTTTTAAGCATTGTTATAATTTAGCTATTGAAAAATAGCAGATCTACAAGCTCATAGCGCGCCACCGAGTGGCGCGCTACGAGCTTGTAGGTCTGCTATTTTTGAAAAATCGTGAAAATAAAATTAAAAAAAAAATATATATATATATATATTTTTTGGAAAATAATTTGGGGACCCCCTAAAATAATTTGGCGACCCCCCGAGGGGTCGCGACCCACGGGTTGAGAACCCCTGGTCTAGACTGTATAATCACCACAACGTACATCCATTGTAGGATCACGATGCTCACTGATGACACTGTGTGTTCTTGTCCTGCAGGATAAGAAGTTGGACCAGCAGTACGAGCAGAACACCAAATCTCTGTTCTTCCCCAGTGTAAGTACTGAATGTTGACCCTCTAAAAGCAATCCTTGGAAGTCATGGGGTCATCAAAGCTTGCCTATTGGATCAGTGGTTCTCAGACCCCAAATTATCTTTGGCCACGGACCCCCGTTTGAAAACGATTTTGTGTCCATAAGAGAAGATGTTTGTATAGTATAGTACAGGTATACTATTACTATACTAACACAAATGGGGTTTGTGTGACTGTGTGTGTGCGTGCGGGTGTATATGTGCATGTGTCCAGAATGCAGAGCTTCTGAGCAGCCTGGAGTCGGCCTCCGTCCGCATCTTCAAACCCCCGGTGCTCTCCTCCTCCGCGTCTCTCGTCAGGGACCCGTCCTTTCAGCCGTGGGGCCCCCAGCAGCCCTGGGGCCCCCAGCAGCCCTGGGGCCCCCAGCAAACCAGCACGCCCCCCGTCTCTGTCTCCAGCCCGCCAGGCCACGGCCACGCCTACGTCCATGCCTCCAACTCCAACCCCCCCGCCGCCGCCCACAGCCCGGTCCACGACCATAGCCCTACTCCTTCTCTGCCGCCGCTGGACAGCCCCCGCATGGCCACCATCCAGGAGGCCCCCAGCCTCGACTCCCACCTGGACGAGGAGCTCCAGGAGGACGGGGGCGAGGAGGAGGCCTTCGCAGCCCTGGGCTCCCGCTCCTTCCAGGACCTGACGGAGCACGGCCTGAGCTCCCGCTCCTTCCAGGACCTGACGGAGCACGACCTGGCGGGGCGGAGCGACAAGGCCCTGCCGCTCCGACTGCAGCGACAACGACGGGTCAACAGCAAGGAGACCGAGTGCTGAGAGAGAGAGAGAGAGAGAGAGAGAACGCTGGGTTGGAACTTGTGAATAGACCGGAGCGTAGGATTCTGTGTGTTTGGTATGTTTTCGATGCGTATGGTTGTGGTGCTTGCATTGCGGCTTACAGTAAGCGAAGCAAGTCACGGTTCGTTGTCTTGCTCAAGGACACGGTCGGTTGGGGGTAAGGGATTTCAACGTCTTAATGTTACAAAATGCTTTTTTGAACCACTTGGTGCTGTGCCATTATACACATTGAAAGTAAAATAAACTCTGAGGGTACGAACTGTTTTTGTACACTCATCTTGTGTACAAACAGTTTTTGTACACTACATAAGATGTTTGTTTTAACCTCTTGGTGGAACCAAATGGACCCTTTACAGGTCCATTTGGTTCCCTTTGTATACTCTTCTGGATCACTAAGGACTTTACTGTGTGGACATGCTACTGTCTACTACTGCAAACAAGTATCATAGTAAAGGGATTTTCACATGTCTAGTAAATAGTAATTCATTTTCAATGAGAGGCATGCGGACAGGTACGGAGGCACGGGCAATCTGACACGTCCGTGCTTGTTTCGCGCACACCCGCTGCCAAAGTTGTTGAAATTGTATCTACTGTACATGACAAACAAATATGTCTATGGTTCTCAAAGTGTTGGTCCAAATGAACCCTTATGGGTCTGTAACTCTGAGAGTACAAATGGAACCAGTCTCGCAGTTATGGGGGTCCTTGAAATTAAAATGTTTGAGAACCACTATTAACACTACATTATCTAAATCGTATCTACGTGACGCGTAGAGTCGTAGACATGTGAAAAGAGACCTTTACTGTGTGGAGTCTGTCTGAGCACTGAGGATTACTGTAAACCAGCTGGACTGGAGGGCGGAGTAGAGTGACAGCTTTTCCACATTTTGCACATCAGAGCAGTACCAATCTAATACTGTTGGTCACTGGTACTGTAGCTGACCAGAACAACCACGGTCTAAACTGTTGCTGACCAGTACAACCAGTCTAATTTTGTCGTACCTCGTAGCTGACCAGTACAGGCTAGCCACAGTCTAATTCTGTTGTACTGAGCTGACCGTTACAACCACAGTCTAATTATGTTGTACTGGGAGCTGACCAGTAAGGTTCAGTGCCTGGCTCAAGGACACAAACTGGTTATTGAAACCTTTTCTTTGGATTCAGTGTTAGTTTGTTTTTTCAGACGTCAGCCATATTTGTTTTATTATGATTTTCAGGGTGCTCCTCAGTATTTTCTGTTAAGGTTTTTTATGACAATCACTATAGTGCCCGAATGAGTAAGAAAAGTTAATTGATTAAAAATGTATAATTCAAAATAGTCTTGTTGATTCATATTGCACAGTGAAAAAGGTCTCTGACACTGCACCGTTACCGTATGTGCACATAAACATTTTTTTTCTATAAACATGCATCTTCCTATTTATTGATTTGACTATGTTGAATTTACGATTTGAAGATCCGGATCTTCTTCCTAATTCAACAAGTCTCAGATTTTACCATGTTAGATATTGTCAGAATCCGTTTTGTTTGCGTTCGTACAATACATGTGCTCAAAGAGTGACTTGAGACCTGTTTTGCTGTGCAGTAAGTCAATGAAGAGAATAATTATCAACAGAAAAGCTATTGAACATATCTCATCAATATAACGGAGTTACATCAAGGCACAGTATAGATCTACACAACACAAATCTCTACCAGAGTCATTTAGCTATACACCCTTAATTATAGCTTCATATAAAACTTATCTTCAACTACTTTAGCCCTATTTTCAAAAGGCCATAGATATTCATCAGTTTTCAGAATGTTTTCCTACAGTACAGTATAATGCCATCAATGCCATATATATATATTCACAGTGAGATCGGTGTTCCCAGCAGGGATCGCCCCACCAGTTTAAACACCACTCAGACAGTGTTGCCAAGTCTTCTTGTTATAAGCCACTTTGGGCTTGTTTTTCTGTAGAGTCACTTGTAAAAATGTGTAGTTGTTGACCTGGCATCCACATTTGGCCTGGTGAAAATGTTTGGTATTTAATTTAATTTTTTTCACACATTTATAAAGCTAGCTAAATTAGAAGATCTAGATTGTGCAGATCAGCTATTTTTTTCCTATGAATAGCCTACACAAGTGCCTTGGGATTTTGACTTTGTTCAAGCTGTTATTTAAATGCACTGCATTTAGTATTTTGTTACGTTTGTCATTGTTAAAATGTATTGTGTGATTATGTTGCTATTAACTCCCATGCACTGCCATGTATCGAAAATTATTATTATTATTACATATTGCTGTACATTGTGGTGTACCAGTACCACCTCACCACCTGTCTATTCTCACTCCATTCTGTATAAGGTATTTCTATAGCTTATGTCTTTGTCATTTGTTACAGACACAATACTGTCAGATTTAGTTGTTATAGTAATAGTGCTGCATTGTTAATGGAGGCCAACATGTTCTGTTGCCATTCAGTTGTAGACCCAATAAGACATTTGATAATCATTTATGTTTATAGTATATTATGACGGTTCTGTATTGTTTATCACTGGTTGTGAAGCTGATAATGTTTACTGTTCTGTCTGTTACTGAAGCCATCAGGTGTCATTTATTAAATATCTCACACAATGCTATTTTTCATGTTTGTGTTCTGTTCAGATTATTTTACACCATGTCCATGTTTTTACCTTCATCATCGTGATATACCTTTTCCTGGTTTTAATCACTGCATATTTTATCCTACTTCAACCTTTTTTATACTTCTTTTACAAGATGCAATTCATTGCAAGCTTGTATTTGATCCAATATTATTTGTGATATTTCGTTGTCCATATTGCCCAGCCCTCATTTTTTGTTTAGTTCCATGGATGTCTATCTCCAGTAGGCCTAATGTATTATTGTGTCTGACTCTGACTCAGACATGGATTATTTGAAACTCTGCCTTGTGTTTTCTTCACTGCAGTTCTGTTAATAGAGAAGTGCTTGTGTTTATAATTCCATAACGGTAAGGTAATGTATACTGTCTGGTTTCAGCCCCTCCTACCAAAATTACAGGAATCATTCACCAGCAGGCTATCCTTCAGCTGATTAGACCAGGCTCAGCTGGCACCCAGGTGAGTCCACTCAGGCTGGGCAATCAGGGAAGGGAACCAGGCACACGAATCCACAGAGGGGTGCCCGGACCGCGGCCATTTCTGAGGTGTAACATTAACTGATTAGTTACACATTGCCTACTGGAAACTAATGCATGGAGCAGCAGTGGCAGTGCCCTGTAGGCCAGGTGTAGCTAATCAGTTAATGGTACACTTCAGTAATGGCCACGCCCAGGGCACCCCTCTGTAGATGTGTCTATGCCAGGTCTACCCAAGACAAAAGCACCTAGGCAGTTGAAGTGGTAAAGAACAAGTGGAGCAGGACTTGAATGAGAAAGAGATGCAAGACCGAGAAGAATGGAGGATGTGAAGGGTTAACAACTACAGCACAAGGAGTGGTTTCTCATGTGACGCAAATCTAGTGAATTGAAAGTTAAACAGGGAAACTAGTTTGGAGGCAGCACACACAACAAGCTCTACAAACGACTTTTATGAACATACTGTAGTGGAAAGGTGAGTACAACAACAGATAAGGACTTAATGATTCAGTAACTGAGAATTGTGTTGTAACTGTATCCAGACTTAATTCGCCTATTTACGTTCCTTTACAAACAAGCCTGCAACATAAAACCTATTTACTGCAGATAGAACACATGTTTGCAGTTTGCCTGATGATCACTTGTCAGTTGTCACTCTTGTGGTGTTTCCCCTTCTTCCATAAGGATATAATTATGTCCACGTGCGTCGTGCACAACTCCACTCATAAAGTTGTTTTACTTTACACACACACAAACATGCATGATTCTGGATTAATGTGGTGATGTGACACCACAACACCTCATAATCGATGCGTTTGCTGTTGATTTTCCTCTGAAGGCATGATCCAGGCAATGTTGCCTGTTAGCTAAACTTCATGCGTTAGCTTTCTGCTTCTGTCTGACTGGGACAGTCATTATTTCGTAAAAACAATTTCAAAGCGGAGATTTGATTCGGAGAGTCTCTTCATCTGTGATTTACAACAGCTGGTCACCACACTACATCGCGGATGCGTTCGCGCACCTCTCCCGTACACTCTCAGTAACCTCAGTAGTTAATTTAACTCTGAGTCAGAGTTAAATGAACACTCGTGTTTTTAGTGTGTAGTGCCCTTTTAGTTCTGCTTGGGGGTAAAAACAGTGTCATAGGACTTGAAAAAATAAATATGTTCATTCAGTCAGAACTATTCTGGGTTTTGTTGCAATAGTCGTGATAATGAATAATGATATACTGTATTTGGTTAAGTCAAAGCTATGTTAAATCCATCTTTGCCCACTAGGCTACTAGTATTTGTTACCTTCAGGTGTGCTAATACTACACCGATTAATATACATTTACAAATGGCATATCTTTATTTCTTATTTGAATGTATTATCAGTTATCGGTATCTGTCTTGAGAAGCAGGATGTTATCAATATCGGTTAAAAGTAATGGTGTTGGGACATGGTGGTCTGCTGGCCCTGCAATATGAGTACTTTTACTTTAAGTACATTTTGATGCTGATACTTTTGTACTTTTACTCGAGTACATTTTCAATTCCATACTTTTACTTGTAACAGTAGTTCTGAATTGCAGTATTGGTACTTTTACTTAAGTAAAACAATTGAGTAATTATTCCACCACTGTATGCCTATCCGTTGGCCAGGTATAGTAGTGACTCATCACAATCAAAATGGCGCACCCCCCCCGAATTTGCATACCAAAGGTATGAGGTTTGCAAGCCCTATTACCCTGTTTAATATTTGTATGGTTTCCAGGAAGTACAGCCTGAGGTATATCGTCAACATTAGTGTGTTCAATTCCCGATCTGATTCATAACTATTGAGCTGTGAAAAGTTAATATTGTTTTTATTTCCTTTTCAGGGTGTAAACATGGCTTCTGCCAGCATTCTGCTGTCTGAAGAGCAGTTCCTGTGTTCCATCTGTCTGGATGTGTTCACTGATCCAGTCAGCACTCCATGTGGACACAGCTACTGCAAAACCTGCATCACACATTACTGGGACAGTAATGATGTGTGTCGGTGTCCACTATGTCAAACAATCTTCTGTACGAGACCAGACATCCTTGTCAACACTTTCATTTCTGAGATGGCTGATCAGTTCAGGAAATCCAAGCAGCTGAACAAAACCTCCATCACAAACCAAGACCCTGCTGAACCGGATGAAGTCTCCTGTGACGTCTGTACTGAGACCAAGCTCAAAGCCTTTAAATCCTGCCTGGTGTGTCTGACCTCCTACTGTGAGACTCACCTGGAGCTTCATCGGAGAGTCACAGCAATAAAACAACACAAACTAATCCATCCCGCAAAGAACCTGGAAGACTTTATTTGTAAGGAACATGACAAACCTCTGGAGATGTTCTGCAAGACTGACCAAAAGTGTGTTTGTCAGATCTGCACAAAGTCGGATCACAAGTTACATCAAATTGTATCTCTGGAAGAGGCATATGACGGAAAGAAGGCTGAGCTGGGAAAGACAGAGGCTGAAGTTCAGCAGATGATCCAGGAGAGACGAGAGAAGATTCAGGAGGTCACACACTCAGTAGAACTCAGTAAGAAAGATGCAGACAGAGAGATGGCATACAGTGTCCAGTTCTTCACTGCTCTGATCAGCTGTATTCAGAGAAGCCAGGCTGAGCTCATTGATGAGATTGAAGAGAAGCAGAAAACAACAGAGAAACAAGCTGAAGGATTCATCAAAGATCTGCAACAAGAAATCACTGAGTTAAAGAAGAGAAGCTCTGAGCTGAAGCAGCTCTCACACACTGAAGACCACCTCCAATTCCTCCACAACTTCCCATCCATCAACACCTCTCCACCCACCCAGGTCAATGTCCATCCATCTTCATTTGTGGAGACTGTGAGGACCGCTCTGAAGACACTGATGACACTGACTCAAGAGATGGAGAAGAAGCTACGTGATGCAGAGCTGAGGAGGATCCAACAATATGCAGTAGATGTGACTTTGGACCCTGATACAGTATCTCCCTACCTTATACTGTCTGAGAATGGAAAACAAGTTGGTTGTGGAACCGTAATGAAGAATCTCCCAAACAACACAAAGAGATTCTCAGAATGTACACGTGTCTTAGGAAAACAAAGCTTCTCGTCAGGAAGGTTTTACTATGAGGTTCAGGTTAAAGGGAAGACTAGTTGGGCTATAGGAGTGGCCAGGGAGTCAATCAATAGGAAAGCAGTCATACAGAGTCCCAACCAGGGTTTCTGGTCTATAGGGTTTATTAATGGGACTGAGTACAGGGCTCTTACTGACCCTCATGTCATCCTCCCTGTAAAACAGAAGGTCCAGACAGTAGGAGTGTTTGTGGATTATGAGGAGGGTCTGGTCTCCTTTTATGATGTGGAGGCCAGATTTCATCTCTACTCTTTCACTGGCTGCACCTTCACCGAGAAACTCTATCCAATTGTTAATCCTAATCCCAATTATGGTGGTAAAAACTCTGCTCCTCTGACCTTCTCTCCCATCAATCACACAGATTAGACTAATTTAACCCACCGTCTGTTTTCAATTATAAAGACAACAAATGTTTATATTAAAAGTTCAATTCAACTGTCATTTCAATGAAAAACAAGAAACTATTGTACATGTGTTAATTAGAACTACAGACTAATTATGTCTACATGTGAATTGCATGTGCAATACTGTGGCTGTCTTGGTTTTCTTTCCTTTTTGCTTTCTTTTCTTTTTGTTTAGTTTTTTATGTTATGGCATGGATGATGGCGTAGATGAACTGGAGGAACCGTCCCCCGTCCCACTGTTTTTTGTTTTATTTGTTTTGTCTGTTGGTCAGTTTTGTAAAGTATGTCTTTTGTAAAGTATGTGCATGTACGTGGAGAAAAATTAAAAATAAATTAAAATATATAAAAAAAGAACTACAGACTAATATACTAAATGAGCTCTCCATTGAAACATGTATTTAGATGAACCAGTTAAGATCCAAAAGGTCACAACATAGTAGAGTTGTAGAGGTTGTAGAGTTTTGTACTTTAATGTATTCACTAAGAATGCAATGATTTTGATATTAATGATTGGTTATTTATTTTATGTAGCTGCAAGTTATGAATTATAGAAGATGAAAATGTGATTAATAGAAATCTCTAGTTGTAATTGTGTGCAAATGCCTGTGAACTGCTTTAATTAAAAAATGTTAATTTTAATGAATGACAACACTTTTTTATCCCCTTAGGTGTAGTATGGAAATGTATAACTTAACGTGTGGTCTGACTGAAGCAATGATTCCCACTCTTTCTCATGATCCAAAAGAGAAATTTTATGTCTATATAGTTTGTTTCCTGAGTGGTAAACAGTAGGGGTGGGGGTTATGCCTGTAAAATGTTTTTACGAATAAAACAAATGAAGTCAGAACAACTGGCCAGCAGAGTTTACAGCAGCATCATGAAAATGAATCTAATTTGATCATTTTGAACATGTAAAAGATATATGTCTTAGATATTTGACAATTTGGCCAATGTTTGACTTTTATAGTATAGTTTGTTGATTACTTTTGAATGGTGCAATTGTGGTCTTTTTTTTAATTAAAAAAATGTCTTAGTTAAAATTCCTTAAATTGCTACTTTATAAATATGCAGATACCCCTACAAAAGGCCTACAAAACATACGGTATGATGTATTTTATTACATTTCCATAGGGACATTTCCCCACCAACATAGAATGATATCAGTAATAATAGTAGCCTATACACAGCACGCAATAATGATATTCAAACTTTCTTTAATAGATAGATTGGCCCGTTTTGAACAAACAGCCTCAAATCATGAAACGCCACCAACAGGTGGATTTTTGCAAAACACATTTTTGGAACAAAATGCCTCAAATCATCCAATTCCCATTCAAGTAAGAAGAAATGGCACCCTTTTCACATTGGCCTATTATAGCGCCACTAGGAGGCCACAACCTGACCTGCCCTGGTGGAGACCTGTGCCCGAGGGGCACTTTATCTAGTTTATGATCGGTTTGTCATTATTGTTCCATGTTCAATATCTTTATCTCCAGTATAATGTGTTGTGTCTAACTCAGACATGGATGTTTTAAAATGTAAATGATTTGATACTCTGTCTTTGTGTTTTCTCCACTGCAGTTTTGTTAAGAGTGGGTAGCCTACTCGGGCCCCCAGAGGGAGTTCAACAAACCACGTACAACCCAGATTCAGCTCAAACAAGGGGTTAAATTAATTTAGCTCCTATGCCTCTAAAACGCCCTACCAATAGCCATTAAGAAATGTGAATCCTTAGACTCCTTCAAAACCGCTCTCAAAGAGCACTTCAAAACTGTTCCCTGTAAAAACGTTACCCCCCCTACTTTTTTCCCATACTTTAGAAATTTTAACCTATGTTTGTGTGTGACTATGAGTACCAGTAGGGGCGCTGTTGTGCCAGAAACAGAGAGAGAGAGATAGTGCTGCACTGTTGCCTGCTAATGAGAGAGAGAGAGAGAGGGGGGGGGGGGGGAGTTGCACCACTCAGTTCACACGGGTGTGATTTTTTTTACTTTAACTGTATTTATGATGATGATTTCCTTTTTTCATAGAAGTGTATATTTGTATGTCTTTAAATGTTCTGATTGATTAAAAATGGATGTAAACAAGTCTTTAAAAAAAGTCTTTGCTTTTTCTGGTTTTATCCTCGTAGCAGTTTGTGTATTGACCAATGACCTGTACCATCGTTTGAACTGTAGGCCTACACATTCTACAAAATGTGAATAAAAACTGTCAATCAATCAAACAAACAAACAAACAAACAGTTCTTTGTTAATTCCATGACAGGAATCATTCACAAGTAGACCCGGCTCAGCTAGCAGTGTACCCGCAGGTGAGTCCACTCAGCGCAATCAAGGAGGGGCACCAGGGACCTACTGATTCCTAGACGAGCTCTACCCAAAACAAAAGCAAGTATGCCTCCTGAGGATAAGAGGAATGGAAAGAGATGAAAGGCAGAGAGGAATGGGGGGAATGCATCACACATTACTGGGACAGTAATGATGTGTGTCGGTGTCCACTATGTCAAACAATCTTCTGTACGAGACCAGACATCCTTGTCAACACTTTCATTTCTGAGATGGCTGATCAGTTCAGGAAATCCAAGCAGCTGAACAAAGCTTCCAGCACAAACCAAGTCCCTGCTGAACCAGATGAAGTCTCCTGTGACGTCTGTACTGAGACCAAGCTCAAAGCCTTGAAGTGCTGCCTGGTGTGTATGATCTCCTACTGTGACACACACCTGGAGCCTCATCAGAGAGTCACAGTGTTAAAACGACACAAACTAATCAACCCTGTAAAGAACCTGGAAGATTTTATTTGTAAGGAACATGACAAACCTCTGGAGCTGTTCTGTAAGACCGACCACATGTGTGTTTGTCAGATCTGCACAAAGTCAGACCACAAGTTACATCAAATTGTATCTCTGGAAGAGGCATGTGAAGGAAAGAAGGCTGAGCTGGGAAAGACAGAGGCTGAAGTTCAGCAGATGATCCAGGAGAGACGAGAGAAGATTCAGGAGGTCACACACTCAGTAGAACTCGGTAAGAAAGATGCAGACAGAGAGATGGCATACAGTGTGCAGGTCTTCACTGCTCTGATCAGCTGGATGCAGAGAAGCCAGGCTGAGCTCATTGATGAGATTGAAGAGAAGCAGAAAACAACAGAGAAACAAGCCGAAGGATTCATCAAAGATCTGCAACAAGAAATCACTGAGTTAAAGAAGAGAAGCTCTGAGCTGAAGCAACTCTCGCACACTGAAGATCACCTTCACTTCCTCCACAATTTCCCATCCACCAACGCCCCTCCACCCACACAGGTCAATGTCCATAAGTCTTCATATGTGGAGACTGTGAGGACTGCTTTGAAGACACTCAGTCAAGAGATGGAGAAGAAGCTACGTGATGCTGAGCTGAGGAGGATCCAACAATATGCAGTGGATGTGACTCTCGACCCTGATACAGCACACTGTGAACTCATCCTGTCAGAGGATGGAAAACAAGTTAGTCGTGGAAACGTACAGAAGAATCTCCCAGACAACAAAGAGCGATTCTCTGAATTAAGACGTGTCTTAGGAAAACAAGGCTTCTCCTCAGGAAGGTTTTATTATGAGGTTCAGGTTAAAGGGAAGACGCATTGGAGTGTAGGAGTGGCCAGAGAGTCCATCAATAGAAAACTATTAAACAGTCAGAGTCCCAACCAGGGTTACTGGTCTGTTTTGAGGTATGGGAATGAGTACAGCTATCTTGCTGACCCTCCAGTCCTCCTCCCTGTAAGAGAGAAGGTCCAGAAAGTGGGAGTGTTTGTGGATTATGAGGAAGGCCTGGTCTCCTTTTATGATGTGGAGGCCAGAGTTCATCTCTACTCTTTCACTGGCTGCACCTTCACTGACAAACTCTTTCCAATCCTTAATCCAATTTTAAACGAAGATGGCCAAAACTCTGCTCCTCTGATTATCTCTCCTGTCAGTCAGATAGATTAGTTTAATTTAATCCTCGATTAGTGTTCAATTAAGATAAATTAACACAATTGCGTACAGTATACTGAAGGGGAGAGAGCTGGTCAACAGATCGTGTGGTGCCCCAACGACCTTTTGGGGTACGGGATAGGTGAGGTGATACTGAAGGGAAGGGTTAATTTAACTGTCATTTAAAATCAAGTCATTTAACTGTTGTACAGATGCATTCTAATGAAAAACTTTGTGAAATACAATGGGATACAGTTGCGATGTATAACTACAGACTAATTGTGATAAATTACCACCGAAACCCTAGTTTATACTTTAGCTATTCAAAAATAGCAGATCCACAAGCTCACAACACTCTGCATTGTGACACTTTGTGAGCTTGTATGCTATTCTCTGACAAAATCATTCAGTTAGAGAAGCGATCCATTGAGTTGAAGCAGCTGGAGAAAAGCAATCAGTAAAGAAATAGAGGGTATGCGAGTGACATCATACCAGGAAGTAATGCGGGAACGCCTACTGAGTGGCAAAAAAACGACTTTCTGGCCTTGACAGCCCATACATCCAAACAGAAAAGTCCTACCTGATTGCATTAAACAACGTTAAACGCATACACTCTATGGAGAAGAAGCTATGCGATGCAGAGCTGAGGAGGTTTGACATGCATATTAGTCTACAGACCCCCATTTAATGTAATTTCTATCTCTGGGAGTGGGACCCTCGATATATATTGTAAAATGAATGTTAATGTAACTGTGTACAATTTGGTTCCATTTGTACACTCAGAGTTACAGACCCATAAGGGTCCATTTGGTTCCAAACTATCATTTAGCTGGGGACCCCCTGGAACTCCTTCAAGGACCCCTGGGGGTCCCCGGACCCCACTTTGGGAACCACTGATTTAGATTAACCAGTTAAACCACCTTACTTTATACTAAAGCTATTAAAAAATAGACGATCCAAAAGCTCACAACATTACGAGGTTGTAGATATGCTATTAAAAGAAGATTCTTTTTTTGAGAAATTATGTTTTGGAAGAAAAACAGAAAAGAAAGACATGGCCAACATAGGAAGGATAGGGTTCAAGGGGTTAAAATCTATTTCCTGTCTGTAAGACTTTTTTTTTGTCTAATGACTCTAATGATTTGCAAGTTGTCAATAATAGAAGATGAAAATGTGATTCTTTAATAGAAATCTCTAGTTGTAATTATGTGCAAATGCCTGTGAACTGATTTAAAAAAAAAAATTGTATTAATGACAACAGTTTTTTTTTTTGTACTAGTAGGCCTACTCTTTAAGGGTAGTATCTGGGCCATGCGTCTGGGCCATGCGTCGACTAAAATAGAACCGAACTCTTAAAGAACACGTCCATTTGGTGTGGCTCCAGTGTGGCTGCAGCCGCTGTAAACAATGGATGTGTTTGATGACGCGAGTGTCAGTGTGTCAGGCCTTTAATATCGGGTGTATTACGTTTACAACTTTACATATATGGCGCCTTTAGTTGACATGCTTACAGTACGTTGCAGATTTCAGATCTCATAAGATGAGATCTTGTTTTAACCTCTTCGTGGAACCAAATGGACCCTTTACAGGTCCATTTGGTTCCCTTTGTATACTCTTCTGGATCACTAAGGACTTTACTGTGTGGACATGCTACTGTCTACTACTGCAAACAGAAGTATCATAGTAAAGGGATTTTCACATGTCTAGTAAATAGTAATTCATTTTCAATGGGAGGCATGCGGACAGGTACGGAGGCACGGGCAATCTGACACGTTCGTGCTTGTTTCGCGCACAACCGCTGCCAAAGTTGTTGAAATTGTATCTACTGTACATGACAAACAAATATGTCTATGGTTCTCAAAGTGTTGGTCCAAATGAACCCTTATGGGTCTGTAACTCTGAGAGTACAAATGGAAGCAAATTTGTTCCATTTGTACAGTCTCGCAGTTATGGGGTAACCTGACTCCGCCAGATGGGGCAGCAGAGAGTACACTGGGTTCCCCCCTCCTGCTCCCATCTGGGAACTCTCAGGCAGACTCGATGCCCGGCCACAAAATGGCCTGGCCAATCAGCAGCAGCTAGAAGCTAGAAGCTGCTGCTAGAAGCTGCTAGAAGCAGCTGCTGATTGGCCAGGCCGTTTTGTGACCACTATTAACACTACATTATCTAAATCCTATCTATGTGACGCGGTGACATGTGAAAAGAGACCTTTACTGTGTGGAGTCTGTCTGAGCACTGAGGAATACTGTAAACCAGCTGGACTGGAGGGTGGAGTAGAGTGACAGCTTTTCCACATTTTGCACATCAGAGCAGTACCAATCTAATACTGTTGGTCACTGGTACTGTAGCTGACCAGAACAACCACGGTCTAAACTGTTGCTGACCAGTACAACCAGTCTAATTTTGTCGTACCTCGTAGCTGACCAGTACAGGCTAGCCACAGTCTAATTCTGTTGTACTGAGCTGACCGTTACAACCACAGTCTAATTATGTTGTACTGGGAGCTGACCAGTAAGGTTCAGTGCCTGGCTCAAGGACACAAACTGGTTATTGAAACCTTTTCTTTGGATTCAGTGTTAGTTTGTTTTTTCAGACGTCAGCCATATTTGTTTTATTATGATTATCAGGGTCCTCCTCAGTATTTTTGTTTGCTTTTTTATGACAATCACTATAGTGCCCGAATGTAAGAAAAGTTAATTGATTAAAAATGTATAATTCAAAATAGTCTTGTTGATTCATATTGCACAGTGAAAAAGGTCTCTGACACTGCACCGTTACCGTATGTGCACATAAACATTTTTTTTCTATAAACATGCATCTTCCTATTTATTGATTTGACTATGTTGAATTTACTTATTTACTTATCTTCAACTACTTTAGCCCTATTTTCAAAAGGCCATAGATATTCATCAGTTTTCAGAATGTTTTCCTACAGTACAGTATAATGCCATCATTGCCATGCCATATTCACAGTGAGATCGGTGTTCCCAGCAGGGATCGCCCCACCAGTTTAAACACCACTCAGACAGTGTTGCCAAGTCTTCTTGTTATAAGCCACTTTGGGCTTGTTTTTCTGTAGAGTCACTTGTAAAAATGTGTAGTTGTTGACCTGGCATCCACATTTGGCCTGGTGAAAATGTTTGGTATTTAATTTAATTTTTTTCACACATTTATAAAGCTAGCTAAATTAGAAGATCTAGATTGTGCAGATCAGCTATTTTTCCTATGAATAGCCTACACAAGTGCCTTGGGATTTTGACTTTGTTCAAGCTGTTATTTAAATGCACTGCATTTAGTATTTTGTTACGTTTGTCATTGTTAAAATGTATTGTGTGATTATGTTGCTATTAACTCCCATGCACTGCCATGTATCGAAAATTATTATTATTATTACATATTGCTGTACATTGTGGTGTACCTGTACCACCTCACTACCTGTCTATTCTCACTCCATTCTGTATAAGGTATTTCTATAGCTTATGTCTTTGTCATTTGTTACAGACACAATACTGTCAGATTTAGTTGTTCTAGTAATAGTGCTGCATTGTTAATGGAGGCCAACATGTTCTGTTGCCATTCAGTTGTAGACCCAATAAGACATTTGATAATCATTTATGTTTATAGTATATTATGACGGTTCTGTATTGTTTATCACTGGTTGTGAAGCTGATAATGTTTACTGTTCTGTCTGTGTTACTGAAGCCATCAGGTGTCATTTATTAAATATCTCACACAATGCTATTTTTCATGTTTGTGTTCTGTTCAGATTATTTTACACTATGTCCATGTTTTTACCTTCATCATCGTGATATACCTTTTCCTGGTTTTAATCACTGCATATTTTATCCTACTTCAACCTTTTTTATACTTCTTTTACAAGATGCAATTCATTGCAAGCTTGTATTTGATATTTCGTTTTGTCCATATTGCCCAGCCCTCATTTTTTGTTTAGTTCCATGGATGTCTATCTCCAGTAGGCCTAATGTATTATTGTGTCTGACTCTGACTCAGACATGGATGTTTTAAAATGTAAATTATTTGAAACTCTGCCTTGTGTTTTCTTCACTGCAGTTCTGTTAATATAGAGAAGTGCTTGTGTTTATAATTCCATAACGGTAAGGTAATGTATACTGTCTGGTTTCAGCCCCTCCTACCAAAATGACAGGAATCATTCACCAGCAGGCTATCCTTCAGTAGCCTGGCTAATAAACCAGACTCAAATCACACTGTCGTGTGGTATTTGAGTCTGGAGATGCTGTGTGTGGATCTTGTTTCCCGGGGGGCGGGTTCAAACATTTTCTCTTTGACGCAATTGGTCAGAGCTACTGTCAGTCAAAGGTCTCAAGCATTGAACGTCACTGTACCAAAGCCCGCCCATATTGCATACCGTGTCCCGATTGGCCACACCAGTTCTCTGGTGTAGGAAATGGGCGTACAATTGAGCCTCTCCAGACCGTAATCCGCCGACAGGCTTTTTTTTTTTTGCCAACGGCTGATTCGGTCTGTCTTATTAGCCAGGCTAATCCTTCAGCTGATTAGACCAGGCTCAGCTGGCACCCAGGTGAGTCCACTCAGGCTGGGCAATCAGGGAAGGGAACCAGGCACACAAATCCACAGAGGGGTGCCCGCATGGGTGCCCGGGCCGTGGCCATTTCTGAGGTGTAACATTAACTGATTAGTTACACATTGCCTACAGGAAACAGTGGCAGTGTACATTTTCTTTAATTTTACTTTTTATTTACTCTTTCTCTACCTTTCTTTTCTATTCTTTACATTTAGTGAATACGGATGACGAGGGGTAAAGCTAAAGGGGGGAAGAAAGGGGAAGCTAAGGAAAAGGATAGAGGGAGAGGGGGTGATGGGGTGGAAGGCAGGGAGAAAGAGGGGCTTTCTAAAGAAAGCAATAAGAGAGCTAGGACTATCAGCTCAAACAGTAATGAGACTGAAGACATGCAGAGTGATTCTAGTGGGGAAGAGGAAACTGAGAAAGTGCTTAATCTGGTAGTAAGGTTTGCAGAGGAGGGAGGAGTGGGAAAAATGAACCCAATGCAGCTTACAAAGGAGTTGACAGGAAAATGTGGCGAGGTAAAGTTTGTAAGGGTGTTACGAGATGGCAACTTGCTAATAGGATGTGCAGATGAGCTCCAGTTGGCCCTGGCAAAACAGCTCAAAATGGTTGGGAAGAATAGAGTGGTAAGGGTGGTTCAAGTTGGAGAGCAGAGTGCTAAACGCTGTAAAGGAGTAATAACGGGAGTTGCTTTGGATATTGAGGAGCCTGAGTTAAAGGAGAACCTAGATGCCAGAGGGTTAGATATAGTAAGTATTAAGAGGATGACGAAGGGACCTGACAGGGTAGCAAGTGAAACTGTGTTGTTGGAGTTTGGAGGGGAAACAATTCCAGATCGGGTTTTTATGGGCTTCATGTGCTTCTATGTGAGAGCGTTTGTTCCCAAGCCGATGAGGTGCTTTAAGTGTCAAACTTTTGGGCCCGCGATGTACAGGGGATCACGATTATGAGGAGTGTGCAGTCGGAGCTAAACTAAAGTGCTGCAGTTGTGGGGGCGCGCATAGTGTCACTTATGGAGGGTGTGCTACAATGAGGAGGGAAGTGGAGGTACAGAAGGTGAAAGTATTGGATAAACTGACATATGCAGATGCAGTGAAGGTGGTTCGCCAGAGGGTCGTCAGTGAGATACAGAGAGGAGGGGCAGCGGGGGGAGGTGGTAGGATAGTTCCTAGGGAATCGTCCAGGTTAGAGCCACCAGACCAAGATAAAGTGTGGGTGGATAAGAAACAACTGGTTATCTTTGTAGCTACAGCAATAAATTCAACAAGGTCCTCCGCGTCCAAGACAACAAATATTCAGGTGATAGTAAAGGCAGCAGAAGAACATTTGGACATGGTGGGGCTAAAATGGGAGGAGATAGAATCTAAGATGAGAAGTCTAGGTAGCAGCCAGGAGCCAGCAAGGAAACATCATACACATGTTAATTCTTCAGTGGAATACTAGGAGCATGGTGGCAAACGGGCAGGAGTTCAAACACTATTTAAGAGAGTTGAAAGAAAAGCCGGATGTTGTATATGTCTACAAGAAACATTTCTGAAACCAATTCTAGATTTTGTGGTATATGGTTATGTAGTGATAAGAAGAGATAGGACTGAAGTTGAGGGGACATGTGGTGGAGGATGTGCAATTTTAGTTAAACAGGATATTGCATATAGGGTGATAGAAAAAGGTTCAGAGCATGAGTATATCGTGGTGGAAGTGTGGGAGGAGGGGGAAGAGGTGGTCGTAATAAATTATTACAACCCATGCAAAAAGTTAGAGCTAGATAGGTTGGCAAGAATCAAAGGGATAGACAGGCGTAAAATAATCTGGTGTGGCGATTTTAATGCCCATAATACTCTGTGGGGGGGGGGCACACACTGATGCAAATGGCAAGGTAATTGAAGAATTAATGGAGGAGAGGGATTTAGTATGTTTGAATGATGGGAGGGGGACTAGAATAGATGTTAGAACAGGAAATGAGTCAGCATTGGACTTAACTCTAGTTTCAGTTAATTTGGCAGGAATAAGTAAGTGGGAGGTACTGACGGGCACATCACTAGGCAGTGACCATTATTTAGTGTTATGTTCAGTGGGAGGAAGATTGGTAGGGAATGCTGGGAATGGGATTCAGAAGTGGGTGTATGGTAAGGCTAAGTGGGACAAATTCAAAAGGGTTAGTGAGGATATAATGGAGTCAGTTGAGTTGGTGGGGGATGTAGATGCAATAAATAACAGGGTCACGTCAGCAATCATTTCAGCAGCTAGTCAAGCTATCCCAAGGAGTAATAAAAGGAGAAACGGAAAATTAGTTCTGTGGTGGACAGAGGAGTGTTCCAAGGCAGTAAAAGCCTGGAATAAAGCATTCAAAGTAGTTAAAAGACATCATAACTTGTGTAGTCTGATAGACTATAAGAGAGCACAGGCAAAGGTGAGGAGAGTGGTTAGGCAGGCAAAGAGGGCAAGTTGGAGACAGTTCTGCAGTGAGATAGGGAGAACAACACCAGTGGGTGATGTGTGGGGCATGATAAGGAAGATGGGAGGAGATAAAAGGGAGTGGGACTACCCAGTAATTACACTAGAGGAGCAAACGGCAACCTGTGATAGAGACAAGGCTGAGCTAATGGCAAAATCATTTGCAAAGGCGCATAGTGTAGAAAACTTGTCAGAAGAGGGGAAAAGGAGAAGAGAAATTAATATGAGTCAGTATCCAGGAGTGCTAATTAGGAGGATAGGTGAAGGGCAGGCGATGGATGATAGGTTCACTATGGCAGAGCTTGAGAGAGCAATTAAAAGAGCTAAGCCCTCAGCCCCTGGGGAAGATCAGGTAAACTATGTTATGCTAAAGAAGTTAGGGGAAGGGGGAATGTCTAAATTGTTGGGACTGTACAATAGAGTATGGGAGGAGGGTAGGTTGCCATGTGTTTGGAGGGAAGCGGTGGTGATTCCTATTAGGAAGCCAGGTAAGGACCCAGGTAAACCTTCTAGCTATAGGCCGATAGCTGCACTGACATCAAATGTATGTACAATTATGGAAAGAATGGTAACAGACAGATTGACGTATGAACTTGAGAAAAGAGGAATGTTGGTTAGTTGCCAAAGTGGATTCAGGAAAGGGAGAAACACGATGGATGCAGTGGTTAGGTGAGAAAATGAGATCAGGAATGAGATATCGAAAAAGCTTATGATATGATGTGGAAGGAAGGACTGTTAATAAAGTTGCACAATATGGGAGTTGGTGGTATAGGGTCTTTAACTGGATTAAGAGTTTCTTGTTTGACAGGAAGATTCAAGTGCGAATTGGGTCTGATATGTCTGATAAGTATCTGGTAGGGAATGGTACGCCTCAAGGAAGTGTAATTAGTCCATTACTGTTTATTATTATGATTAATGACGTATTCTCAAAGGTGCCAGCAGATATAGGGAGGTCACTGTTTGAATTTGTAGAAATTCACTGTAGAAATTTGAAACATATAATCGGGAAAGTACAGGTAGCAATTGATGAGGTGACTGAGTGGGGGTTTGACTGGGGGTGTAGATTCTCAGTGGAAAAAACACAGACTGTATTCTTCACCAGGAAAATAATTGAGGAGGGGATGAAACTAAGGATGTATGGGAAAGAGTTAGAAAGAGTTGGAGCTTTTAAATACCTGGGAGTTGTTTTTGATTCCTGGTTAACATGGGCAGATCATATCAGGAGAATAGGAGATAAATGTAAGAAAGTAATTAATGTAATGAGATGTTTGTCGGGGAGGGATTGGGGAGCTAGCTGTTCATCACTGAGAACAATATATGTGGCCATGATTAGGTCAGTGATAGAATATGGAAGTATAGTTTATGGATCAGCAGCTGTTTCTCAGTTAAAAAAGTTGGATGTCATGCAGGCTCAGGCGTTAAGGGTGTGCAGTGGGGCTTTTAAATCTTCACCAGTGTCTGCCCTACAGGTAGAACTGGGGGAATTGCCTTTGGAATTGAGACGGAATCAGTTAATGTTGAACTATTGGGCTAATTTACAAGGTCATAGGGATTCCCACCCCACAAGAGCAGTGCTGCAGGAGTGCAGGGACTATGGGAAGTGTAAGAGGGATCATTTTGGTCGGGTAGGGAATAAAATAGCAAAAGAGTTTGGAGTGGTTGACATGAAAATATGTCCAACAGTGGTCTATCCGGAGGTGCCGCCATGGAGGTTGGTGTGGCCAGAGGTAGATTGGTTTGTGCTAGAGATAAAGAGGAAAGAGAGAGGAGAGGCTGACCTGGTTGGTGTATTTAACCAGCACGTGCTGAACAAGGGACTCAATTCTTTTCGCTCCTATGCCACCAAAATGTGGAACGCCCTACCAACAGTCATTAAGACATGCAAATCCCTTGACTCCTTCAAAACCGCTCTCAAAGGGCACCTACGGATGGCTGCAATTCGAAACTGGCCCCCGTAAAATCTGAATCCCCCCCACCCCCCCCCCCCCCCACCCCTTTTTCCCCTCACTGTATATGTTTCTTTTCCCTTTTTACCTCCATTATGATGAATTCCTGTACTGTTCTTTGTCTATATAGAAGTGTCTATTTGTACGTCTCTAAATGTTTTGATGAATTGAACATGGTGGACCCTGTTGTAAACAAGTGTAATGCTTAATTGGGTCGTCCACTCACAGTTAACAGCCTTTGTATTGAGTTTGTGCTTGAAATGTACTGTAATTCTGCAAACTGTAAAATTTTCAATCAATCAATCAATGAGTATAGTGAATTTGTTCAAATATATACAGACGGATCTAAACAACCTGAGACAGGAGTGACAGGGTTTGGCGTGGCAGTTCCATCAAAGGGAATAGGAATCAATAGAAGGACAACTGATAGGCTAGGGGTGTACACAGTGGAAATGTTGGGGGTGCTGGTGGCATTAAAATGGGTGGAAGCAGCAAGAATGGCTAGGGTTGTAATTTGTACAGATTCGGCAGCAGTCCTAGCAAGTCTGAGATCATCCTATTCAAGTTGCCGTCAAGGTTTATTATATGAAGTTCTACAGGTAATTACTAAGTTGGTGCAAAAGGGAGGTCAGATCAGACCCAATTTTTATGGGTACCAGCGCATGTAGGGGTGATCGGGAATGAGAAAGCAGATAAGTTGGCTAAGAAGGCTTTAGAGAAAGGGGTGGTAGAAATGAATGTAAGCATTAGCAAGGCAGAAGTTAAGTGTATAATTTGGGAGAAAGTTAATCTAATGTGGCAGGAACAGTGGGATAGTGAGGTGAAAGGGAGACATTTATATAATGCTCAAAAGAGTGTCAAAATTAAAAGAGTGGGAAGTGGACAGAGAAGAGAAGAAGTAGTTTTAACTAGATTAAGGTTAGGGGCGGGCACAGTGGACTAAATAATACATTGGCATTAATAGGGAAACATCAGTCTGGGTTATGTGAGGAGTGTCAGGAACAGGAGACCGTTGAACATGTTCTTTTGAAATGCAGAGGTTATGGGCCAGAGAGGGAGGCGATGAGGTCTCAGATGAGGGACATAGGGGTGCAGGATATTACATTAGAGGGTCTCTTAAGAATGGGGGAAAGAAGACATGTTAAAATTCTATTAGAGTTCTTAAGGGAAACAGGAGTGTTTGACAGGATATAGTTTAGGTAACGGGGTGTGAGAGAATGAGTGAGTGTGTGTGGGTATATGGGTTGGGACTCGGGAGAGGAAATAGAGGGAAAAGGATTCATAGTACGGGTGATCCAAGAAGATGGATCACTAGATGGCGGTAATGCACCATAATTTGGTTGCCAACTGCCGTAAAACTACAAAAAGAAGAAGACGCAAATCTAGTGAATTAAAAGTTAAACAGGGAAACTAGTTTGGAGGCAGCACACACAACAAGCTCTACAAACACTGACTGCACACGACTTTTATGAACATACTGTAGTGGAAAGGTGAGTACAACAGATAAGGACTTAATGATTCAGTAACTGAGAATTGTGTTGTAACTGTATCCAGACTTAATTCGCCTATTTACGTTCCTTTACAAACAAGCCTGCAACATAAAACCTATTTACTGCAGAGAGAACACATGTTTGCAGTTTGCCTGATGATCACTTGTCAGTTGTCACTCTTGTGGTGTTTCCCCTTCCATAAGGATAATGTCCACGTGCGTCGTGCACAACTCCACTCATCTAGTAAGTTGTAAACATTGCCAACATGCATCGCGCCCGTTCTTTTAACGAGCCGTGTGTTACCATAAAGTTGTTTTACTTTACACACACACACACACACACACAAACATACATGATTCTGCATTAATGTGGTGATGTGACACCACACACCTCATAATCGATGCGTTTGCTGTTGATTTTCCTCTGAAGGCATGATCCAGGCAATGTTGCCTGTTAGCTAAACTTCATGCGTTTTTCTGCTTCTGTCTGACTGGGACAGTCATTATTTCGTAAAAACAATTTCAAAGCGGAGATTTGATTCGGAGAGTCTCTTCATCTGTGATTTACAACAGCTGGTCACCACACTACATCGCGGATGCGTTCGCGCACCTCTCCCGTACACTCTCAGTAACCTCAGTAGTTAATTTAACTCTGAGTCAGAGTTAAATGAACACTCGTGTTTTTAGTGTGTAAAAACCTCAATGAGAAGTGCCCCTTTAGTTCTGCTTGGGGGGAAAACGGTGTCATAGCACTTGAAAAAATAAATATGTTCATTCAGTCAGAACTATTCTGGGTTTTGTTTTAATAGTTGTGATAATGAATAATGATATACTGTATTTGGTTAAGTCAAAGCTATGTTAAATCCATCTTTGCCCACTAGGCTACTAGTATTTGTTACCTTCAGGTGTGCTAATACTACACCGATTAATATACATTTACAAATGGCATATCTTTATAATTTCTTATTTGAATTTATTATCAGTTATCGGTATCTGTCTTGAGAAGCAGGATGTTATCAATATCGGTTAAAACAAGTAATGGTGTTGGGACATGGTGGTCTGCTGGCCCTGCAATATGAGTACTTTTACTTGTAGTACTTTAAGTACATTTTGATGCTGATATTTTTGTACTTTTACTCAAGTACATTTTCAATTCCATACTTTTACTTAGTAGTAAATGGTACTTTTACTTAAGTAAAACAATTGAGTAATTATTCCACCACTGTATGCCTATCCGTTGGCCAGGTATAGTAGTGACTCATCATAATCAAAATGGCGCACCCCCCGAATTTGCATACCAAAGGTATGAGGTTTGCAAGCCCTATTACCCTGTTTAATATTTGTATGGTTTCCAGGAAGTACAGCCTGAGGTATATCGTCAACATTAGTGTGTTCAATTCCAGGTCTGATTCATAACTATTGAGCTGTGAGAAGTTAATATTGTTTTTATTTCCTTTCAGGGTGTAAACATGGCTTCTGCCAGCATTCTGCTGTCTGAAGAGCAGTTCCTGTGTTCCATCTGTCTGGATGTGTTCACTGATCCAGTCAGCACTCCATGTGGACACAACTACTGCAACACATGCATCACACATTACTGGGACAGTAATGATGTGTGTCGGTGTCCACTATGTCAAACAATCTTCTGTACGAGACCAGACATACTTGTAAACACTTTCATTTCTGAGATGGCTGATCAGTTCAAGAAATCCAAGCAGCTGAACAAAACTTCTAGCATAAACCAAGACCCTGCTGAACCAGATGAAGTATCCTGTGACGTCTGTACTGAGACCAAGCTCAAAGCCTTTAAATCCTGCCTGGTGTGTCTGATCTCCTACTGTGACACACACCTGGAGCCTCATCAGAGAGTCACAGTGTTAAAACGACACAAACTAATCAACCCTGTAAAGAACCTGGAAGATTTTATTTGTAAGGAACATGACAAACCTCTGGAGCTGTTCTGTAAGACTGACCAAAAGTGTGTTTGTCAGTTCTGCACGAAGTCGGACCACAAGTTACATCAAATTGTATCTCTGGAAGAGGCATGTGAAGGAAAGAAGGCTGAGCTGGGAAAGACAGAGGCTGAAGTTCAGCAGATGATCCAGGAGAGACGAGAGAAGATTCAGGAGGTCACACACTCAGTAGAACTCGGTAAGAAAGATGCAGACAGAGAGATGGCATACAGTGGTCAGGTCTTCACTGCTCTGATCAGCTGTATTCAGAGAAGCCAGGCTGAGCTCATTGATGAGATTGAAGAGAAGCAGAAAACAACAGAGAAACAAGCCGAAGGATTCATCAAAGATCTGCAACAAGAAATCACTGAGTTAAAGAAGAGAAGCTATGAGCTGAAGCAGCTCTCTCACACTGAAGACCACCTCCACCTCCTCCAGAACTTCCCATCCACCAACACCCCTCCACCCACCCAGGTCAATGTCCATAAGTCTTCATATGTGGAGACTGTGAGGACCGCTTTGAAGACACTCAGTCAAGAGTTGGAGAAGAAGCTACGTGATGCAGAGCTGAGGAGGATCCAACAATATGCAGTAGATGTGACTTTGGACCCTGATACAGCATCTCCCTACCTTATACTGTCTGAGGATGGAAAACAAGTTGGTTGTGGAACCGTAATGAAGAATCTCCCAAACAACAAAGAGAGATTCTCAGAAATTACACGTGTCTTAGGAAAACAAAGCTTCTCATCAGGAAGGTTTTACTATGAGGTTCAGGTTAAAGGGAAGACTTTTTGGGCTGTAGGAGTGGCCAGTGAGTCAATCAATAGGAAACGACTCATACGGAGTAGTCCCAACCAGGGTTTCTGGTCTATAGGGTTTTTTAATGGAAATGAGTACAGGGCTCTTACTGACCCTCGTGTCATCCTCCCTGTAAAACAGAAGGTCCAGACAGTAGGAGTGTTTGTGGATTATGAGGAGGGTCTGGTCTCCTTTCATGATGTGGAGGCCAGAGTTCATCTCTACTCTTTCACTGGCTGCACCTTCACCGAGAAACTCTATCCAATTGTTAATCCTGATTCCATTTATGGTGGTAGAAACTCTGCTCCTCTGATCTTCTCTCCCATCAATCACACAGATTAGACTAATTTAACCTGCAGTCTGTTTTCAATTATAACAAATGTTTATATTAAAAGTTCAATTCAACTGTAATTTCAATGAAAAACAAGAAACTATTGTACATGTGTTAATTAGAACTACAGACTAATTATGTCTACATGTGAATTGCATGTGCAATACTGTGGCTGTTATGGTTTTCTTTCCTTTTTTGCTTTCTTTTTGTTTTGTTCAGTTTTTTATGGTATGGCATGGATGATGGCGTAGATGAACTGGAGGAACCGTCCCCCCGTCCCACTGTTTTTTGTTTTATCTGTTGGTCAGTTTTGTAAAGTATGTCTTTTGTAAAGTATGTGCATGTACGTGGAAAAAAAATAATTAAAATATATAAAACAAATAACTACAGATTAATGTACTAAATGAGCTCTCCATTGAAACATGTATTTAGATGAACCAGTTAAGATCCAAAAGGTCACAACATTGTAGAGGTTGTAGAGTTTTGTAATTTAATGTATTCACTAAGAATGCAATGATTTTGATATTAATGATTGGTTATTTATTTTATGTAGCTACAAGTTATGAATTATAGAAGATGAAAATGTGATTAATAGAAATCTCTAGTTGTAATTATGTGCAAATGCCTGTGAACTGCTTTAATTTAAAAATGTAAATTTTAATGAATGACAACAGTTTTTTATCCCCTTAGGTGTAGTATGGAAATGTATAACTTAACGTGTGGTGTGCTGGAACCTGACCTCTTTAGTTGAGACTTATGCACCACCTTGTGGTTGTTTTGTGTTATTTCATCTCTTGTTTGATATTTGGTATATTCCAGGTGATGGTATGGTCCAGTTTAGGTTTGTCAGGGGGAAATTGAAAGCAATTTAGTTAATTCCCTCATTGTCATTTGAGAAGCAAGCATGCAGCAGAGTGTTCTCCACAGCTCTCCAACGTTATGTGTTTTGGTGTAGATATGTCTGTAAGTAAACTCAAATGTGATAATGCAAAACTGTTAAAGAAAATGTTTGAGTTGAGAAAATGTTTGAACTGAAATGTGTATGTCAATCTAGGTAGGCTACTTTGTAACTTTTAGTTGTGTTTGTTGGTCTACTAATTGCCATGTGAGCTACATATGTCTGTGATTGCATCAGCTATGTGTACATGTTTTCATTTGAGTGTGTTTCTGAAATCCCTGTATTTGTGTGTTTGTTTTACAGTCTTACAAAAATCCATAATCAACAGTAAAGATTACTCTTCTCAAGAAACGTCTTTATTATTTGGAGTTGTACGCTATCTGTCTAGCCACAGACACGCAAGTGCGAGGACCGAATATGTGGTCTGACTGAAGCAATGATTCCCACTCTTTCTCATGATCCAAAAGAGACATTTTATGTCTATAGCGCACATATAGTTTGTTTCCTGAGAGGTAAACAGTAGGGGTGGGGGTTATGCCTGTAAAATGTTTTTACGAATAAAACAAATGAAGTCAGAACAACTGGCCAGCAGAGTTTACAGCAGCATCATGAAAATTAATCTAATTTGATCATTTTGAACATGTAAAAGATATACGTCTTAGATATTTGACAATTTGGCCAATGTTTGACTTTTATAGTATAGTTTGTTGATTACTTTTGAATGGTGCAATTATGGTCTTATTTGTTTTTATTTAAAAAATGTCTTAGTTAAAATTCCTTAAATTGCTACTTTAGAAATATGCAGATACCCCTACAAAAGGCCTACAAAACATACAGTATGATGTATTTTATTACATTTCCATAGGGACATTTCCCCACCAACATAGAATGATATCAGTAATAATAGTAGCCTATACACAGCACGCAATAATGATATTCAAACTTTCTTTAATAGATAGATTGGCCCGTTTTGAACAAACAGCCTCAAATCATGAAACGCCACCAACAGGTGGATTTTAGCAAAACACATTTTTGGAACAAAATGCCTCAAATCATCCAATTCCCATCCAAGTAAGAAGAAATGGCACCCTTTTCACATTGGCCTATTATAGCGCCACTAGGAGGCCACAACTTGACCTGCCCTGGTGGAGACATGTGCCCCGAGGGGCACTTTATCTAGTTTATGATCGGTTTGTCATTATTGTTCCATGTTCAATATCTTTATCTCCAGTATAATGTGTTGTGTCTAACTCAGACATGGATGTTTTAAAATGTAAATGATTTGATACTCTGCCTTTGTGTTTTCTCCACTGCAGTTCTGTTAAGAGTGGGTACTCGGGCCCCCAGAGGGAGTTCAACAAACCATGTACAACCCAGATTCGGCTCAAACAAGGGGTTAAATTAATTTAGCTCCTATGCCTCTAAAACGCCCTACCAATAGCCATTAAGGAATGTGAATCCTTAATCTCCTTCAAAACCGCTCTCAAAGAGCACTTCAAAACTGTTCCTTTAAAAACGTTACCCCCCCTACTTTTTTCCAATACTTTAGAAGTTTTAAACTATGTTTGTGTGTGACTATGAGTACCAGTAGGGGCGCTGTTGTGCCAGAAACAGAGAGAGAGAGATAGTGCTGCACTGTTGCCTGCTAATGAGAGAGAGAGAGAGAGGGAGAGAGAGGGGGGGGGGGAGTTGCACCACTCAGTTCACACGGGTGTGATTTTTTTTACTTTTACTGTATTTATGATGATGATTTCCTTTTTTCATAGAAGCGTATATTTGTACGTCTTTAAATGTTCTGATTGATTGAAAATGGAGGACCCTGATGTAAACAAGTCTTTAAAAAAAGTCTTTGCTTTTTCTGGTTTTATCCTCGTAGCAGTTTGTGTATTGACCAATGACCTGTACCATCGTTTGAACTGTAGGCCTATGCATTCTACAAAATGTGAATAAAAATGTCAATCAATCAAACAAACAAACAAACAAACAGTTCTTTGTTAATTCCATGACAGGATTCACAGGAATCATTCACAAGTAGACCTGGCTCAGCTAGCAGTGTACCCGCAGGTGAGTCCACTCAGCGCAATCAAGGAGGGGCACCAGGGACCTACTGATTCCTAGACGAGCTCTACCCAAAACAAAAGCACCAAGCCAGTGGAAATGGTAGAGAACAAGAGGATAAGGAGTGCATGTGTTTGGTCTGACGGACCATAGTATGCCTCCTGAGGATAAGAGGAATGGAAAGAGATGAAAGGCAGAGAGGAATGGAGGATGTGAAGGGTTAACAACTAGCCTACAGCACAAGGAGTGGTTTCTCAGTGACGCAAATCTAGTGAAATGAAAGTTAAACAGGGAAACTAGTTTGTAGGAAGCGCACATAACAATAAGCTCTACAAAACATTCAACGCAACTTACGAACATAGTGAAAAGGTGAGTACAGCACATAAGGACTTAATAATGATTCAGTAACTGAGAATAATGTAACTGTATCCAGACATGACCTTCTCCTATTTACATATTCCTTGAAATTCCCCAGTTTAACATTTGTATGGTTTACAGAAAGTACAGTAGCCTGTTGTATATCGTCAACATTAGCATGCTCTATTCCCGTTCCTGATCTGATTCATAACTATTGAGCTGTGAAAAGTTAATATTGTTTTAAATTCTTTTCAGGGTGTAAACATGGCTTCTGCCAGCATTCTGCTGTCTGAAGAGCAGTTCCTATGTTCCATCTGTCTGGATGTGTTCACTGATCCAGTCAGCACTCCATGTGGACACAGCTACTGCAATACATGCATCACACATTACTGGGACAGTAATGATGTGTGTCGGTGTCCACTATGTCAAACAATCTTCTGTACGAGACCAGACATCCTTGTCAACACTTTTCATTTCTGAGATGGCTGATCAGTTCAGGAAATCCAAGCAGCTGAACAAAGCTTCCCTCACAAACCAAGACCCTGCTGAACCAGATGAAGTCTCCTGTGACATCTGTACTGAGACCAAGCTCAAAGCCTTTAAATCCTGCCTGGTGTGTCTGACCTCCTACTGTGAGACTCACCTGGAGCTTCATCGGAGAGTCACAGCAATAAAACAACACAAACTAATCGATCCTGCAAAGAACCTGGAAGACTTTATTTGTAAGGAACATGACAAACCTCTGGAGATGTTCTGCAAGACTGACCAAAAGTGTGTTTGTCAGTTCTGCACAAAGTCGGACCACAAGTTACATCAAATTGTATCTCTGGAAGAGGCATGTGAAGGAAAGAAGGCTGAGCTGGGAAAGACAGAGGCTGAAATTCAGCAGATTATCCAGGAGAGACGAGAGAAGATTCAGGAGGTCACACACTCAGTAGAACTCGGTAAGAAAGATGCAGACAGAGAGATGGCATACAGTGTGCAGGTCTTCACTGCTCTGATCAGCTGGATGCAGAGAAGCCAGGCTGAGATCATTGATGAGATTGAAGAGAAGCAGAAAACAACAGAGAAACAAGCTGAAGGATTCATCAAAGATCTGCAACAAGAAATCACTGAGTTAAAGAAGAGAAGCTCTGCGCTGAAGCAGCTCTCACACACTGAAGACCACCTCCACTTCCTCCACAACTTCCCATCCATCAACACCCCTCCACCCACCCAGGTCAATGTCCATCCATCTTCATATGTGGAGACTGTGAGGACCGCTCTGAAGACACTCGGTCAAGAGATGGAGAAGAAGCTACGTGATGCAGAGCTGAGGAGGAACCAACAATATGCAGTAGATGTGACTCTCGACCCTGATACAGCACATTGTGAACTTATCCTGTCTAAGGATGGAAAAATAGTGAGCCATGGAGACTGTAAGAATCTCCCATACAACAAAGAGCGATTCTCTGTATTTACGCGTGTCCTGGGAAAACAAAGCTTCTCAGGAAGGTTTTACTATGAGGTTCAGGTTAAAGGGAAGACAGGTTGGGGTGTAGGAGTGGCTAGAGAGTCAGTAAACAGGAAACTACCACAGAGTTCCAACAACGGTTACTGGTCTATTGAGTTAAAGAATGGAAATGAGTACAAGGCACTTGCTGACCCTCTTGTCCTCCTCCCTGTAAGAGAGAAGGTCCAGAAAGTTGGAGTGTTTGTGGATCATGAGGAGGGCCTGGTCTCCTTTTATGATGTGGAGGCCAGAGTTCATCTCTACTCTTTCACTGGCTGCACCTTCACTGACACAATCTGTCCAATCCTTAATCCACATATGAACAATGGTGGTATAAACTCTGCTCCTCTGATCATCTCTCCTGTTAGTCAGATAGATTAGACTAATTTAATCCTTGATCAGTGTTCAATTAAGACAACACAATTGTGTACGGTATACTGAAGGGGAGAGAGCTGGTCAACAGATCGTCTGTGGTGCCCCAACGACCCTCTGGGGTACGGGATAGGTGAGGTGATACTGAAGGGTAATTTAACTGTCATTTAAAATCAAGTCATTTAACTGTTGTACAGATGCATTCTAATGACAAGCTTTTGTGAAATACAATGGAATACAGTTGCTATGTATAACTACAGACTAATTATGGTAAATGACTTATGATTTATTTATATTAATCACCAAAACCCTAGTTTATACTTCAGCTATTCAATAATAGCAGATCCACAAGCTCACAACACTCTGCATTGTGATACTTTGTGAGCTTGTATGCTATTCTCTGAACAAAATCATAGAAGCGATCCATTGAGTTGAAGCAGCTGGAGAAGAGCATTCAGTAAGAGAATAAGATATGCGACGCAGAGCTGAGGAGGTTCCAACTATATGCCGTGGATGTGACTGGACCCTGAAACAGCACATCCCTATAGCCTACTGTCTGAGGATGGAAAACAAGTGAGTCTTGGAAAAGTAAAGAAGAATCTCCCAAACCCAGATTCTCAGAAAGTACACATGTATTTAGATCAGTGGTTCCCAAACTTTTTCATGTCAAGGACCCCCAAATTGATTGACTTATTAGCCCACGGACCCCCATTTGAAAAGATATTCCAGGGACCCCCATAAGAGAAGTTTTTGACGGCTCTAGCAGTGATTCTCAACCCGTTTTATTTCGAGGACCCCCAGTTTGACATGCATATTAGTCTACAGACCCCCATTTAATGTAATTTCTATCTCTGGGAGTGGGACCCTCGATATATATTGTAAAATGAATGTTAATGTAACCGTGTACAATTTGGTTCCATTTAGCTGGGTACCCCCTGGAACTCCCTCAAGGACCCCCTGGGGGTCCCCGGACCCCACTTTGGGAACCACTGATTTAGATTAACCAGTTAAACCACCTTACTTTATACTAAAGCTATTAAAAAATAGACGATCCAAAAGCTCACAACATTACGAGGTTGTAGATATGCTATTAAAAGAAGATGGGGAAAAAAGTGGGCATTTTCTTTTTTGAGAAATTATGTTTTGGAAGAAAAACAGAAAAGAAAGACATGGCCAACATAGGAAGGATAGGGTTCAAGGGGTTAAAATCTATTTCCTGTCTGTAAGACTTTTTTTTTGTCTAATGACTCTAATGATTTGCAAGTTGTCAATAATAGAAGATGAAAATGTGATTCTTTAATAGAAATCTCTAGTTGTAATTATGTGCAAATGCCTGTGAACTGATACAAAAATAAAAGTTGAATTAATGACAACAGTGGGTTTCTTTTGTACTAGTAGGCCTACTCTTTAGGGTAGTATCTGGGCCATGCGTCTGCTCCAAATTATTTTGGATGGTCTGGACCATGTGTCGACAATCTAAAATAGAACCGAACTCTTAAAGAACACGTCCATTTGGTGTGGCTCCAGTGTGGCTGCATCCGCTGTAAACAATGGATGTGTTTGATGACGTGAGTGTCAGTGTGTCAGGCCTTTAAGATCGGGTGTATTACGTTTACATATATGGCGCGTTTAGTCGACATGCTTACAGTACGTTGCAGATTTCAGATCTTTAAAGTCATAAGATGTTTTATTTAACCTCTTGGTGGAACCAAATGGACCCTTTACAGGTCCATTTGGTTCCCTTTGTATACTCTTCTGGATCACTAAGGACTTTACTGTGTGGACATGCTACTGTCTACTACTGCAAACAGAAGTATCATAGTAAAGGGATTTTCACATGTCTAGTAAATAGTAATTCATTTTCAATGAGAGGCATGCGGACAGGTACGGAGGCACGGGCAATCTGACATGTTCGTGCTTGTTTCGAGCACAACCGCTGCCAAAGTTGTTGAAATTGTCTACTGTACATGACAAACAAATATGTATGGTTCTCAAAGTGTTTTGTACACTTGTGTACAAAACATTTATAAACATGTCCCTGTAAGACCCAACGATGCTTCTCGGTAACTTTTATTTTAATTAATCACTTAATTATTATTATTTTGTTTCTATTCTTTTTTCACCTAAACATCATCATTGATGTTCATTGTTTAGTCTTGCAATGCCATTGGTCATGATATTTGCATATAAATACCCTCCACAGAGGCACAAATTTACACAACTTCAAAATCTCTGGACTCAGTGTAATTTCTAATCAAAATTGACCTATGACCTTTAATCTTTAATCCTGATAAAAGTAACTAAAATGTATGTAATACATATATTTGTGTGATCATTAGAATGTCTAGAACATGTATCATGTATTATTGTGAAAGATATCCACCGAATGTAAATTATTAATTTATTATTATTATTTTAATAATTATTATAAATGTGCATACAATTTTAATTTCTTTTTTTCAACATATTTTTTTAACATAAATCCTAGTAGTACAAAGTAGTAGTAAGGTTGAAATCTCTTTTTTGCAAGTAGAAATGTATCCGGGTCTTACAGGGATAAACATGTGTTTATACATTTGTACACTCTCGCAGTTATGGGGGTCCTTGAAATTAAAATGTTTGAGAACCACTATTAACACGAGGAGGACAGTGCAATTTGATCTACATTATCTAAATCCTATCTACGTGACGCGTAGACATGTGAAAAGAGACCTTTACTGTGTGGAGTCTGAGCACTGAGGTGGAGTAGAGTGACAGCTTTTCCACATTTTGCACATCAGAGCAGTACCAATCTAATACTGTTGGTCACTGGTACTGTAGCTGACCAGAACAACCATGGTCTAAACTGTTGCTGACCAGTACAACCAGTCTAATTTGGTCATACCTTGTAGCTGACCAGTACAGGCTAGCCACAGTCTAATGATGTTGTACTGGGAGCTGACCAGTAAGGTTCAGTGCCTGGCTCAAGGACACAAACTGGTTGTTGAAACCTTTTCTTTGGATTCAGTGTTTTGTTTTGTTTTATTATGATTATCAGGGTCCTATTTTCTTTTAAGGTTTTTTCTGACAATCACTATAGTGCCCGAATGTGAGAAAGGTTAATTGAATAAAAATGTACAATTCAAAATAGTCTCGTTGATTCATATTGCACAGTGAAAAAGGTCTCTGACACTGCACCGTTACCGTATGTGCACATAAATATATTTTTTCTATAAACATGCATCTTCCTATTTATTGATTTGACTATGTTGAATGTACGATTTGAAGATCCGGATCTTCTTCCTAATTCAACAAGTCTCAGATTTGACTATGTTAGATATTGTCAGAATCTGTTTTGTTTGCGTTCTTACAATACATGTGCTCAAAGAGTGACTTGAGACCTGTTTTGCTGTGCAGTAAGTCAATGAGGAGAATAATTATCAACAGAAAAGCTATTGAACATATCTCATCAATTTAACGGAGTTACATCAAGGCACAGTATAGATCTACACAACACAAATCTCTACCAGAGTGTCATTTAGCTTAATTATAGCTTCATATAAAACTTATCTTCAACTACTTTAGCCCTATTTTCAAAAGGTCATAAATATTCATTAGTTTTCAGAATGTTTTCCTACAATACAGTATAATGCCATGCCATATATATATTCACAGTGAGATCGGTGTTCCCAGCAGGGATCGCCCCACCAGTTCAAACACCACTCAGACAGTGTTGCCAAGTCTTCTTGTTCTAAGCCACTTTGGGCTTGTTTTTCTGTAGAGTCACTTGTAAAAATGTGTAGTTGTTGACCTGGCATCCACATTTTTCACACATTTATAAAGCTAACTAAATTAGCAGATCTAGATTGTGCAGATCAGCTATTTTTCCTATGAATAGCCTACACAAGTGCCTTGGGATTTTGACTTTGTTCAAGCTGTTATTTAAATGCACTGCATTTAGTATTTTGTTACGTTTGTCATTGTTAAAATGTATTGTGATTATGTTGCTATTAACTCCCATGCACTGCCATGTATCGAACATTTATCATTATTATTACATATTGCTGTACATTGTGGTGTACCACCTCACCACCTGTCTATTCTCACTCCATTCTGTATAAGGTATTTCTATAGCTTATGTCTTTGTCATTTGTTACAGACACAATACTGTCAGATTTAGTTGTTCTAGTAATAGTGCTGCATTGTTAATGGAGGCCAACATGTTCTGTTGCCATTCAGTTGTAGACCCAATAAGACATTTGATAAGCATTTATGTTTATAGTATATTATGACGGTTCTGTATTGTTTATCACTGGTTGTGAAACACAATTGTTTACTGTTCTGTGTTACTGAAGCCATCAGGTGTCATTTATTAAATATCTCACACAATGCTATTTTAAATATTTATGTTCTGTTCAGATTATTTTACACTATGTCCATGTTTTTACCTTCATCATCATTATATACCTTTTCCTGGTTTTAATCACTGCATATTTTATCCTACTTATCCTATTATTTGTGATATTTCGTTTTGTCCATATTGCCCAACATGCAGCCCTCATTTTTTGTTTAGTCCCATGGATGTTTATCTCCAGCAGTCCTAATGTATTATTGTGTCTGACTCTGACTCAGACATGGATTTTTTTTTCATGTTTTTTATTGATTTTACAATAAAGCATACAAAATACACATGACTTACACAAAAGAAAGAGACAAGAAAATCAAACAAAAAAACAAAACAACTAGCAGTCAAAAAGAAACACCCCTCCACATTCTGTTGTTGACAATAGTGATTATATCCGTAATGTATTACCAATTACAAATTGTTAATGCAACTGAAGTATATTTAATAACGGTTCTGTGTAGTTTGCAGTGGTGTGGTGTGTCAAGGAAGTCCAAACGGAGAGTTTCTCTTTGTCTTAAAAGTCGTATCCAAGTTTTATTGAAAGAGGTACGAATGCAGTTTTACAAGGCAGTTTTCGGGAACAAAGGCCCTTGGAGTCACACGCACACGCCTATTCAAATCAGCTTAGTACGAGTGAACACAAAAGTTTATTTGCTATGGGTCAGGGCTTATAAACCGTGGCAAGATCCGCCTTTCTGATCCTGCCCACAGAACCCCTCCTCTGTGCTCAGCCAATGAAAACAGCGTGAGGCAGAGAAGGTTCCGGTGCGCAGGGCGGATCCTTACCAGACATGGGTCAACCCACACAATGAGACTTATACTTTAATGAATTCGTAATCCAACACAAAACTCCTAGTAATTAAACAGTAAGGCACATATTAACTGAGTCTTGCTTTAAGACTAATTCCAAATATGATACTCAGTTACAAAGAAAATGAAAGTACCTATGCAATGTCTGTCTTCACTGTTATTATGAGTCAACCTTAACACAAACTAAATATTGGAACTTAAATGACAAGATCAAATGACTAGTTAACGTATTTATATTTAAACTGGAACTTACTGAATGGTTTGTCAATAAATGCTACAGGGCTTTACTTTAGAGAAAGGTATGTTTAGTGACTTCTATCTGGTAACTAAAATCTTGGAGAGGGGGCTATTATCTTAGCTGTGGCTACTGGCCTGGAGCTTATGACACAGCTGCAACAGGGAATATGTTATTTTAACAAAGGGTCATGGACTCTGGGCCCAGGTTGGAAAATAGTCAATTGTGCTGAGGAATTTACGGCTTACCACCCACTGTTCAGCAGAAGGTTAAATTACACCTCATATAGATATACAGCCCGGGAACAGGACCCTAAAGGGGGCTGAAGATGTTATCTTTAGTGTACCATCTGCTTGGAATCCACAAGCCTCAACTTAAAACTGTCTTAGTTAAATGTGTCTCAAATATGGTATATCTGAGGCCCAAATACTCATCACAACCATCCTTTAATATACAAATAAAAGTAGTCCCATATTTCATGGAACTTCCCTTTGACATTGGCAATTGAGTATTCGAAGGATGCAGTTTCCGTCATAAGTTGGGTCCAGTCTGTGATCTCTGGCGTAGCAGAGCTCTTCCAGTTTCTCAAAATCAACATGGCTCACTAATGCATGTTGTGCCTTGGTGACCCCCTGTGGCAGCACTGTGCGATCTCCCAAGAGACATAACCTTGGGCATTCTGGTAGTATTAGCCCCATCCAGTCTCCAAGTTTCCCCAGTACCTCTTTCCAGAATGGTATAACCACAGGACATTCCCAAAAAGCATGTAAAAATGTACCATTTTCCCCTTTACATTACCGTTTGTCTTCCACCAAGCCCATCCTAAACAGTTTCACAGGGGTAGACATGGATGTTTTTAAATGTAAATGATTTGAAACTCTGCCTTGTGTTTTCTTCACTGCAGTTCTGTTAATATCTACAGAAGTGCTTGTGTTTATAATTCCATAACGGTATGTAACAAATTAAGGTAATGTATACTGTCTGGTTTCAGCCCCTAGCTCCTACCAAAATGACAGGAATCATTCACCAGCAGGCTATCCTTCAGCTGATTAGACCAGGCTCAGCTGGCACCCGCAGGTGAGTCCACTCAGGCTGGGCAATCAGGGAAGGGAACCAGGGACACGAATCCACAGAGGGGTGCCCGGGCCGCGGCCATTTCTGAGGTGTATAACATTAACTGATAAGTTACACATTGCCTACAGGAAACTAATGCATGGAGCAGCAGTGGCAGTGCCCTGTAGGCCAGGTGTAGCTAATCAGTTAATTTCACTTAATAACTTCAGTAATGGCCACGCCCAGGGCACCCCTCTGTACCCAAGACAAAAGCACCTAGCCAGTTGAAGTGGTAAAGAACAAGTGGAGCAGGACTTGAATGGAATGAGAAAGAGATGCAAGACAGAGAAGAATGGAGGATGTGAAGGGTTAACAACTACAGCACAGGGAGTGGTTTCTCATGTGACGCAAATCTAGTGAAATGAAAGTTAAACAGGGAAACTAGTTTGGAGGCAGCACACACAACAAGCTCTACAAACACTGACTGCACACGACTTTTATGAACATACTGTAGTGGAAAGGTGAGTACAACAGATAAGGACTTAATGATTCAGTAACTGAGAATTGTGTTGTAACTGTATCCAGACTTAATGCGCCTATTTACGTTCCTTTACAAACAAGCCTGCAACATAAAACCTATTTACTGCAGATAGAACACATGTTTGCAGTTTGCCTGATGATCACTTGTCAGTTGTCACTCTTGTGGTGTTTCCCCTTCTTCCATAAGGATATAATATGTCCACGTGCGTCGTGCACAACTCCACTCATCTAGTAAGTTGTAAACATTGCCAACATGCATCGCGCCCGTTCTTTTAACGAGCCGTGTGTTACCATAAAGTTGTTTTACTTTACACACACACACAAACATGCATGATTCTGCATTAATGTGGTGATGTGACACCACAACACCTCAACAATTTACAATTTACAATTTACAATTTAGGCATTTAGCAGACGCTCTTAATCCAGAGCGACTTACAATAGGCAAGAACAAAAAGCATGGGAATACATCACATATGTAAAAAAAAAAAAAAAAAAAAAAAAAAGCATTTATCGCGAAACATGCGTAAGCTAAGACCGTGACTAGAACATATCTATATAATGACACTATACATATAAACTATAACTAGAACATATCTATATAATGACTATACATATAAACTACACATATATGCTATACTATGCTGTACATATATACTATGAAGTGCTATGACTACATACAATGCACTTATTGTGCTGTCTACATGACATGCTATAAGTCTGTTTCAAATGCTATATAAGTCTAAGAAGTGCTGTCTAAGGGGGTAGGGTAAGTGCTATGGGCCATGATGGAGTCTGAAAAGGTGGGTTTTCAGACTACGGCGGAAGATCGGGAGTGATGCTGCAGTTCTGATTGCAACGGGAAGTGCATTCCACAGTTTTGGGGCCAGAAGGGAGAAGAGTTTGGGACGTGTGGAGCGTTGTCCCGGCGTTTTTAGTGAGGGTGCTTCCCTGCGTTGGCTGATCTGAGTGCGCGGGAGGGTTTGTAGGGTTCAATCATGCTGGCAAGATATGGGGGAGCCATACCTTTGGTTGCTTTAAATGCCAACATCAGAGTTTTGTATTCTGTGCGGGCAGTGACCGGGAGCCAGTGCAGGGAGCGGAGCAGGGGGGAGACATGTGAGAATTTTGGCTGGTTGAAGACCAAGCGAGCTGCGGCATTTTGGATCAGTTGGAGAGGCTTCAGTGCACATGCCGGTAGGCCAGTAAGGAGAGAGTTACAATAGTCAAGTTTTGACAGGACTGTTGTCTGGATTAGGAGCTGGGATGATTCCTGGGTGAGGAACGGTCTAATTCGTCGTATGTTATAGAGTGTGAACCTACAGGATCGAGTGACAGCTGTGATGTGAGTTTTGAACGAGAGCTGACTGTCCAGGACAACACCAAGGTTCCTGGCTGTTGGGACAGACGTTACCAGGGCGTTGTCTACGGAAATAGTTAGCTCCCGCATCGGGCAGGACTTAGCTGGGAAGAAGAGAAGCTCAGTCTTGTCTGGGTTCAGCTTGAGGTGGTTGGAGGACATCCACTGTGAGATGTCAGCCAGGCAAGCAGTGATGCGCTCTTCCACCTGGGTGGCAGAGGGGGGGCAGCAAACGCATCATAATCGATGCGTTTGCTGTTGGTTTTCCTCTGAAGGCATGATCCAGGCAATGTTGCCTGTTAGCTAAACTTCATGCGTTAGCTTTCTGCTTCTGTCTGACTGGGACAATCATTATTTCGTAAAAACAATTTCAAAGCGGAGATTTGATTCGGAGAGTCTCATCTGTGATTTACAACAGCTGGTCACCACAATACATCGTGGATGCGTTCGCGCACCTCTCCCGTACACTCTCAGTAACCTCAGTAGTTAATTTAACTGAGTCAGAGTTAAATGAACACTCGTGTTTTTAGTGTGTAAAAACATCAATGAGAAGTGCCCAATGAGAAGTGCCCTTTTAGTTCTGCTTGGGGGGAAAACAGTGTCATAGCACTTATTACAAAAAATAAATATGTTCATTCAGTCAGAACTATTCTGGGTTTTGTTTTAATAGTCGTGATAATGAATAATGATATACTGTATTTGGTTAAGTCAAAGCTATGTTAAATCCATCTTTGCCCACTAGGCTACTAGTATTTGTTACCTTCAGGTGTGCTAATACTACACCGATTAATATACATTTGTAATTTCTTATTTGAATTTATTATCAGTTATCGGTATCTGTCTTGAGAAGCAGGATGTTATCAATATCGGTTAAAAAAAAGTAATGGTGTTGGGACATGGTGGTCTGCTGGCCCTGCAATATGAGTACTTTTACTTTTAGTACTTTAAGTACATTTTGATGCTGATACTTTTGTACTTTTACTCAAGTACATTTTCAATTCCATACTTTTACTTGTAACAGAGTAGTTCTGAATTGCAGTATTGGTACTTTTACTTAAGTAAAACAATTGAGTAATTATTCCACCACTGTATGCCTATCCGTTGGCCAGGTATAGTAGTGACTCATCACAATCAAAATGGCGCACCCCCCCCGAATTTGCATACCAAAGGTATGAGGTTTGCAAGCCCTGAGAAGTGTTGTAACTGTATCCAGACTTCTCCTATTTACGTATTCCTTTAAATTCCCCCCTTTTAATATTTGTATGGTTTCCAGGAAGTACAGCCTGAGGTATATCGTCAACATTAGTGTGTTCAATTCCCGATCTGATTCATAACTATTGAGCTGTGAAAAGTTAATATTGTTTTTATTTCCTTTCAGGGTGTAAACATGGCTTCTGCCAGCATTCTGCTGTCTGAAGAGCAGTTCCTGTGTTCCATCTGTCTGGATGTGTTCACTGATCCAGTCAGCACTCCATGTGGACACAGCTACTGCAAAACCTGCATCACACATTACTGGGACAGTAATGATGTGTGTCGGTGTCCACTATGTCAAACAATCTTCTGTACGAGACCAGACATCCTTGTCAACACTTTCATTTCTGAGATGGCTGATAAGTTCAGGAAATCCAAGCAGCTGAACAAAGCTTCTAGCACAAACCAAGACCCTGCTGAACCAGATGAAGTCTCCTGTGATGTCTGTACTGAGACCAAGCTCAAAGCCTTTAAATCCTGCCTGGTGTGTCTGACCTCCTACTGTGAGACTCACCTGGAGCTTCATCGGAGAGTCACAGCAATAAAACAACACAAACTAATCCATCCCGCAAAGAACCTGGAAGACTTTATTTGTAAGGAACATGACAAACCTCTGGAGATGTTCTGCAAGACTGACCAAAAGTGTGTTTGTCAGTTCTGCATGAAGTCGGACCACAAGTTACATCAAATTGTATCTCTGGAAGAGGCATATGAAGGAAAGAAGGCTGAGCTGGGGAAGACAGAGGCTGAAGTTCAGCAGATGATCCAGGAGAGACGAGAGAAGATTCAGGAGGTCACACACTCAGTAGAACTCGGTAAGAAAGATGCAGACAGAGAGATGGCATACAGTGTGCAGGTCTTCACTGCTCTGATCAGCTGTATTCAGAGAAGCCAGGCTGAGCTCATTGATGAGATTGAAGAGAAGCAGAAAACAACTGAGAAACAAGCTGAAGGATTCATCAAAGATCTGCAACAAGAAATCACTGAGTTAAAGAAGAGAAGCTCTGAGCTAGAGCAGCTCTCACACACTGAAGACCACCTTCACTTCCTCCACAATTTCCCATCCACCAACACCCCTCCACCCACCCAGGTCAATGTCCATAAGTCTTCATATGTGGAGACTGTGAGGACTGCTTTGAAGACACTCAGTCAAGAGATGGAGAATAAGCTACATGATGCTGAGCTGAGGAGGATCCAACAATATGCAGTGGATGTGACTCTGGACCCTGATACAGCACACTGTGAACTCATCCTGTCTGAGGATGGAAAACAAGTTAGTCGTGGAACCGTAATGAAGAATCTCCCAAACAACACAAAGAGATTCTCAGAATGTACATGTGTCTTAGGAAAACAAAGCTTCTCGTCAGGAAGGTTTTACTATGAGGTTCAGGTTAAAGGGAAGACTAGTTGGGCTATAGGAGTGGCCAGGGAGTCAATCAAAAGGAAACCAGTCATACAGAGTCCCAACCAGGGTTTCTGGTCTATAGGGTTTTTTAATGGAAATGAGTACAGTGCCATTACTGACCATCCTGTCCTCATCCCTGTAAAACAGAAGGTCCAGACAGTGGGAGTGTTTGTGGATTATGAGGAGGGTCTGGTCTCTTTTTATGACGTGGAGACCAGAGTTAATCTCTACTCTTTCACTGGCTGCACCTTCACTGACACACTCTGTCCAATCGTTAATCCAGGTTTCAATGCACGTAAAAACTCTGCTCCTCTGATCTTCTCTCCTGTCACACAGATTAGACTAATATAATCCTCAATCAGTTTTCAATTTAAGACAACACATGTAACATGAGGAGCACAGTGCAATTGTATCTACATTATCTAAATCGTATCTATGTGACACGTCCAGTGCAAGTTTGCAGGTGTAATGTTAAAGACCTTTACTGGAGTCTGTCTGAGCACTGAGGAATACTGTAAACCACCGAATAAACCAGCTGGTGGAGTAGAGTGACAGCTTTTCCACATTTTGCACATCATGTAGCCTATACCAGAGTAGTACCAGTACAAAAACAATTTAATACTGTTGGTCACTGGTAGCTGACCAGAACAACCCCATCTAATTCTGTTGTACCCCGTAGCTGACCAACACAACCACAGTCTAATTCTGTTGTACCCTGTAGCTGACCAACACAACCACAGTCTAATTCTGTTGTACTGAGCTGACCGTTACAACCACAGTCTAATTATGTTGTACTGTCTGGGACCAGTAAGGTTCAGTGCCTGGCTCAAGGACACAAACAGGTTGTTGAAACCTTTTGATTCAGTGTTTTTTTTTCAGATGTCGGCCATATTAGTTGACTTTATGATCATCAGGGTCCTCCTCAGTATTTTCTATGTTAGGGTTTTTGATGACAATCACTAGGGTGCTGGAATGTAAGAAAAGTTCATTAATTAAAAAAGTATAATTCAGAATAGTCTCCTTGTTGATATTGTGCAGTGAAAAAGGTCTCAGACACTGCACCGTTTGTGCACATAAACAAATGCAAACCAAGCATATTCTACCAATGTATGTTATTATTTCATCAAGCCCCTCAGTGAGCTGTTCACGTTATACATCTAGTTTAAGGGTACACTGGCTAAAATGCCTGTATGTTCTACCTGAGGGTTAAGTTATGTAAATTTTTTATTTGTTTTACATGCTTTTATGATTTTTATTGCCTGTTGTATCTCTTGTATGTTAACCCCGTGTAGTAGTAAGTATTTACAACCTTTTTATTTTCTTATATAAATATGCATCTTCCTACTTATTGATTTGACCGTTGAATTTACGATTTGAAGATCTGAATCCGGCTCTTCTTCCTAATTCAACAAGTCTCAGAATTGTATTATGTTAGATATTGTCAGAATCCGTTTTGTTTGCGTTCGTACAATTGATGTGCTCAAAACAGTTTTACTGTGTAGTAAGTCAATGAGGAGAATAATTATCAGCAGAAAAGCTATTGAACATATCTCACCAACATATGGACTTTGATCAAGGCACAGTATAGATACAAATCTCTACGAGAGTGTCATTTAGCTTAGCTATACTCCCTTAATTATTATATTTAAAATATAAATGAATTAGTCATATAAAACTGTTATGAAACTTATCTTCAACTACTTAAGCCCTATTTTCAAAAGGTCATAAAGATTCAACAGTTTTCAGAATGTTTAATGCCATGCCATAGTCACAGTGAGATCAGTGGGCCTCATGCGCCAATAAGTTCCTAACTTTTCCTCCACAGGACCTCACACATAGAAATAAAGTTGAGTGAAGTCAAGAATACCTAAACTAAAGTCTAAATATGGTGGAACACCAGACTCCAAACATTACAAATCAATAATACTGTGGAGGTACTGAAGTGAACAGAAATTTTCACATTTTCAATATTTTAATATTTTCAATATTCATGAATGTATTTTATTATTTATCTCACAATAGTCAACTGGGGGGGGGGGGTTATGTGGTGGGTGTTGTAATCTAAATACGGGACCCTCGTCTGGGTTGACAGACAGGTAGTGTGTGCAGGCTGGGTGGTGTGTGACAATCCTGTTGAAGTATTACTTTGGTACGGCGACTGCGGCGGCGGCCGGCGGGTACCCGGGAGAACAAATTAACGAGACACGAGACAGTATCACGCTAAGGTTCACAAAGTTTATTACACAAACATGAAACATATATAGTGCTGGATCATAATGACGTAACAATAAGATATGAGACAGAAGAACGTGCCTACTGCAGCAATGCTGACCTTGCTGCCTAGATGCCGCCTAGATGTCTCTCGTAGCCTATCTATAAAGAATGCTACAGTACCGGCAGTACACAATACATATCAAGTACACTGTATCTCAAGTTCAA
The DNA here is from genome assembly GCF_951216825.1 of Electrona antarctica. Classification (NCBI taxonomy): domain Eukaryota; kingdom Metazoa; phylum Chordata; class Actinopteri; order Myctophiformes; family Myctophidae; genus Electrona; species Electrona antarctica. Next base: position 35,278,469 of record NC_136798.1, read on the forward strand.
GTACATAGACTAAGATGTACTGTGCATGGGCTAATATCACAACAGTGGGTATGGTGCGTTTGTTTGGGTTTGGTTGTGAACTCTAAAACAGTGGTTCTCAAACATTTTCATGTCAAGGACCCCCAAATTGACATGCATTCTGCAGACCCCCATATGAAAATATTTTCTGCTAGGGTAATGTTTTGAAGATTTATCAAAATGTTTTGAAAATAGCCGATCTACAAGCTCAAAATGGGCAGTAATGGGACGCGTTTGTGAGCTTGTAGATTGGCTATTTTCAAAGTATAAAATGGGATTAAAGTGGTAAAATATTCCATATTTTGCTGTGGACTGCCTGGAACTTCCTCAAGGACCCCTTGAGGTCCTCAGACCAAACTTTGAGCATCATGCAGATGGCGCTGTTTTCCCTTTATGTTTTCAGATTGCACTTAAGAACGAAAAAGGCACCCTAAGAGTGCCCCACAGTGTGCGTAGATTCTGTTCTTACCTACGAACAAATCACAGCTAAGAAAAGATTGAGGGATCCCAAAACCTTCTTAAAAACGTCCTAAGTGGGTCTAAGAACAAATTTCCTCTTAAGAACGGTTGGCGCATGAGGCCCAGTGTTGCCAATGTTCCCAGCAGGGAGCGCCCCACCAGTTCAAACACAAGTGTTGCCAAGTCTGCTTGTTATAAGCCACTTTGGGCTTGTTTTTCCTGTAGAGTCACTTGTAAAAATGTATAGTTGTTGTTGACCTGGCATCCACATTTCTGGACTGGTGAAAATGTTAGTTTATTTTTTCACACATTTATAAAACTGGCTAAATTAGAAGATCTAGATTGTGAGCTTGCAGATCAGCTATTTTTGCTAGAATAGCCTACACAAGTACCTTGGGATTTTGACTTTGTTCAAGCTGTTATTTAAATGCACTGCATTTAGTATTTTGTTTACGTTTGTCATTGTTAAAATGTATTGTGATTATGTTGCTATTATTAACTCCCATGCACTGCCATGTATCGAACATTATCATTATTGTATATTGCTGTACATTGTGTAGCACCTCACCACCTGTCTATTCTCACTTGATCCATTCTGTACAAGGTATTTCTATAGCCTATGTCTTTGTGTCTTTGTCATTTGTTACAGACACATTACTGTCAGATTTAGTTCTAGTAATAGTGCTGCATTGTTAATGGAGGCCATTGAGGAGGACTTGAATGAGAAAGAGATGAAAGACAGAGAATGGAGGATGTGAAGGGTTAACAACTACAGCACAAGGAGTGGTTTCTCAGTGACGCAAATCTAGTGAAATGAAAGATAAACAGGGAAACTAGTATGGAGGCAGCGCACACAACAAGCTCTACAAAACACACCAGTTTTACGAACATACTGTAGTGAAAAGGTGAGTACAACAGATACAGGACTTAATGATTCAGTAACTGAGAATTATGTTGTAACTGTATCATGACATTATCTCCTATTTACGTATTCCTTTAAATTCCTCAGTTTAATATTTGTATGGTTTCCAGGAAGTACAGCCTGTAGTATATCGTCAACATTAGTGTGTTCTATTCCCGTTCTCGATCTGTTTCATAACTATTGAGCTGTGAGAATAATAATACTATTATATTTATTTCCTTTCAGGGTGTAAACATGGCTTCTGCCAGCATTCTGCTGTCTGAAGAGCAGTTCCTGTGTTCCATCTGTCTGGATGTGTTCACTGATCCAGTCAGCACTCCATGTGGACACAACTACTGCAACACATGCATCACACATTACTGGGACAGTAATGATGTGTGTCGGTGTCCACTATGTCAAACAATCTTCTGTACGAGACCAGACATACTTGTAAACACTTTCATTTCTGAGATGGCTGATCAGTTCAAGAAATCCAAGCAGCTGAACAAAACTTCTAGCACGAACCAAGACCCTGCTGAACCAGATGAAGTATCCTGTGACGTCTGCACAGAGACCAAGCTCAAAGCCTTGAAGTCCTGTCTGGTGTGTCTGATCTCCTACTGTGACACACACCTGGAGCCTCATCAGAGAGTCACAGTGTTAAAACGACACAAACTAATCAACCCTGTAAAGAACCTGGAAGATTTTATTTGTAAGGAACATGACAAACCTCTGGAGCTGTTCTGTAAGACCGACCACATGTGTGTTTGTCAGATCTGCACAAAGTCAGACCACAAGTTACATAAAATTGTATCTCTGGAAGAGGCATATGACGGAAAGAAGGCTGAGCTGGGAAAGACAGAGGCTGAAGTTCAGCAGATGATCCAGGAGAGACGAGAGAAGATTCAGGAGGTCACACACTCAGTAGAACTCAGTAAGAAAGATGCAGACAGAGAGATGGCATACAGTGTGCAGGTCTTCACTGCTCTGATCAGCTGTATTCAGAGAAGCCAGGCTGAGCTCATTGATGAGATTGAAGAGAAGCAGAAAACAACAGAGAAACAAGCCGAAGGATTCATCAAAGATCTGCAACAAGAAATCACTGAGTTAAAGAAGAGAAGCTCTGAGCTGAAGCAGCTCTCACACACTGAAGACCACCTCCAATTCCTCCACAACTTCCCATCCATCAACACCCCTCCACCCACCCAGATCAATGTCCATCAGTGTTCGTTTGTGGAGACTGTGAGGACAGCTCTGAAGACACTTGGTCAAGAGATGGCAAAGACATTGTGTGATGCTGAACTGAGGAGGAACCAACAATATGCAGTGGATGTGACTCTCGACCCTGATACAGCACATTGTGAACTTATCCTGTCAAAGGATGGAAAAAGAGTGCGTCATGGAGACTGGAAAGATCTCCCAGACTACGAAGAGCGATTCTCACGTAAATTTACACGTGTCTTAGGAAAACAAGGCTTCTCCTCAGGAAGGTTTTATTATGAGGTTCAGGTTAAAGGGAAGACATATTGGAGTATAGGAGTGGCCAGAGAGTCCATCAATAGAAAAATATTAAACAGACAGAGTCCCAACCAGGGTTACTGGTCTTTAGTGATGAGGCATGGAAATGAGTACAGTGCTCTCGCTGACCCTGCTGTTATCCTCCCTGTAAGAGAGAAGGTGCAAAAAGTGGGAGTGTTTGTGGATTATGAGGAGGGCCTGGTCTCCTTTTATAATGTGGAGGCCAGAGTTCATCTCTACTCTTTCACTGGCTGCACCTTCCATGACAAACTCTTTCCAATCCTTAATCCATGTTCAAACGAAGATGGCCAAAACTCTGCTCCTCTGATCATCTCTCCTGTCAGTCAGATAGATTAGACTAATTTAATCCTCGATCAGTGTTCTTAAGACAACACAATTGTGTACAGTATACTGAAGGGGAGAGAGCTGGTCAACAGATCGTCTGTGGTGCCCCAACGACCCTCTGGGGTATGGGATAGGTGAGGTGATACTGAAGGGTAATTTAACTGTTGTACAGAAGCATTCTAATGAAAAACCTTTGTGAAATATAATGGAATACAGTTGCGATGTATAACTACAGACTAATTATGGTAAATTACTTTTACTTGTGATTTATTTATATTAACCACTAAAACCCTAGTTTATACTTCAGCTATTCAATAATAGCAGATCCACAAGCTCACAACACTCTGCATTGTGATACTTTGTGAGCTTGTATGCTATTCTCTGAACAAAATCATTCAGTTAGAGAAGCGATCCATTGAGTGGAAGCAGCTGGAGAAAAGCATTCAGTAAGAGAAGAAGCTATGCGATGCAGAGCTGAGGAGGTTCCAACTATATGCAGTGGATGTGACTATGGACCCTGAAACAGCACATCCCTATACTGTCTGAGGATGGAAAACAAGTGAGTCTTGGAAAAGTAAAGAAGAATATCACAAACCCAGATTCTCAGAGTACACATGTATTTAGAATAGATCAGTGGTTCCCAAACTTTTTCATGTCAAGGACCCCAAATTGATTGGCCTATTAGCCCGCGGACCCCCATTTGAAAAGATATTCCAGGGACCCCCATAAGAGAAGATTTTGACGGTTCTAGCAGTGATTCTCAACCCGTTTAATTTCAAGGACCCCCAGTTTGACATGCATATTAGTCTACAGACCCCCATTTAATGTAATTTATCTCTGAGACCCCCGATTTATATTGTAAAATCAATGTTAATGTAACTCTGAGAGTGTACAATTTGGTTCCATTTGTACACTCTCAGAGTTACAGACCCATAAGGGTCCATTTGGTTCCAAACTATCATTTAGCTGGGTACCCCCTGGAACTCCTTCAATGACCCCTGGGGGTCCCCGGACCCCACTTTGGGACCCACTGATTTAGATTAACCAGTTAAACCACCTTACTTTATACTAAAGCTATTCAAAAATAGACGATCCAAAAGCTCACAGCATTACGAGGTTGTAGATATGCTATTAAAAAAAGATGGGGAAAAAAGTGTGCATTTTCTTTTTTGAGAAATAATGTTTTGGAAGAAAAACAGAAAAGAAAGACATAGGAAGGATAGGGTTCAAGGGGTTAAAATGTATTTCCTGTCTGTAAGACTTTTTTTTTGTATAGTCTAATGACTTTGTCATTGAAGTTCACAACATTTTTATTTTTAAGAATGCAATGACTGCAAGTTGTCAATAATAGAAGATGAAAATGTGATTCTTTAATAGAAATCTCTAGTTGTAATTATGTGCAAATGCCTGTGAAGTGAACTGATAAAAAATAAAAGTTGAATTAATGACAACAGTGGTTTTTTTTGTACTAGTACTACTCTTTAAGGGTAGTAGGCTACTGGCCTATGCAATTATGCAAATAACATAGGCTGCCTCTTATAAACGTGCGGTCTGACTTTTCTGAAGCAGTGGTTCCCACTTTTTTTCGTGACCCAAAAGAGAAATGTGATGTCTATACATATGACGAATCCACAAATGGGGTACCCATAGCTTGTGCCCATGGGTCGCAATGGGTGCCCATGGGCGCACCCGCACCCATTTTGCTGAGGTTTAATCAGCTACACCTGGGCAGTGGCTAACAGGGAACTGCTGCATGGATGAGGGAAGTAAGGGAAGGATTCCCAAGGAAATTTCTTAATTCATTTTCACTAATCCCATCAACCATCATCGTCTTTTTGCGAGCACTTTAGTCTTTATTGCTCTCTGCATGGGCTTCTGCTCTCTGGGCTCCGTATCTTCTGATGTGATTTCGCACTTTTAAACTCTGGGCAAGAACGTCTGCGTCTGGCACGACACAGAGATGCTTCGAGATAACACTTTCGCTTGGTCGTTAAGTGTGTGTATATGTCTATTAATAGGTGGCTCGGTTACTGTTTCGTACAGCGTACTGCCATGTGTTGACGTTACTATATGCAAGAGCTGCTACTTTGCGTTTGGAAGTCTACTGCAGGGCTGCAGGATCAGGCAGGCTGTTTCTCTTCTTATTTCTCCCAGTTCTGTATTATTTCAGTTTGTTCAACGGATTTGGGGACATTATAAAGTATATATATTATACATGTTTAATTCGTGTATTTTCAAGCCAGTTACAGTTACCACTTAACGATACGAAATATGGACTAGTGTCTCTTGAGTCTTGACGTTACTCCTCAGAACTGATCCTGCAAAACTGCTTGATTGATTACAAATGTTATTCATAGTTTGTAGAATGGGTACACAGGGCTAACAGCTAGCTAATAATAGCAACTCATGGATATGCATGGTAATAGACTTTTGGTTTGTGCGCATGCCGAAGACAGGCGACTCGTCGCCTAGGCGGAGAATAAAGTAGATCCAACAATTTACATTAGTTGTTTACACTGCTACGCTACCCCAGAGTAAGTGCTTTCAGTGCATTAATGAAACATGCGGTAAGTCAATGAAAAATAACCTAAAAACATCTCAGGCAAAGGCATATACCAGGATGGCCGAGTGGTTAAGGCGTTGGACTTAAGATCCAATGGACGTATGTCCGCGTGGGTTCGAACCCCACTCCTGGTAGATCCGTTTTGCTGTTGTCCTCCTTACGATTTCCCAATACACTGTATTCAGCACAGCAGTAAAAAAGGATACACGCAGATACATGTACACGTACAACGATGATCAATCCCGATTCCCGTGCAAGTTGCATTATGCAACGAAGCCGCTTGTACCCGTTTTGTAAAGCTAGGCTATGTGCCAATCTGCCAGCACATAACGATTCAGTAGGCCTTGGACCCATTTATCTGTAATAGACGAATAACACTTATCTCAAATATCAGGCACAAAACGAAGCCTCAGTATGGTAACTGTTTTCTAACGTTTTAAAATGGCCCCAGCTCAAGTCCTCCTGCTTGTTACATTCACAGCGTGCACCAAAGAGGGACAACCGCGAAGGTAGCCTTTTTAAGCCAGTTCTAAAAAGCCATTAAGACCTGCTTGCAGCACTAATGGGAATTTAGCGGAGTTCAATCATAAATATACGAGTGCAATAATCTCTGGTTCTAAGAGCATTTATTTTATACTTGCGCGTAACGTTAGCGTCCACTAGGTGGCGATGTCGCATTACAAACGAGGGTATGATACTGCTGGGGTATTACATTGATAGTGACGTGGCATACTGGCATTAGTTATTCTGGGAAGCGTGATATTTCGTGTGATTCTGTATTTTAGCAGTAATCTGGAACTTATTTTAATAATTCAAATGGTTGACCATTACTGTCAAGTGGACAGTGCCCATCGAGTTGTTCACTATCATGACAGTGCCACGTCTGTCCAGGCAGTGGATAGACCTACTGGACACAGTGGACAGTGGCACCTGAGGAGTCAAGTCTGGACACATTGGCTATTTTTTTTTACCATTGTGCGTCGGACACTTTCGGCTACTCCTTAGGCTTAATAGGCTACTGTCTGTCTGAAGCTCATTAACATTTAAACAAGTGGAAAAACCATGGGCTTGCAAATTTAAATTACTGCACGCGGTTACCCTTGCCTCAGTTGCCTGGGTCGGGTTTCCCGGTGAGAGAGGTCAAAGGGAGGTCAATACAAGAGGTGGATGGATGTCAGTTATGATGATGTACTAACAAGGCACCTCTGATTAATTGAAAATGGTGGACACTGTTGTAAACATGGTGTCGTGGTGTCGGTGTTGTGGCAGCGGTGGCCGAACGGATAGCGGCGCGGTCTAGATACCGGAAGGTTCCCAGTTCGAATCAGCCGTCCGACACGTTAAAATTACCACCGCTGAAATGCCCTTGAACAAGGCATCAACCACTACGATGAAATGTGTTCTATGAGCAGGGCCTGGCTGGAAACAAGTTCTTGAGCTTAGCCCAGATACCCTGGGTAAATATAGATTTCATTTCATTTCATTTCATTTCGTCCACAGTAACAGGTTTTGTACTGAGTTGTGCTTTCGTTTGAAATGTACCCATTCTGCATACTGTGACTAGAAATTTCAATCAATCAATCAATCAAACATCTGCAAGGCAGCTGAGAGCGCAGATTCTTGGCTTCCCACGTGATAGACTAGGGTTCGAATCCTGGGAATACTGGCAAGTTATAGCAGTTCACTTTGACATAGCCTATATAGGCTAAATTACATTAGGCCTAATAATTGATTTGTAACCTTTTTAAGATAACTTTTATGAAAGCGGAATTTAATAGGGCGACAGATATACAATTTCTGGGTAAATAGATTACAATCGAAGATCTATTTACCATCAATGAATGTTATCAAAGAGAATTTAATATAATATTGTTAATATAATGTTTATTCCAGCAAATTCTATGATGCTCTCAAATACTGTCTCAAGCTCATTGCACACTGTTAATAAAGTATTCAATCAATCAATCAATCAATCAATCAATCAGCCTAATATAGGTCTAGCTACCGCACTGACATTATATGGACACAAGAGGGCACTCTGAGTCAGTTACACTGGTCTCGTATCTTGACGTGTGTGTGTGTGTGCGTGTGTGTGTGCGTGTGAGAGAGAGAGTGCATGCATGCGTGCGTGTGTGCGTGCGTGCGCGTATGTGTGTGTCTTTCCAGCGATTGTGCTTGAGAGACTGCCGTAGTCTGTAGTCTGCAGTTGTATTATTTTTTTTAAATATATGTTATTAAAGGTTTTATATTATGAAAAGACAACTCAACTAATATCGATTTATTACCCATGTTTTTACCCCCCCCCCCCCCGTTTGTTTGGGGAAAAAACAGTGATTGTCATATTATCACAGGAAGGCTGTGGGCAGTTCAGAAACCCGTCCACCAGTGACATCATCGATGGTGAATCCAAGCTAATAGAAACGGCAGGCTTTCTTTTCCTGAAAAGTTGCAATGCAAAAGTTGAAGCCATCATTCTCAGTGCCCTTAGGCCTTGAATGACTCACGAGACTGTCCTTAGGATGAGTCAGACTGATCACCCCTATGCTTTTCGTCTCAGCATAACTGCAGTTTTGGACCCAAATGTATTTATTAAAAGAAAAAAGGTAAAAAAAAAAAGAAAAAAGAAAAAGCACCTCATGTGTTAAAATGCAAATTTTCTGTGGACACACTCCACAGTTGATACAGCATACATACAGGTTGGGGCCACCCACTTCATGCATATTTAAATATCTGCTGCTACTTGCACAAGAGACAGGTATTATTTCTTAATTGTATTAATTTATATAGGCCTATAGGCCTAGTAGGATAAATCTCATGTATTTGAGATATGTATTCGAATCCAATAAACCTAACATGAATGAAAATCCATTGGCCAGTGATTGTTCTCCTCTGACATTAACTCTATATTTACCATTGGCGCTGGCTGTAACAGGACACCTGGGTGTCTGCTGTGCAGGTGAAAATTGAGCTTCTTCAATGTTCCACCTTAACAAGGAAGTCATCCGGCCAGCAACGGAACCATAACCATATTCATGAACAACAGAACACTGTCTGGTAGTGATAACGACAACAGGATCCACAAACAGAACACTGATAACATGGACAAAAATAATTGTTATTTTGATCTCTCCTATATGGTATCGCATCAATACAGCATGGCATTGTGGACAAAATCTTATCCACCAATAACAAAATATCCGTTAGTTTTGGGTCGGCGAGGCTAAATCTTATCGAATGGTGGTCCGTGGCTCAAATGCAGAATAAATATTGGGCCTGGATATGAAAAAGGATGAGAAACACAAACACTGATCTATTGAATCGAACACCCTCTCTGGCTTTAGAGGCCAGTGCTGTATAGTGTAGCCTATAATTCTGACAGACAATCAAGATTTTACTTTGTTATTGGTTACTGTATGACAAATTATATTTCAACAAAGTCGTGGAACGGAGATAATTAGGCAATATGTAAAAAAATAAATAAATAAAAATAAATAGGCATCCCATTTTTAGGCCTAGATCTATGAAGATGAAATTCATGATAGCCATGTCAGTCAGTCAGTCGAACAGTCAGTCAGTCATTTTTTGGGGGAGTGGGCGACACAACACAACAGACAGACTCCAAGTAAATTGATGATCACAATATTTAGATTTTACACATGAACTTTAGAGGGAGATAAACTGGACTGGAGGTTATATAAGGTGAAAAGCAGCCATGCAACAGCAGCAGCAGCAACAACAACAACAGTAACAAGAGAGAGAGACATACAAAAGCTGTTGCCCTGATAACCAATTAGCCAATTACAATAAGAGCGCCGACCGACGGTCCTTCCGGGCAATAGGATGCTAAACTCTACCTTTTTTCCTTTCCTTCGGGATCATCGCCCTCTCTCACTTTGCACTGCTGCCGTGGGTCACGTGACGTCTGCCGCGCCATGTTTCCATCCTGCCGTCAGAAGTTTGCAGCCAGCAGGGAAAGGCAGTAGGAACAAAGTTTGGGATATATTAATACTTTACAACATCGCAGTGTTCACCCGGTGACGAGAAACAACACCTTCGTTCGTGTCGTGTGTTCTCGACAAGAATATACAGCGGGGCCTCCCTTGTTGTGGACCAAGAAGGAAAAAGGAAGAAGAAAAGCATACGTTGAAGAAGATTTTTTTTGTACAAATTGTTGTTATTGTGGATGCGCGTGAGCACTGTGCTTTTTCCAGGCATGGTTTAGACTTTAGAGTGTCTTATCTAGTGCCTTACCTTCCATACAATGGCTTAAAGTTGTTGTGTTAATGACTCTTTCCATAGCCACATTTTCAACTTTTGACTTGTTTCACGACGGCATCGCTTTCTGGGTGACAGCGGCAAAGGTGAGTGATGTCTGTCCGACGCGAATATTTTGCTGTGTGTGTGTGTGTGAGAGAGAGAGACACACACACACACACACACACACACACACACACACACACACACACACAGAATGACTTTCATTCATGGACTCAACACAACACACTGTAACCAAATGGACCCTCCTCACGGGTCCATTTGGTTACATTTGTA